>NC_142011.1:139630796-139956907 GCF_049901735.1 Notechis scutatus | reverse complement strand
TATAATTTTTTTTCTTTTTATAAAATATAATGTGTAATTTTAGAATGTACTAAACAGAATCCCAATGGAAGTCATGTATTATATTAAGTATTATAAAGTTAGGGGAAAGAGTTAAAGGCGTCACACTCCAATCAGTGTACAGGAGAAGTTTTGTTTAAAGAGAAAAGAGAAATAGATAGCTGGAAAAACAGACAAAGAATAATAAGCATTATGATTTGAACTGAGATGAGATAAATAAAATAAAATTAAGAAAGTTAAAAGAGGCGAGAAGCTATATAGAAAATGGAAAATGGTAATAAGATATGGAATGGTATGTAAAATGAACATGAATTTGAATTTGTGTCTGTACGAAGAGATGTAACCCGGGATCAAGCAGCTTTCAGAAAAGATGTTTTATGTTTTTATGTTTTATGTTTTGTTTGTGTATTGTCTTTGAAAATTAATAAAATTTGTTTTAAAAAAATAAATATTAAAGTAGCTTGATTGTAAGCTGAAAGAGGCAGAAATAAAATTAGATAGGAGAAATATTAGGATATAAGCTTTTATAGAATAAATAAAAAAATAACAAAGATTAGAAGTTTACAGATGTTAGGCATCTTTTTTTCTATGTATGTTTAAACAATATAATGAAGATTACTTAAATTTGATAAATGTGATATTAGGCTTTTTTTTTCTTGTATGTATGTTTAAAGAATATAATGATGATTACTTAAATTTGAAAGATCTCAATTCTGAGGGATTTACAATGTCACCGAACTGAATACGTCTTTTCTGGTTTGGTTGCCTATGTTTTCTTTTTGGAATAAATTCAGCAAACAGCCTGCTCCCAAATTTTTGTGAATGCAGTACATAAACTTTAATAAGGAACAATTAGAAACTGCCTATTAACCGAGTCTTTCAGGTTAGTCTCCTTCAATTATGAATGTTCCTGCTCTTTCTGAATCTCTGCATCATGTAGAAATAATGTCTCTGTCAATATTAAATTGAGATATTATGAAAACAGCAAAACAAATCAAGCAAAGAACTACTAAAAACAGAGACAATATAAGAACTAAGGACAAAAATCCATTCCACAGTTAAAAGAATTCACATGCTGTCTAAAAGATTATGATCTTCTGTAATCAGAAGGTCAACAATTCAAAGAAAATTTCATCAGCCAGGTGGATATTCCAAATATTGCTACAGAAATGCACCTACTTGAAATAATATCCTACAGTCAGATGATGATGAAACAGTGAACAGAGTTCTGATTAAAAAAAAACTTCAGTTGACAAGAACATATACAATGCCTTGGTTTATATAACATTAATCAGTTCAGTTATTATTTTGAAGCTTAATTTATCTTTGAGGTGTCTGTCTGGCTAGCTATCTACCTGTTTAATTTACTTGGGTTAAAATAGTAAGTCATTTATTCTCATACATATTATGAATATACAGGATACACAAGAATAAGTACGTTCAGGACTCTAAATTATAAAATCAATGAATGAAAAACCATGAAACTTTTAAGATACTTTGAATAGGAATTCTTTTTGTAATATGGATTTATTAACAAAGCAGAAACAGCAATCTCTTCTCTGTGAAGCATACATAAATTTAATTCACTGTGTACTCTTTGGAGCTGAGGTTTATTGTTTGCTTGCAGATGTTTCATTAACGGATTAGGTAACACCAGTAGTGGCAGCGAGAGGGTGGGCTTTGCTCTCTGTTTATATATAGTAGTTTGCCCTGCAGTGTTGGAGGAGGTGTGGTTTCTTTTTTTGGTCAATAGTGCCTTGATTAGGGTATTGTTTTCTGCTTGATTGTTAGTTAATCCCTACTTATCGGGGTATTGGCTGCTGGAAAAGACTGTTCTAGTCTTTTTGTTTCCTTTCTAGCTATTTTTGTCTCTTTTGAATGCAAATAGGGTTTATCTCTATGTTTAGCTAATTTGATTGCTGATTGATGGCCAATCTGTCTGAATACCAAGCTTCCAGGAATTCCCTAGCATTTTGGAGATTTAGCTTGATTTAAGATTCTCAGTTTTCCAATTGAAACTATGGTTGAGTCTGTCCATGTATTGCGAGATTAAGGAGTTTTCATTGTTTCTTCTGACTATTAGTTGGTGTTCATGCACGTGTTCTACAAGTCTTCTGCCTGTTTGCCCTGCATAGTGGCTGTTATAGTCACTAAAATGTTGTGAATGACTAATGCCTTTTCTTCTTGAGCTACCTGGCCTATCCTGAGCTACATATATTCTCCTCTATTGAAATTTAAATCAGTTTAAACTAAACAAAGGAAGGCCCAAAATATCAACAGTGAAATTACTGGAAGTTAGACCGTAGAATTATACAATAATATTAATACAATAATAATAGTACAATAATACTATTTTTACTCCCTCTTTAAAATATTTATATATCACTTCATATTAAAAAATATTCAAGCATATACAGTAAGTCAAAATAATAGGCTAAAATTGTTATTTTTATTAATTGAAAGTTGTCTATGAGTCTCCCTTTAAAAGAAACCTTTAAGTTACAATTAAAACTGCAATTAATAATAAGTTGAAATAATGAATGGACATACTTTATTAAAAAACAGAGAACTATAAAATAAAACTAGCCAGATAAACATTAAAACAGTAACAGTACAAAAATCACAGCAGCAATAATTATTTACTGATCATTTATTTATATTAATTATTATTAAATTAAATTATTAAAAAGCTAGAGAAAACAAAACATTTTCCTGGTATCAGGAACACAGTGGTCTTACTAGAATCTTCTTAATGATGCAGGGATTACTCCTCAAAAATTGATGCCAGGCCAAACGGGAGGGCTCTGTATTGCAGGTGCTTGCCCTCATAACAGAACCTCAGGAATCGACAGTGATCTGGCTGAATCAGTATGTGCAGTTAAGCCTCCGTGAGATCTATGGATGTCAAATAATCTCCCTCTCTGACACTCTGTAGAATGGATTGCAGAGTGTGCATTTTGAATTTTCAGTGTATCAGGTAACCATTCAGTCCTTTTAGATTGAGAATTGCTCTCCATCCCCTGAGCTCTCTGGAATGACGAATAGAGTAAAATCCATGCCCCTGCTGGTCTTCTGGAACTATCTCTATAGCCTAGATAGCCAGTAAATGCTGAATAGCTGCGTCCATTAGATTTCTCTTGGTTGCATTGTTCAAGATTGGGCAATGGATAAAGAACTTCGGGCGCCTGGATCAGAATTTGAGTGATAGACCGGACCTTGTCATATCTAATACCCAAGCGTCCATTGTCGTCTGCTCCCATTGGTCTGCAAAAAGACTTAGTCTGCCACCAATGGGAACTTTGGTATCGTAGACCCTTGTGGTGATGGAAGGAATGGTTGCCCATTCCTTGAAAGGGCCACTTGTTTTGTGGTTGGGGCTTGTTCTTGTCCCAGAACCCCTGGGATTGAAAGTCCTATTTCTGACTGAACAACCCTTGAGCTCGCTGAAAGTTTGGTCTGTAGTAAGAGGAAAGAAAGGACCGCCAAAAAGATGGTGAAAACCTGCTATCAGTTCTCTGCGATATAGAAGACAGGATCTTCCATCTGTCTCTGGCTTCTACCAAGATTGGTTCCAGTGGGGCCCCAAACAGCTTGCCACCTTTATATGGAGCTGACACCAACTTCCATCGTCGCTTGGTGTCAGCCTGCCAATATTTGAGCCACAGGAGGCATCGAGCTGTCATTGCCAATGCGATGGCCCTGGAAGTGAACCAACTAATTCAGCATGGCATCAGCTGAACACTCTGCCGCCGCAATCACCTTATTAAAGTCCTGATGGGTCCTGACATCACTGGCGGGCACCCGCTCCTGCATCTGGCGAAGCCAAATCAAAGAGGCTCTAGTGAAGAAAGACACTGCTGTAGCGGTCTTCACAGCCCATGCAGCAATCTGGTGTGTCTCACGCAATGCCAGCTCGGATTTCTTATAGTCTGCCTTGAGAACATCATCTGCATCATTGAGCGTATTAGAAGACATTGCAAGCACCAGTACTGGTTTGTCCACTTTGGGGAGTTGTAATGTGTCTGCCAGAGGCGTAGCCACATTGTAAATTTTTTAATCAAAGGAAATGGCACTTGGGTAAGTTCCTGGCAAGATGGAACAGATGGAATCACCTCCTCCTCCTCCGTTGGTTCAGCAAAAAGATCACTTGGTTCTATAATGCCCAGAGCAGGATCTGGCAAAGCAGTATCCAAATCCAATCTAGTCACGTTTTTGGCCTTAAAAAATAGTGACCTAAACAAGTGAGGCCTAAACGCCCTTTAAAAAGTGGCTTGTCCATGGCCCTCCTGTCATCCTCTGACAAGTCCTTTTCAATCTCACCTTCCTCTATCGAGCTCTTAGATTGACTATGGTCAGAAGAGACCGGAGAATATCATACTTCAAACTGTGATGGATCTATCTAAACTTGACAAGGAATCCCTTGGCTATGTGCCATAGGAGGGCCTTGTAATACAAATGCTTACTGGCAACCTTGCTGAATGCCTGTTGCGTAACCCCGTTGCGTAGCCCCTCTGAACTCCATCTTTGTACTTACTGGGGCATGGGCTAGTCATACTCACTCACTTGGCAGAGCTCTGCTGCGGTCTGAATAAAAGTCACCTCTGCTGGAGGGCTCATTCTCTTTCTAGATAAACTTTCCTGCTGCCCAGGTGTTATAAATGCTGCAGGATTGATAGGACCCATCTATAAGGGTGCCCTGCTGTGGGAAAGATCTAACACTTCCCTGCCTTCTGGGGCCCAGCCTTCGGATCCTGAACTATCCCTATGACTCACTAATTGAGATAGATCCAAAGGTTGTCCCACATGAGCAACTGAAGGGATATTGTCCTCCATTAAAGGACTCAGCTGCCTTAGCCTCTCCTTTTCCCTGGTGGTCTTAGCGAACTGCTTCTCTAAGGCCTCCTGAAGCCTGTGCTCGGCCTTCTCCTGAGCCTTAGAGGTTCTTTTAGTGGCAATAGCCTTGGCCTTGCTCTTGGCAGCTGCTTCCTTAGCTATTCTACTAGGCCTAAAGGAGGTTCCCTTTGACCTCCTTCTGCCTGACTGTGAGTGATCCAAACCTTGGGAGGATGAAAAACTGGCATTAGGATCTGTCATTTTGAGACTACTCTATCTTCCTAAACAAAAAAGTTACTCAAACAATATCTAAAGAACTAATCTTATTCCCTAGACAAACTAATCCCACTAAAGACACTTGGGCCTGGTCTCACCACCTGATGTCCTTCTGGTATGGCCTCAAATCCTCTGAGCCTTCTTCTCCCCAACCGTCTAATAAGCTTCTCATGCGGTTGAGGCAAAAACGAAACTGCCCTGGCCTGCTCTCCTCAACTGGCAGGCCTCCAGGGAGCTGCTTTAATCACCGCTGCTAATCCACTTACAACTCAGGAATAGTGTCGGTAACAACTTCTTTCCTCGCGCTCCACAGCTGAACTGCTTCCAAAAATCAAATGCGCAAGCAAGCAGCCAGGCATCTGTTGCTGCTTTTCCGGTCTGGAACTGGCCCCCTGCTGTTTTTGTGCCTTGCGCTAAACAGCTGATCATCAGCTTTTGCAAACCACGCTATTGCTGCTCTGGCACCATACTCCCTAAAGGGCAGACGGTCCGGAGAGCCTTACCTCCTCCTGCGGAGCGCCTCCAGTGCTATCTTGGGCTGCACTCCCTTAAGAGGCAGGCAGCCCACCAGGCACTTCCACCAGCCAACTCCAATCACGGTTCCCCTGCGATTGCTGCAGCTGCTGATTGCTTAGGGGAACACCGCTGGGTCGCAATCTTCAAAATGGCGGAATTTGCCCAATTCTGCCTTCAGCAGCATTCAAGAGGTCTTCCAGAACAATGGGCTAAAGCCCCAGGCCTCAGCACACTGTGAAACTGCTGCCTGTTATCTGTCTTCTCTCCAGTTTATTCCCTGCCAATTTATATAGTAGTAACTTTAAATCCAAAGCTTCCAGGGGAAACTTTGGAAGAGCCTAATAACACACATCTGATTGAGCAGTAGACTGAGTTGAAAACTGGAAACCGTTAGGAAGAGGCATATCCTCAGTTTAAACAACTCAGTCTAAAGAGCAAGCAGACCAGTCATCCCACACTGTTTGGATCCTATCGACACCACTCTGGAGAATAGAACTGTCATCATCAGGCAACTAAAAGGCAATAAAAATATAGCCCAGGTGTCACTCAAGGGACAGCATTCAAAGTCAGAAGACTACCACTAAAAACCCTGCTCTGGATTAGTTATTCACATTTGACTATTGGAGAGCACCCAGAATAAGTAAGCTCTCTGAAGATGACTTCAGGAAGAGAAAGTGTATTTCCTTTTAAATATTGAAAAAAAGCTTTATAGATTAATAACAGCATCTTGAAATTGGGGCTGGAATTGGGAGCCAGTAAAAATCATAAAGAACTGCTGAGATGTATGAACTCTGTTGTAAACACTTGTTATCTCTATCTTTAAAAAGCTTTACTTGTCAGCTACTTTAGACAGGTATGAATTATTATTTCCTTTGGTTCTGCAACTATTTTTGCAGATCAAAATAAAGAAAACATATTCCACTGTTCATTTTTTCCTTTTCTCAAAGTCTCAGGTAAATCTTATCTTCATTACTTCTGGATGATATTGAATTCAATTTGCAATTTGAGCTAAGAAAATCCAAAAGATTATCCCATTACATTTAAAATTGATTTTATTTCAGTACCTTTATTCAGTTAAGTTTCAAATCAAGTATCTTTATCACAGTCTCTGGCCAGCCAATACAGTAAGAGAAAAAGATAATTTTATACAACAATTTGTTGTTGGGGGGGGAGGTCAATGAGGCAATAAAACAACATATCTAATTTAAAGTATCACACAACTGTGTGACTTGGTGAAAGTATCTGGCCACCTGGTATGTGAGCGTAAAAAGTAAACAACATAAAATTGCTCTCAAATTTAGAGATAATTGGGAAAATCAGAGATGTCTTGGGGCATCACAAAAAGATCATATGTGGACATGAGCAAGATTTCCTACCTCCATGGATGCACAAGGGCAAAATTTTTGTAAACAATGCTGATGCAAGGGCCTTAAAGGGGGCTCTGGAAAAGGCCAGAGTCAACTCTAACTGCTTAGAGTTGGATTATATAGATAGCCCACAATAGAGGACTTGAGGGTATTTGATGTTTGGTAATTGAATTCAGGATCATGGGTGGTATCATTTTGGCAAGCAATGTCCCTGTTTTACTATTGATTCGTTCCTCTCTAGGGTTAATTCAGAATAATATTCAAAAGAGAGGCCAAGGCTGCAGAGTTTTTCTATACAGGTTCAGTGCCAATGAGATTGATAGCTGTCTGACAATAGCAGAGGCATCAGGCATGTAGGGTCAAACATGAGTCTAAGATTAGAATCCGACCTAGCCTGGGCCTTAATAATTGGCATGCAAGTCTCAAAATTGCATTAGGGATGCATTATGGGGTTCAGTTTAAGTTCATTCCTTAAGAATAAGGACCACAACTATGTTTTTAACATGTAAGCCCTGTTGGAAGATATTTCAGACACAACTGACATCTGTTGGGAATACTGATTCTCATCATCTGGAATACAGCAATTGAAGAATATAGGTAGCCCTTGCCTAACAACTATAACTGAACCCAGAATTTCAGTCGTAAGTCATAAGCAAGATACCCACATGACTCCACGTACAGAAGGAAGCTCCTTCCCAGGGTGGGTCAATGGCACCTGAATCTTTGGGGTCCAAGCTGATGCAGTGCAGGAACTCCCCCCCCCCCACACACACACATTCTGTGCATAGAGAGACATTTTCAGCCAACCTCTTTGAGACCAAAAGGGATTGATTTGGCCATACACAGGGCAGAGCGTTAAGAACTCTTTTGCTTTCAAAGAGGCTGGTTGAAACAGGTTTGATCCCAAATCCAAGCACAAACCCAAGCTTGGATTTTGGGAGGAACTTTTTTCAGCCAGCCTCCAGGAACCAGCCAGGTGGCAATGGCTTGCAGCCTTCCCTGATGGTTTCCACATTGACTTTTTGAGGAAAAAGGCAGGGGAAGATTGCAAATGGCAATCACATAATGGCAGGGCACTTGGCAACCTGTTTTAAGTGTGAATGGGAGTTCCCCTTAACATGAGAAGTTCAAGTAAAAAGTGGATGGAGATTTTGTAGAGATGCTTTAACTTGGATGCTTACCATGACCTGCAGAATTTGACCTAAGGAAATAAATGGTTATTCCATCTCCAGTTAAAAATGTTACAAGTGGTTTAGAAGATGCTAAAGAGGCTTGCCAATCAGGCCAGATAAATGAGAAGCTTGACCTTACATAGGTAATGTCATATTCTGGGTTGGATTTAGAAATTAGGAGAGACAGAAGCAATTATACCATTAAGAATCTAATTCTAAAACAAGTTATTCTCATACATATCTGCAACAGGTTAAGATTTTATCAAAATGACAAAATCTGTGTTACAATATCATAATATATGTCCCATCCTTTGAGTCTTTGCATACAACATTATGATGCAAATACAAATAGGACAGAATTTGATGTTTTATCTTTTGCTCCCCTTGCTCTCCAGCAGATGCCTTTCCAGCAGATGCTCACAGTTATTCACAGTCAGAGACAAATGAAGCAGGGTAAACAACAAGTCAAGCTATAAGGCAACATCAAATCATCTCAAAACTTTTCATAATTCTGGCTAAAAGATAGACAGCCAGATTGGGCTTTAGACAGAAATAGTTGGTGCTCCAGGAAACTCTGTCAAGCAGTTAAAGTTCAAGGTACAAAACTACTTGGTTTTACAGATTTTTAAGAAACAGATATTGCTTCTGGCAATAAGTTAAAGACTATAATTTGCGCAATTCAGTCGATGTTCATAAAACCTAATCTCAAGAAAAGGCCAATATTGAGCATTAAGCTACTCTTGAGTATAACTTTATTTTCAAAGGGCTGTCTCTTCTAATAGTGTGAGTTGGTGTCTCCCCATCTTCTGACAATCAATCAAGCAATGTTACCACTCTAATAGAGTGGGTAGCTATACCAATATGTATGAATTAGAGTTCTGAGCAAAAGAGTTAGGCCTAGCGATGACTGAATCTGGCTTAGGTCCTCTGCTACCAGTAGGACCTGAGTCATCTTGTGCAGGTAAGTAAATGAGATAATTTGACTGTTCTTCCTTATCTGAAAATTCTTTTTTTACACAAGGTTATAACAGCAGATTCCTATAAAAAAATTAAATTAGGTTTGGCAAAGCACATATATGGTTGATCACCATTATTTATATTTCAATAGCTCTAGAAGACAATACACTAACGTTGGCTTTTATTGCCTCAATATATCTACACAGCTGTTTGTTAGAATTGCCTAAGTCTATGACACTTTATCATGACAGTAAATTTAACAATGCATTATTCTCTCAAAACTAGACAAATACATGTCATGCCATGGAGATGGTATATTCAGTTGAAATTGACTTTTTGTGGAACAATAAACTGTCCTAATTTGTTTTTGCAATCAACTTAAAAAATAATTTGTTATGTTGCATAAGACCAACATTTTGAAATAAATCTAAAGTCCTCTATAAGCACATAATTAGTTCATTATATCCACAATATTATTTGTGATACTGAAAACAAATTCACTCCCAATTAAAAAAACAAGAAAAAACATGGGCATTTTACATGAATATCTACATTATTTAAAGCTACTTGGTTGAGTACTATTGCTAATAATGATGAACTTGAATTTTGAGTAAGAATTAATATTTGAAATTTAGTCACCACAGGTGTCAGTTCATATTTAAAGTTGAGCTTTATTTGCCATTCTATTGCTTGTTTTTCTCAGTGCTAATCTATCCTACTGGGATTTCTTTTCACAGTGTACTGAAGCTTTAACCATCATAAATAATGTTATTTCATCTACAAATTCTTCTATTTCCCTGTTCACTCCTTTTTCTGGGTCATTAATGTATGTATTAGGTAGCTTAGGAATATAGCTACTTTCCTCCACTAAATTGCAATAACATAAATATGAAGCATACAAGCTCATTAGTTTTATTTTAAAATTCAAAAAGTTAAGTATTCCCTAAATTCTTATTCTGATCTCATACAACCAATACAAATCAATTTAAAAAGAGCTTTGGCTACATGCAGAAGGATAGAAAATTAACAGTTTCATTCATTATTTCCCTTAAAACAGTAGTTTAAAACAACTGTATTTTATAATCAATTTATCCAATTGCGGAACATCTGGAATTAGAAATCTTTCCAGAATCTTAACAATGATAAGCATAACAAAAATAGTCCAGAAGACAGAAGAATGGAGTTGGTTGGATACAGCAGAAACTTTTAAGCATCATTGAAGATCTAAAACTGACTTACACAGCAGAAATCTACAGACAGCTCACCAAAACACATACCTGGGTGGCAATAGCTTCACAAAATGGAGCCTAGAGAAATATTTTATTGTTATATATGGCTGTGTGCCTATAGATTACATTCAAACCCTTCTCCCTGAAACATATGCTTTCCACTCCTTATCCTGCCAACTCACTAGGCTATCTTGGTCCAATGTGAGAACCAGACAGGTCTGTTCTGAATATACCAGCTGTCCAGCAAATTCAAAAAAAAAAAAAAAAATCAGAAGTAAAGAAAGACAATGGAGTTTTCAGGGAAACCTCTTTAACCCAACTTTAGAGCTACAATGCAATACATTCCAGATGCAGCTGTTGAGCTGGAAGGCTATATAGCTCACCAGCAGGATAGGAGTAGAGATCCTGGCAAGATCAAAGGGGGAGGTTTAAGCCTTTATGTGAACAAAAGCTGGTGTATCAATACAAAGACTGTAGACAGCCACTACTCCATGGATCTGGAGTGTATGACTCTTAAATGTAGACCCATATATCTTCCGCAGGAATTCAGCATGGTTTTGATTACTGCAGTCTATATCCCACCTGATGCCAATACTACCATAGCTTTGGGATTCTTGTATAACATTGTTAGTAATCAGCAGAATAAGTATCCTGATGCTGTGCATATCATAGCGGGGGACTTTAATCAAGCTGATTTAAAAGAAGTGCTCCCTAAATTCTATCAGCATGTTAAGTGTGCTACTAGAGGAGCAAACATATTGGACAAAGTATATACCAACATCAAACATGGCTAACAGGTTATACAATTACCACATTTGGGACAATCAGACCATATATCACTGCTTTTAGCACCAGCTTACATCCCTCTTAGGAGACAGGCTCTACCTATAATAAAGACAGTGAAATCTTGGCCAGAAGATGCTTCCCAACAACTTCAGGATTGTTTTGAGAACACAGATTGGGACATCTTTTACCACCCTGACCTAGAGTGCACACTTCAACTGTTCTGTGCTATATCAAACACTGCACAGATACTATCACTGTGTATTAGGATCTATCCCAATCAGAAATCCTGGATGACCAAGGAAGTCCAGCTCCTCTTGCATGACAGGACCAAGGCCTTTAGGTCCGGTGATGGGGCAAGATACAGTGTTGCCAGAGCTAATCTGAAGAAAGGTATTCAGAAGGCCAAGACTGATTATGAGAAGAAGATTGAGGATAATTTTTATAGCAATAACATGAGGCAGGTGTGGCGAGGGATTCAACAAATTACAAACTATCAACCGACCAATGTCATCCCTGCTGAGGGAGATGTGTCATTGGCAGAGGAACTGAATCATTTCTTTGCTCGCTTTGAAGTGGAGACATCAGAGTCAAAACACAACTGCCAGCCAATTGTAGCTCCCACCTCATTGTGGAGGAACAGGAGGTGAGAAGCATTCTGAGGGCTGTGGACCCTAGAAAGGCTGCCGGTCCTGACGGTATCTCTGGCCGAGTGCTTAAAGACTGTGCTGATCAGTTGGCTGGAGTCTTTACCAGGATCTTCAAACAGTCTTTATCCCAGTCCACTATTCCATCTTGTTTGAAGGCTTCCACCATTGTTCCTCTGCCAAAGAAGTTCCCTATCAATAGCCTCAATGATTACAGACCAGTGGCATTCACTCCTATCATCATGAAGTGCTTTGAGAAATTGGTCTGCCGGCACATCATTTCTGGTCTTCTGCATACATTTGATAAACACCAGTTTGCATACAGAAAAAAATAGATCTACAGAGGACACTATAGCCATCACTCTTCACACTGCTCTGACTCATCTAGAACAGTGGGAGGGCTATGTGAGGATGCTTTTTATGTATTTTAGTTCTGCGTTTAACACAATTCTTTCACATAGACTAGTGTCTAAACTTCTGGACCTTAGGCTTTCTAACTCAATCTGCCTTTGGATTATGGATTTCCTATCGAGCCACTCACAGAGGGTCAGATTAAGCAATCATAGCTCTTCAGCCCTTATTCTTAACACTGGTACACCACAGAGTTACGTGTTGAGTCCCTTACTCTATACTCTTTATGTGCATGACTGCATTCCCATTGACGTTAGTAATACTATTGCTAAATTTGCAGATGATACAACAGTGGTGGGACTTATCTCCGGGGGAGATGGGTCTGCCTACCGAGATGAGGTGGACCGGTTGCTTTCGTGGTGTGGAGACAATAATTTGGTCCTCAACACCAATAAGACCAAGGAGCTTATAGTGGATTATAGAAGGAACAGATCAGACATCCAGCCCTTGCTTATCAATGGAGACTGAGTAGAGCAAGTGGCCAATTTTAAGTTTCTGGGTGTTACCCTAAAAGAGGACCTGACCTGGGGTGCCCACATTGCAGCCCTGGTCAAAAGGGCCCAAGCAGAGATTATACTACCTGAGACTTCTCAGAAAACAACTGAATGAGAAACTGCTGGTGACCTTCTGCCGCTGCACCATAGAGAGCATTTTAACATACTGCACCCCTGTATGGTTTGCCAATTGCACAGTGGCAGATAGGAAAGCACTTCAAAGGGTTAATGTCATTGCCCAGAAGATCATTGGTTGCCCTCTCCCCTCTTTGGAAGAGCTTTATAGCTCCCGCTGCCTTAAGAAAGTTCAAAATATTCTCAAAGATCCATCTCATCCTGGGAACCCTTTTTTTGAACTGTTACCATCTGGCATACGGTACAGAATAATAAAAACAAGGACAAATAGGCTGAAAAACAGCTTCTATCCCAGGGCAGTAGCTCTTTTTAATTCTGCTGTATAGTGTAGTGTTGGTGT
This sequence comes from Notechis scutatus, assembly GCF_049901735.1. Classification (NCBI taxonomy): domain Eukaryota; kingdom Metazoa; phylum Chordata; class Lepidosauria; order Squamata; family Elapidae; genus Notechis; species Notechis scutatus. The sequence continues at coordinate 139,943,729 of NC_142011.1, read as the reverse complement.
GGTGTCGGGGTTTTCGGTTCAATGTGTGAAGGGTGAAGGATGTGTGTTTGTGTTTATTTTCATGGTCATGCTGTGCACTGAAGATGGTGTTTGATTTCGTTGTACGAGGTGCAATGACAATAAAGTAAACTAACTAAATAAGCTCAAGAGTGTGCTCATATTTTTCCTTGATTGTACCTTCTATAGACTTGGTTTTACAATAACACATTTACCACAGTTTTCTTCAGTTTTCCCAAACTCTTATAACTTAGAACTCTTTACTAAAGTTCCCAGTTTATTTAAGCTAGGAAATCATGTTTTTTAAAGAGTAAGACTGGATTACAATTATACTGCAGATGTTGCAAATAAAAAAGAGCAGGGATAATATTGCAGTAAGCAAAACTGTGCTTGCCTTTACAAACAAGATGACCTATTTACTATGGAGAATGAATGGCTACAAACAGGAAAATAGCATATATCAGCAGAGACCATGGATAGGAGTTCTATTTTTTGCTATTATTAAACACCCCCCCCCCGCCCACCCTCTATTTATAACAGGTTGCTTAATGACTGTTCAAAGTTATGATGGACTTTACAATTGTTCCCTCCCTAGTCACGTGACTGCATTTTGTCCGCTTGGCAACCAGCCTACATTTACAACCAGTTGCAGTGTTCCATGTTCATGATTTACAATATTTTTTGCTGGTTTCTGATGTACTTTTGCCTGCAAAAAAAGCACCCCTCCAAAAAAATTGATTCAATTAATAACCATCTGAATAGCTTAAGGACCATGTGATTTGCTTTACAGTCATGTTGACTGCTTTGTGACCACTATAAAAAGTGACCACTATAAAAAGAGGTGTAAAATCAAGCCCAGTCATGTGGTATCTTGACTTACAACTACAACTTATGACTGAAATTCCTGGGTCCATTGTGGTTGTAAATAGAGACGGTACCTATATATATATTTCAGCTATTTTTAAAATATTCAACGTGGGAAGGTGTATGGTAATATCCAAGCTATACAAATCTAGGTGGGAAAGCAAATGCAAAAAAAAAATATTCTCATATTAAGGTACTTAAAAAAAATTTCAACAAGCCAATATGGTATGATCTTTAACTAGAATCACAAGAAGAAACTAAAAAATACATTTTTTAATCCAAAGATACGTATCTCTCATGTTTACAAAACTTTTATGAAACAATCACAGAATGTGATCTTTTTTGGGTTAGGAACAACTTACAAACATGTGATTGTTCATCTACCAGCTTCCTTTATAATTTAGAATTTTTTAAAGAAATGCTATTGTCTATTTTAGTACAATATACCTTCATTTTGGGAAAAAAAGTATTTTTTCTAGGAACACATTTACAAGGGAAGAATATTACACTTTTGATTTTTTACAGGAAAAGAAAACATTTATGGAGGCCAGGAGTTGTGCCTTCATACTAATACAAATTTCTGAGATATGCCTTATATACTTTATCATCTACTTTAATTTGGTACTAAGGCAAGATACCACACTTATCTTCATGAAAACAACTTCATTAAAAAAAAGAGAAAAATGCAGAAGAATAAAATATTTGTTACTCAGGGTTGAAAGGGGCGTTGGTACTTACCTGATATGGCCGTTCTCAGTGAGCTGCGACAAGCATCCAGAGAGTGGGAGGTGCTTAGTCTCTGCTTGGATAGGCTGGGCTTATTTGAATAGGATACTGTTACTCCTCCCTGGCTCCTCCCTAGCGTCCCCGTTTTGGCGAAGACGAGGTGATGTAACCCCCATCCTCTATATTGGTCTGTTTGCATGTTTTTTCTTTTAAACTTATATCCAGATTAGTCGTTGGCAGGAACAGGACCCCACCAGACGGATATTGGGTGGGGCTGGATGCTCATCGCAGCTCACCGAGAACGGGCATATCAGGTAAGTACCAACGCCCCTTCTCCATTGAGCTGCTCCAAGCATCCAGAGAGTGGGACATACCAAAGCTTGGCTTGTCCTATGGGAGGGTCTCCGTTTGGGTTGGAGCTCCCCCACTTTCCGAGTGGACTTGTTGCAACACCGTCCTACCAAAGGAGGCTTCAGCAGAAGCAAATACATCAATTTTGTAATGCCTAATGAAAGGCGATGGGGAGACCCATGTTGCCGCTCTACATATTTCTGCAATAGGAGCTTGCGTAGGCCAAGCTGCTGAAGTGGCCGCGCTCCTTGTTGAATGGGCCGTGATGCCCCTAAGCACAGGCAGTGATTAAGTCTCGTATCCCTTGGCTATCATGGCCTTCAGCCACCTGCCTATAGTTGAAGGAGAAACTTTCTGCCCCTGAGAGGTTGGCTGAAAGGGTACAAAAAGAGCTTCAGTCTTTCTGAAAGGAGCCGTTCTATGTAAGTAAGTATGGAGAGCTCTGTGGACATCCAGTCGGTGCCATTGATGCTCTCGACCCTGAGAAGGTCTGGGGCAAAAGTTAGGGAGAATTAGTTCTTGTGACCTGTGGAAGGCAGAATTGACTTTAGGTGTGAACGTGGGGTCTGGTCGAAGCACCACTCTGTCAGCATGGAATATACAGAGGTCCTTTCGGGCAGATAGGGCTGCAATTTCTGATTACGTGCCGATATCATAGCCATGACAAAAACAACCTTGTATGTGAGAAAATGGAAGCTAACGGTTTTCAGAGGTTCAAATGGACCCTTCGTGAGTGCTATGAGTACCTTGTTAAGGTCCCAGGTCGGGTAACGATGCACCACTGGCGGACATACATTTGTAGTGCCCCTAAGAAAACTCTTTGTCCGTGGGTGATGGGAGATGGATGGTAGACCTTCCCAAGTCACCACTGAGGCAATGGCTGCTACTTGTTATCTTAAAGTGTTTGGAGATAGGCCCCCTGTTGAGACCATCTTGGAGAAACTCTAAAACTTGTGCAATTGATGGCGAAAATGGGTCCACCCTGGATTTGGTGCACCATTTGAAGAAGATAGTCCATGTGGCATTATATATGCGACTCGTAGAAGGGCGCTGAGCCACTTGAATGGTATTAATCACCCTGGCCGAAAAATTCTCCTTTCTTAGATGTGGCCGCTCAACCTCCAAACAGCCAGGTGGAGCCATTGAGGGTCTGGCTGGTGGATCAGTCCTTGGGTGAGTTGAATTTTGTGCAGTGGAATTTCCACGGTTCTTCTGTGGACAGGCCCCTGAGATCTGCAAACCATGGTCTCCTGGGCCAATAGGGTGCCACCAAAATCAGGTCCTCTTTCTTGTCCAGTAGTTTTTGTACCACTTTGGGTATCAATGGGAGAGGGGGGAAGGCATATAGGAGATCCCGGGGCCACCGGAGGGCACTGATGTTCTCCGCCCCCTGGGATGGGTATCTTGAAAAGAATCTCAGGATCTGTGAGTTCAGAGGAAAAGCGAACAGATCTATAACTGGCAGACCAAATCTCTGGACTGCCTCCTGAAACAGGTCTGGATGCAGACGCCACTCTGATTGGTAGATCATGGCCCTGCTTAGCCATGTGTGTTTTTCAGGCCGGAAATATGCTCCGCTCTGATAGAGGCTAAGTTCCTTTCTGCCCAACGGCACAGTCTCTCTGCTTCCCACATGAGATGTTTTGAGTGGGTCCCCCCTTGTCTGTTGATATGTGCTTTTGACGTGATGTTGTCTGTCAGTATAAGTATGTGTCTCATTTGAATATGTGGGAGGAAACCACGAAGGGCCAGATGGACTGCCCTGAGCTCCAACCAATTTATGCTGTTCGATTGCTTTGAGCTGAGAGGGACTGGAAATGAGCTCCCCATCCGAACAGACTGGCATCCGTGGTTATGGTGAGTCTTTGGAGTTCTTTCAGAGGGCATCCCTTGTTGATGGCTGGAGCCGTTCACCAGTGTAGAGATAGCTAGACTTTTGTAGGAACTAATACTCTGGTCCTGGAATTGCTTAGTCCCGATCTTTGGAATGGAAGTGGATACCATTGGAGCGATCTAGTGTGAAATAAAGCCCAAGGAACAATAGAAATACAGGAGATCATTTTTCCCAGTAGTTTAGACAAATTGGCTAGAGGAACCCGTTTGAGGGTTCTGATAGACTGAGCTAAGGTTTTAATGCTCTCCTGTCTCTCAGGGGATAGAAACACTCTTCCTTCTACTGTGTCTATTATCGAACCCAGGTGAGATAAACAGGTTGAGGGAAACAAATGGCTCTTTGCCCAATTAATGGAAAACCCATGTTGTTGAAGGGTTCGCAATGTAATTTGGGTATCCAGTTCTGCCTGCCTGGATGAGGATAACAAAATCAAAATGTCATCCAGGTAGCACTGGAGTCTAACTGGAATGCTCCTAAGGTGTGTGGCCAGAGCTGCCAGAAACTTTGTAAAAGTCCTAGGGGCCGATGACAACCCAAAGGGCAGGGCAACATATTCGAAATGTTGGTTGTTGTAGCAGAATCTGAGAAATTTGGAATGAGGTCTAATTGGTATGTGAAGATAAGCCTCTGTTAAATCGATGGAAGTCAAAAAAATCACCCTTTCTTATGCTAAGGAGAATGGATTGCAACGTACTCATCTTGAATTTGCGGTAGACTGGAGTATGATTGAGACGTTTTAAATCTAGGATTGCCCCCCCCCCCCGAACTTTTGGGAACTACAAAAAGAAGGGAATAGAATCCTTGTCCATATTGATCCCGGGTTACTGGTTGGATGGCTTTAATTTCTAGTAAGTGATTGATTGCTGTCTCCATCAGTTTCCTTTTAACCGGATCTTAGGAGATAGGACTATTCATGAAAAAGTTCGCGTGTGTGGAGGAGAACTCTTGAGCCAGGCCAAATCTGATGGTGACGCGAACCCAGGAATCCAATGTGGAAGAGTCCCATCGGTCTGCAAAGAGCCTTAATCGTCCTCCAATGGGAGTGAATTTATCTTGGATGGCGAAAACCTCTGTTTCCAGTCCCCCTGAAAAATCGCTTCGTTTGTCCACCCCTGCGAAGTCTGTCGGAGAATTCTGATCTATTTGACTGCTGGGCTCCCCTATATGTCGGAGGTCTCTGGAATCTGAGGGAGAATGGGCCTTGATAATAGGGACAAAAGGAGCCTCTCCGAAAGGGCTGAAAAACTCTGCTGTCAGAGCGACGAAGAATGGAGGGGAGAATCTTCTTCTTGCTTCTGGTCTCAATTAGAAGCAGATCCAGGGCAGCGTCAAACAATTTATCGCCCGAAATTGGGGAAGAGGCGAGTTTCCATTTGTGTTTGATAAAAGCTTGCCAATGTCTAAGCCATAGCAATCAGCAGGCCGTAACCTGCGATGCCATGGCTCGAGCTGAAAACTTGACCGAATTAAATGTAGCATCTGTAGAAAACTCTGTGGCCGCAATTAATTTGGTGATGTCCTGGTGTGCCCTAACATTAGAATTTGATATGGTGTCCCTCAGGTGACATAGCCTTCTGAGTGAGGTTCTGGTGAAGAAGGACACGGCTGTTGCCACCCTTATGGCCCACGCATCAGACTGATGCACCGTTCATAGTGCTATCTTGGCTTTCTTCTCCTCCGGTTTAAGGGCCTCCTCCGCTTCTGTGGGAATGGCAGAGGAGGATGCTAAGGCCACCACTGGCTCATCTACTTCAGGGGTATTCAAGGAATTGGAAAATCCAGAAGCTAAATAAAAGAATTTCTTATCAAAGCTAGTAGGGGCTGGATACACCGCTACTGAGGTCCACTGTTTCTGGATCAGGTCTGATTGCGGAACCGGAATAACCTCAACCTCGTTAATGGGTTGTGAGAAAATCAAATCCTCCAAATCCTCCTGAGGTTCTGGTTGAAGAATGGAAGGAGACTTTTCAAGGCAACCTGTGGTTTTGGCCTTGAAAAAAAGAGATTTGAAAAGCGGTGGACGAAATAGCCCTGTAAAGGTGGGTTGGTCTGGCTTGAAGTCCTCGTCCGAACATGCATCTTTCTAGGGGTTCCTCCTCCAAGGGGACTTCACTATCTGGAACTGATACTGTGTCTAATTGCTCCATTTGGGGCTCACCTTCTCCCTCCTCCTGTATGTCTGGATGCATATGTGAAATGAAAGAAGACTCCCCTTGAGGAGGTACCTGAGGATAATGTAGGTCAGTTCTGCATAGAGATCTTACTGACTGAGAGTCACATTCCGATACTGGTATCTGTCTGGTCATCAAGGATTGTTGGACCCCGGCTGCAATTCTTCTGCGGATTGCAAGCTCCGTCCATGCTTTCATAGTTTCTGGTACCTCATCTGGCAGGAACTCCTCCTGTCATAGGCCAGCTGCTGTTGGAGTGAAGGTTACCTCGGGGGCTTGCCTCGGGATATTTATGCTTAGTGAGACCTGTAAGGTGCTAGCCAGCCTGTGTGGCATGGACAGATCTTAGGCTACTGGTGGCTGTTGAGCCTGGGATATTGGAGATGGGGGAGGAAGCTGGGAAGTTCTTTCAACATCCTTAGAGTGTTTCTCAATTTGCTTTTACAACGCCTTCTGATGTCAGGTGGCATTTTTCTCTGCGGCCTTCGAGGGGCCCTTAGGTTTCTTGGACTTATCTAGGGCCCGTGTCTTAGCGCCACCTGTTTGCCATTGCAATTCTGTAGTTACTTTTAATAGAGTAAGAATAACTATGTCTCTCTCTCTCTCTCTCTCTGTGTGTGTGTGTGTATTCACACTGCTCAAAAAATAAAGGAAACATTTAAACAACACAATGTAACTCCAAGTGAATCACACTTCTGTGAAATCAAACTGTCCACTTAGGTAGCAACACTGATTGACAATCAATTTCACATGCTGTTGTGCAAATGGAATAGACAACAGGTGGAAAGCATAGGCAGTTAGCAAGACATCCCCAATAAAGGAGTGGTTCTGCAGGTGGTGACCACAGACCACTTCTCAGTTTCTATGCTTTCTGGCTGATGGTTTGGTCACTTTTGAATGCTGGAGGTGCTTTCACTCTAGTGGTAGCATGAGACGGAGTCCACAACCTACACAAGTGGCTCAAGTAGTGCAGCTCATCCAGGATGGCACATCAACACAAGCTGTGGCAAGAAGGTTTGCTGTGTCTGTCAGCGTAGTGTCCAGAGCATGGAGGCGCTACCAGGAGACAGGCCAGTACATCAGGAGATGTGGAGGAGGCCATAGGAGGGCAACAACCCAGCATCAGGACCGCTACCTCCACCTTTGTGCGAGGAGGGACAGGGGGAGCACTGCCAGAGCCCTACAAAATGACCTCCAGCGGGCCACAAATGTGCATGTGGCTGCTCAAACGGTCAGAAACAGACTCCATGAGGGTGGTATGAGGGCTCGACATCCACAGGTGGGGGTTGTGCTTACAGCCCAACACCGTGCAGGACATTTGGCATTTGCCAGAGAACACCAAGATTGGCAAATTCGCCACTGGCGCCCTGTGCTCTTCACAGATGAAAGCAGGTTCACACTGAGCACATGTGACAGGCGTGACAGGGTCTGGAGACGCCGTGGAGAATGTTCTGCTGCCTGCAACATCCTCCAGCATGACCGGTTTGGCAGTGGGTCAGTAATGGTTTGGGGTGGCATTTCTTTAGGGGGCCGCACAGCCCTCCATGTGCTCGCCAGAGGTAGCCTGACTGCCATTAGGTACCGAGATGAGCTCTTCAGACCCCTTGTGAGACCATATGCTGGTGCAGTTGGCCCTGGGTTCTTCCTAATGCACGACAATGCTAGACCTCATGTGGCTGGAGTGTGTCAGCAGTTCCTGCAACACGAAGGCATTGATGCTATGGACTGGCCCGCCTGTCCCCAGACCTGAATCCAATTGAGCACATCTGGGACATCATGTCTCGCTCCATCCACCAATGTCACGTTGCACCACAAACTGTCCAGGAGTTGGGGGATGCTTTAGTCCAGGTGTGCGAGGAGATCCCTCAGGAGACCATCTGCCACCTCATCAGGAGCATGCCCAGGCATTGTAGGGAGGTCATACAGGCACGTGGAGGCCACACACACTACTGAGGTTCATTTTGACTTGTTTTAAGGACATTACATCAAAGTTGGATCAGCCTGTAGTGTTTTTTTCCACTTTAATTTTGAGTGTAACTCCAAATCCAGACCTCCATGGGTTGCTAAATTTGATTTCCATTGATAATTTTGGTGTGATTTTGTTGTCAGCACATTCAACTATGTAATGAACAAAGTATTTAATAAGAATATTTCATTCATTCAAATCTAGGATGTCTTATTGTGTTCCCTTTATTTTTTTGAGCAGTGTATGTATGTATGTATGGTATTTAGGTTTCTTCGGGTATTAAATTAGATTAGATTAAAAAGAACCCAATACACAAGCCTGAGGATGGCAGATGAGATTCTGCCGAAACGTCGCTTTCATAAAACCACAAATATTAAGACGTGGGAAAATACCCGAAGAATACCATAGATATAAATACCCGCGAAAACATAAGATATATATATGTATGTATGTATATGTATATATGTAAATGTGTGTGTGTGTTTGTGTGTGTGAGAGAGAGTATATCTATATATGGACGGTTGGCGCATCCAGGGTCCTGCATCACCACAGGGGCAAGAAACCCTATCTCTATTTTCACTCTCCCCTTTTTTTTAATTATTTGATTTTATGTTAATGAATTTTTAATGTGTTTTTTTTTTGCAAAAAAAGTCAATAAAATTATTATTTATAAATGGTCTAATTTGATAATGCTCAATGCCAGGTCAATTCAAGAAAGAAACAACAACCACAGACCTTCAGCAGCTGACTGATCAGGCTGATGTGGCCTGGTACTACTAAGTGTGTGTGTGTGTGTGTGTGTGTGTGTGTGTGTGTGTGTGTGTGTTTTCTTAAGTTTTTGCGGGTACTTACATGTATGTTATTCAGCTTTGTTCGGGTATTTTCCCACGTCATTGTAGTTGTGCTTTTAAAGTTGTAGCAACGTTTCGGCAGAATCTCATCTGATGATCATGATGATGGCAGATGAGATTCTGCCGAAACGTTGCTACAACTTTAAAAGCACAACTACAATGACGTGGGAAAATACCCGAACAAAGCTGAATGCCATATATGGCATGTAAGTACCCGGAATGAGCGGCAAAGGATAACTATTCCTCACTGTGATGGCATTCAACCGGCGGTAATCACAGCATAAACGGAGCTCTCCCGACTTCTTTTTAACAAAAAGAACGGGAGCCGAAAGAGGGGACGACGATGGTAGAATAAATCCCCGAGCCAAGTTTTTATCTAAAAACTCTCGAAGTGCAACCAACTCGGGCTCCGACATGGAGTATAACCAACCCTTGGGCAGTGGAGCATCCGGTATCAGGTCCACGGGACAATCATAAGCACGATGTGGTGGTCCGCCTCATTCTCGCTGAAAACGTCGGAGAAGTCCGATAGCTCCGAAGGTATGGGAACAGCAGGAGCGGCGATATCCTGGCCAGCGCAGACATGTCTCAGATGATCCACACATTGGAGACTTGTAAAGGAAATGGCGTTCTGCGCCCAAGCCACCAATGGATCGTGCAAACGCAGCCAGGACACGCCGAGAACCAAAGGGAGATGAAGGTTCGAGGTGATATAGAAACTTATCGCCTCCTTGTGATCCCCAATAATCATACGCACTGGCTGGGTGGCGAAACGAATGGGCCCAGACCTGAGCTCACGCCCATCCACTGTTTCCACCTTAATGGGTGGATCCACAGCAACCAATGGGATCCCAAAGTGCGTAGCAAAAGCCCGGTCCATAAAACTGGTTGTAGCCCCTGAGTCCACCAACGCAACTGCAGGGATTCCCTCCTCTGGGACTGTAAAAAGATTTGAGTGTCCAAAAGTAAATGCCGAGGAGGGCCAGGATTCACTTCAGCAATTTGGGGTGGGGGTGTGGAACGTGCCCGACCTAGGGTTTCCCCAAGGTCGGGCCTACCCCGTTTCCCTGACGGGCTAGGAGTGGTTTCAGGCACGGGTCTGCGAGTCCCCCTCCGTTGGCAGGAATTAGCAAAATGTCCTGGACCCCTGCAATAAAGGCACAAGCCTTCCTGAAACCTTCTCGAACATTCTCGCACCGTTAAGCGAGGGCGGGGTGCACCCAACTCCATCGGCTCCTCAGTCTTAACCTTGGTTTGAAAAACTTCCGGTGGCATGGTTTGTGAACGAGAAAGAAAAAGTGGTTACACAACGGGCCGTCTGCTTCCGCGCTGTTGTAAACGGGCTTCAATACGTAAGCACTGTATCACTAGTGCATCCAGGGTTGAAGCCCGCTCTGCATGTACTAACTCATCCTTGATGGTATCAGCCAAGCCCTCCTGAAACGCATCCATGTGGGCCGGTTCATTCCAGTTAGAGTCCATACAGAGTAAACGAAATTCTGCAATGTATTCCTGTAGGGGACGTTTCCCCTGATAAATGTCCCATAACCGTCTAGCCACAGTTTGAGTTTTAATTGGGTTTTCAAACATAACCCTCATTTGCTGCAGAAAACCCTGAAAATTATCCAACAAAGGACTATCTTGAATTAACAAGGGAGTAGCCCATTTGGCAGCCTGCCCAGATAAAAGGCTAATAATAAATCCTACCTTAGGCCGGTCATTTGGAAAGTCTTCAGGCCTCAAGGTTATAAATAATTGGCACTGCCCCATAAATGCCGGGAACATGTCCGTTTGCCCTGAAAATTTCTCCGGCATGGATACTGGGCTTTTCCTCAAGGGAGGGGCTGAAGGAGCAGCAGGACCTTGCAAACTTGAAACATGGTTCACCAACATTGTTACCTGGTTTTGAAGGACCTGGTTACTTTGTAACAGTTGGTCTATCTGTTGCTGTTGCTGCTCCACCAAACGCTGTAATTGAGTTTGGTCCATCTTGATATGAAGATGGTTTGTTAGGCTTGGAAGCAAAAATGTTATGTCTCACCTATATTCTCGTGAGTATACAGAGTTCCAGAGTTCAAAATATTCAAACAAGAACGAAACCAGTCCTTGGCAGACTTCCCAGAATCTGTCTGGTAATTCAGAATTGTCCATCAATCACAGAGGCCGCTCCACACATATCCTTTCGACTCATCAAACATTTTGCTTCCAAGCAAAGTTTGAGAATCAGCACGCCTCCTTAAATCACCTGGATGGGCGTGTCAGTCTCTCTAATCAATGTCTGGCTTGACGCCTCCCTTCAGATTGACGTTTCAATCGTCTCCTAGTTCTAGCGTCAAGCCAAGATATGTCAGTTTCCCCATTAGAAGCCTCTGACTCATTTTGTGGATCAGTTGCTGGCATGAGCGAAGTCGAAGGTTCTGGGGGGGATTGTCTCTCCGACAATCTCTCATCCTCCTGGCTCACATCTGTGTCCTCTGATAATTCAGACTCCACATTCACAGCAGGCTCCAACCTTCCATCTTCAGAGTCATCAGAATCAAAACTCCCAGCAGGATCGATCCTTCCAGTCTCTCTCTCTCTCTCTCACACACACACACACACACACACACACACACACACACACACACACACACATATATATGATTGTTCACTGTAAGGGCAGCCAACAATTCTTTACTTATACTTTCCTGAAACCGGAGTAAAGGGAGCTGCAAATTTTAATTCTCCTTATAAGCTGCGTTAAGCTTTGAAGAAATTAAAGCCTCTCACGGGAAAAGTAAAATTCAAGAATACGGCCACACGATGCAACATTGATATAATGGCGAAGTCCTGTAAATTGCACACCAAAATGACCTTTGCCCAACTCTAAATGGCTCCGGCCGGTTGTTTTGTTTTGGCACCAACACCGCTACAACCTTAGTCGTAGTCGTTTAAAAAAGGGCACCAAAAAAACAGATACTGTGTGACTGAAATGATAAGGAGGGAACCAGGAGGGCTCCACTGCCCCCGCCCCTGTAAATCCTAGGGGAGGAAACACTACTGGCAAAAAGTAATTAGGAACCAAATGAGCGCGTTATCTTAAAAGCGGCTTAAATTTCGAATCACAATGGCAAGACAGAAAAACATTCAAAGAGTGGCAAACCGCGATCTCTGGGGAAAGCGCGGCTGCCGAAAACAAGCAGCAAATTACAATCGCTGTGGGTAGCAATTGGCCTTATCACCAAAGCAATCTGCCTCATTCTGACAGCTCCCCCCCCTTTTTTAACTAATTTGCTGTCGAAATTGAGAAAGATGGTCAAAGAATTTAGAATACTGATTAACCTGAAATGTTCCTGCTCTGGCCAAGGATAAGCTGCCTATCACACCAAATCTGAGCTAAAAACTGGGGGACGCTAGAGAGGAGCCAGGGAGGAGTAACAGCATCCTATTCAAATAAGCCCATCCTATCCAAGCAGAGACTAAGCACCTCCCACTCTCTGGATGCTCGGAGAAGCTGAATGGAGAATGCAGGATCCTTGGTGCTCTCTTAGCTCATCATGTTTAGGTAATGAAACCTCTGCAAGAAAACAACCAAACTCAGAGAGCACCAAGGACCCCACAAAAAAACAGAAGATATTTGAAGTAGAGGACAACTCAGAAGAATATTCCATTTAAAAAATCAAATTACTTCATGAATGTAGTCCAGTATTTATTAAAGCCATTATTTTATAGTTTTATTTAAACCATTTTTTAAAAACCAGAAGTGGTATTCAGTAGGCTCTGACCAGTTCTGGAGAACTGGTAGTGGAAATTTTGAGTCGTTCGGAGAACCGGCAAATATCACTTCTGATTGGCCCTGCCCCATCTATTCTCTGCCTCCCTAGTTCCAGCTGATCGGCCGAGTCTTCTTTTGTTGCCCTGCACAGGAGAACGGAGCTGGAAAGCAGGTTAGTGGAGAGGGGAGAGAATGGGATTTTGCAATAACCTTCCCCCAGGAGTGGGGACGGAATGAGGATTTTGCAGTATCCTTCCACTGGAATAGGATGGGAATGGAGATTTTGCAGTATCCTTCCCCTGCCACGCCCACCAAGCCACGCCCACAAAACCAGTAGTAACATTTTGTGCATCCCATCACTGTTGAAAACTATCACGACAATGACCTCAATCACAGAAAAATAATGGTCAGATAAGGCAACAAGTTGGACTGGATATAAAAAAAACTGTTAATATGCAACTCACTTTGCAACACAAACCATGTCAGATAGGCAATTAGTAAACATTTTTAACATAAGCACAGTAATGAAGCAAAACATAAGGATAATTTTAATTATATGCTTATACAAAATCTGCAAAGTTGTTGATCATTCACCTTTAAGAATAACAGCAAACATTTCTAATTAATTTTACTTGCACCTATGTATGTTCTAATACAAAATAATTTTCATTACAAAAAACAAAGATATCCTGCCTGTGTATTAGAAATTCTTTTTAAAGAAAAATATCAACCGTACTACTGATTGTGCCAGCAATGATAACGACAAAAATATTCAAAACTGTAGTATTTTTAAAGAAGCATATCTCTTATTGTAAACTGTGTAATCTACTTCATTCAAGCTTAATTAGGACACACCATAGATATTCTTTTAAATATCCTTTTGAGAAAGAATGAAAACAAGCATGCATAATATTTTATTTTTATCATGTAAGTCTTCTAAAATAATTGCTTAAAGAAGATAAATATTTTAATATAATACAAATGAAACAGATACAGATTAAGTATTATATGTGAAGCATGTAATATAAAAATAACATTTTCCTGTCAAGAGTTTAATTGCTATTACTAGGAAGTATAATGTTAATTATTTTTTTCTGCATGTATACAGAATCTATACTTCCTCTATGGGCACGTCCATAATTAATCTGCTCTCAAAGCAGTACCAATAATTCTGATACTACTAGAGAAAATAAAACAGTATAATATTTGGCCAAATACTCTCCAAATATTTTAAAAGTAGAGATTCCAAAAATGTAACTATCACCAAAAGTATCTTCTTACTTGATTTTGACCTATAACTGAATGATGTAGAAGAGCAGACCAAGGTGGAAGGTAGAGTTCAGAGTCCCCGTATTCCCACAAGAGAACCAAGTCCAGCTCCCCTTGAATTCCGCTGACGCTTATCTAAGTGCCAATTTAGTGCTAACTATTATTTGACTAGATTCTTGCATAAGGGCAATAATAATACATCCTCTGTCGTTAACAAATGGTCCTGGTTACTTTTTAGGAAGCTGTTACAATGCAATATTTTTAAAAATATTTGGAGCATATTTGGAGGTTTTGCAGTCTCAACTCCTTGCAAATATTTCAATTACACACCACTAACTCCTCTGTATCTAGAAAGTCTGGACACTCATCAAATATAAAAGAACTCTTATTTTGTTTCAATAGAACAAAATAGGAAACTTATTTTTTTAAAAAAACCACCAATCTGAAATAAAATAATTGAGCCTATAGTCAATGAGACAGTATATAGCACATGCATAGTATATAGACAGACCCTCAATTCAATTCTCAGCATCTACGAGTAGACTTGAGTGGTAAGAATGATGGCTTAAAACAATGAAATTGTACGCTATTATTAAAATATTAGCAAAAATAAACTAATACGGAGCAAATGTTTCACTATTGTTTTATAAAATTTTGGCCAGCCTTCACTCATCAGAAATTCATCATTCTTAATATACTGACAAAATTCAAATTAACAGTATTTTGCTTTATTTTAATCCCTTTTCTGAGGCTGACTCTAATCACTGATTAATCTCCAAATGTAATTATGGACATGAGGTACAACTATATATTTCCTTCATTTGTAATCATGACTGGGAATAAAAGATATGCCTGCCAAAAGGACTGTGCAGATGATATTTTTAAATTGGCAGATAAGACATTCTTTACTATGAATACCACATAACATTAAAGAAAGCATTATGAGTAGATGAGAAAAAAGGAACTGAGGCATTTAAGTAGCAGAACATCTGTCAGCAGAACAGATTTTTCTTTCTCTACCACCTACTTACTAAACAGTATGATGGGCTGACTTCGTCATTTTTCAGCCACCAATTTTCTTTGGATACAGCAACTGGGAGGTGAGAGGCACTTATACAAAGCTGTTTATGATTTTTGCCTATAAGAATCCCCAGTATACAAAGTAAATATGACAGAAGAGGGATTAGAGAATCATCAAAATAAGCAACAATCTTAAGGTTTTATATGCTTTCAACAATTCTTCTTAGGGAAACTGTTCGACTAGAATGATCTAGTTGGCTTTCAAAACAGAAGATGGGATAATAATTACATATTTCTAATGATATTATAAAAGATATCAAAAGCATCATTGAACAAATAATTTAAAAGCAGTAAAAAAACCCACTAAAATATTCCAGGTCTAATGAAATCTTAAAAGACTCAAGGTCCATCCCACCCCTGAAAGGACCTAATGGTAAATACTGCAACGACGACACCATTAAAGCCAACCTCTTTAACACATCCTTTGGCTCAGTATTTGTAAACAGCAATGGATCATTAACAGAGGGATACAATCAAGATCAAGGGAAGTACTAATATCACTCTATAAAGCCTTAGTAAGACCACACCTAGAGTACTGCATCCAGTTTTGTTCATCACATTATAAAAAAGATGTTGAGACTCTAGAAAAAGTACAGAGAAGAGCAACCAGGATGATTGGGGACTGGAGGCTAAAACATACAACGAACGGTTGCAGGAACTGGGCTTGGCTAGTCTAGTAAAGAGAAGGACCAGGGGAGACATGATAGCGGTCTTCCAATATTTGAGGGGCTGCCACAGGGAGGAAGGGGTCAAGCTATTTTCTAAAGTGCCTGTAGGCCAGACAAGGAATAATGGATGGAAACTGAACAAGGAGAGATTTAACCTGGAAATAAGGAGAAACTTTCTGACAGTGAGGACAATCAACCAATGGAACAGCTTGTCTTCAGAAGTTGTGGGAGCACCATCACTTGAGACTTTCAAGAAGAGACTGGACTACCATTTGCCAGAAATGGTGTAGGGTCTCCTGCTTGGGCAGGGGTTTGGACTAGATGACCTACAAGGTCCCTTCCAACTCTGATTATCTGTTATCTGTTATCTGACTACCTGTAATGTGGTACATGAGCCACAAAATGTATATTTCCAATTATATCTGATGTATGAACTGCCTTAGCCAAGCCATTGTGATTTCATTCACATATCAAGCCAAATCATAAGTTAAGGAATAGCAATAGCAATAACTCTTAGACTTCAATATCGCTTTACAAGGCTTTACAGCCCTCTCTACGCTGTTTACAGTGTCAGCATATTGCCCTCAACAATCTAGGTCCTCATTTTACCGACCTCAGAAGGATGGAAGGCTGAGTCAAACTTGAACCGGTGAAATTCGAACTGCTAGCTATTGGCAGTCAGCAGAATTAGCCTGCAATACTGCATACTAGCCACTGCGCCAAAATGTCTCTTAACTATAGTTTAGTTTTAATATAATGTCTAAATTGACAAGCTACAAGGAGCAGTTATTCTTTTTCTAGAGGTCTAGATATTAACACCTTAAAAATTATGGAAAACACAGCTGACATGTAGCTGTTAACTAGAAATTCTTTATATTTGGAAATTAAACGGAACCAAACCCATCTGAGCCTTAAATCTCCATTTGCAATATGGATTATTAGAGAAGTGATTTAAAATTCAATATTTCGGTGCAAAAGTTAAAAAGTGCACATCAGTTATTAAATCAGAAAGCAGGAGACAATTAACAAATATAGACATATGCCTGGAAAAACATCAATTAGCATTTGAAGAATCTTGGCCTCTCTGTATATTGGACTTATTCTCATTAGTCCCAGACATTATGACTAATTTTAATGTATACTGGAGTTGTAATCTAAAATAACTGGTTTTACGATCACTGTAAAAAATGTATATAAAATGACTTAGGTCAGAGACAATTTTTATATGGATTTAGTAACTAATTAGTGGCTGTAACTAAAATAGGCTCTTGTGTGACTCTGGTTCTAGAACTTAATTGACCTGCAGAGATGTAATAAGGCTGACCAGACTAGTGATAATGAGACAAGATGCTTCCCTTGCAATTAAAGAACTCTCCTGAATTTGAATGCTTTGAGTGCCTGCTTTGAACACATGCACGCCCAGAAAATATTTCATGAGCAAACTATACCTCTGGATCCAGCTATTGGACACATAAAGCAACTGCAATTATTTCAGTGCTTGGTGTAGCAGCTTTGGGGCTTTCTAGATGTAAAAAAATATATTAAATAAATAAATCAGTTAATAAAACTCTTATCACATTCCTGGATTACTACTAGGGAGTAATTGAAAATACAGCTTTATAGTAAAGTTACATATTTTAAATGTATTTTCACTAAACAAGTAATTTCCATGCTTCTATCTACTTACATAAGATTTTATGAGTGTGATGAAAACAGATTATCTTTTGAACCACCTATAAAATGTATCTTTGAAGTCTATTACTGTCATCCACTTTTTTTTATCAGCAAGGATGTTTTTTCTTGATCAATGCCACTGTCTTATCCAATATTTTTACAGCATTGCCTTTCTGCCAAAATCAGCAGAGACCACAATGGCAAACTAGAAATGCAAGTCTACAGAAAAACCACCCATACTAACAAAGTGCTCCACTACCAAAGCAACAACTCAACCTCCTACAAGAAAAGCTACCTAAGGACTTTATTTAAATGAGCCCAAACACACTGCAGCAACCCAGAGTAGCAGAAAAAGGAAATGGAGCATCTATACAGTACAACACATTCCAACAAAATGATTACCTATGCAACTATATCAAAGTATCCTTGACCACTCAACCCAATTGCTTTCGTGGTGTGGAGACAATAACTTGGTCCTCAACACCAATAAGACCAAGGAGCTTATAGTGGATTATAGAAGGAACAGATCAGACATCCAGTCCTTGCTTATCAATGGAGACTGAGTGGAGCAAGTGGCCAGTTTTAAGTTTCTGGGTGTTACCCTAAAAGAGAACTTAACCTGGGGTGCCCACATTGCAGCCCTGGTCAAAAGGGCCCAGCAGAGATTGTACTACCTGAGACTTCTCAGAAAACAACAACTGAATGAAAAACTGCCGGTGACCTTCTACTGCTGCACCATAGAGAGCATTTTCACATACTGCACCTCTGTATGGTTTGCCAATTGCACAGTGGCAGATAGGAAAGCACTTCAAAGGGTTAATGTCATTGCCCAGAAGATCATTGGTTGCCCTCTCCCCTCTTTGGAAGAGCTTTATAGCTCCCGCTGCCTTAAGAAAGTTCAAAACATCCTCAAAGATCCATCTCATCCTGGGAACCCTTTTTTTGAACTATTACCACCTGGCAGATGGTACAGAATAATAAAAACAAGGACAAATAGACTGAAAAACAGCGTCTATCCCAGGGCAGTAGCTCTTTTGAATTCTGCTGTATAGTGCAGTGTTGATGTGGTGTCAGGGGTTTCCGGTTCAATGTGTGAAGGGTGAAGGATGTGTGTTTGTGTCTATTTTCATGGTCATGGTCATGATGTGCACTGAAGATGGTGTTTGATTTTGTTGTATGAGGTGCAATGACAATAAAGTAAAGTAAAGTAAACTAAACTAAACAATGCAACTGCACAACCAATACAAACCTAAAGAGAATTACAGTGCCGTATGTCAAAAATATCTCAGGAACTATCAAGACTTCTACAACCACATGGAATCAGCGTAGCACACAAGCCAACTAAAACTCTCCAAAACATCTTAAGCAAACCAAAAGACCCAGCAACCCCAGAAGAAAAAACAGGAGTCATCTACAACATACAATGTAACAACTGTAACAACCACTATGTAGGACAAATAGGCAGAAGACTGGTAGAACGCATTCATAAACACCAACTGGCGGTCAGAAGACATGATGAAAATTCTTTAATTTCACAACATACAAGCAAATTAAATCATTGTTTCAATTGGGAAAATGTAACAATCCTAAGTCAGACCAAGTCCAAAAACTCCAGGGAATTTCTAGAAGCACTCTGACAAATCAGCCATCAATAGACACATATAGACATTAACACCATCTATAGACCAGCCGTCACCAACCGATGGGCCGTGGCCCACTGGTGGGCTGTGAGAAAATTTTGGTGGGTCACAGCATGCTGAGGCTGGGCAATTTTACAGTCACCCATGTTGTGGCTGCTGCCTCTTGCCTTAGCGCATCGAGGAGGACAAGCAGCAACGGGAAGAGAACGGACCTACTGAGCCGCAGGAAGCAGCTGCCCTCAGGTGAAGATGTTGTGAGGGGGAGGCTCGACCCCCTCTTCCTCCTCGCCAGAAGTATTCACATGCTCAGCGGGGAGGCGGCTTGTCGGGGGCCAGAGGGGCAGTGAGCGCTTTGCGTGTGAGTGCTTCTGGTGAGGAGGAAGAGAAGCTCCTGGGGGAGCTTCCCTCCCCTCGCAGGCCAGGAAACAACCAGGAAGAGCTCCAATGCCGCGATCTCCCATGCCCCTGCCCTCAGGAACTTCTTCCTCCTCGCCAGAAATGCTCACATGCTCAGCGGGGAGGAGGCTTGTTGGGGGCCAGAGGGGCGGTGAGCGCTTTGAGCTTGAGTGCTTCTGTTGAGGAAGAAGAGAAGCTTCTGGGGGGGTGGAGCCTCCCCCTTGCAACATCTTCCCTTGAGAGAGGGGGGAGGGGAGGGGGAGGGGGAGAGAGAGAGAGAGAACAAAGCAAAAATCCCTGCAAAGTTGACACCCCAACTGCCAAAGGTCGCAATCCAGGACAGAAAAGCCTCTCGTTGTCCTTTTTCCTGGCAGTCCTTCTCTAACCTGGCGATCTTCAGGATTTGGAGAGGGGGGGGTGAGGGGTGCGAGTGAAGGACTGCAACTTTTGACGAACTTTCCTCCAAGAGTTTCTTCCTTCCGCAACTCTGCGGCACAAGTCGGCCGCTTCTGCAAGTGCCGGCAGAATCAATGAAGCTTGCCCCATGGGACCAGTTCCTTAGGAATTTCCCCCTCTCCTCTTCACTTCCCAGACGGCTGAGGAGGTGCTCAAAACAACCTGGAGCTTTTCCGACCTTATTTTGCTCCTTCAGCTTACCTTCCGCAGCAAAATAAAGACAACCAACCATGTCAGATTCCCACCACCTTTCCTCCCCCCTACTCCTGGGGAGTGAGAGAGAGAGAGAAAGAGGAGAGAGAGAGAGAGAGAGAGAGAGAGAGAGAGAGAGAGAAATGAGAGAGAGAAATGAGAGAGAGAAATGAGAGAGAGAAATGAGAGAGAGAAATGAGAGAGAGGGAGAAAAAGGGCAAAGAAGTGATGTTGGCTTGGCCATGCCCACCCACCCATATGACCACCAGGCCATTTTTATATTAAAAATTATTATATATATATATAAATTTTTAATATTAAATTCATATTTAATATAAAAATTAAAAATATTAAATATATTATCTTTTTAAAAAATTTATATTAGTAGTCCTCGGGATTTAAAATTATGAGTTTGGTGGTCCCTGAGGTCTAAAAGGTTGGTGACCCCTGCTATAAACTATGCAAAAGACACAATCAACCAACCCAAAAGAGAAAAAGACTCCAGCACCTCTCCACCAGTAATCAACACTCAGAGCAGCATAGATTAACTCCAAGGTCAACTTCAGACCAACAATCAAGTAAGCAATACACCAATCAAGAAACTGCCAAAGAGCCATCAGTAAACAGCCCAACAAAAGAAACTTAAGAGCCCCCACCCACACAGACAGACAAGTCACTAGAATATACACTGTCATGCCCCTGTTGGAGTCTGAATACGAGGAGGAAGACGAACAGCTGATAGGGAGTGGGAGTGTGGCTCCGATGGCTGTAGAGGAAACTGGGGAAGGGCAAAGTCTGGCTGGGCAGAACAAGGGAGAGGAAGAACAAGGGAGAGGGAGTTCAGAGGAAGAGCCAGACCCATCCCCTCTTCATCCTAGGGCATGCAGGAAGGAACGGAGAAGAGAGCAACATGGTTTGCATGGCTTACGGGGGAGGAAAGGGCCCTGATTCCCTTCATTAGCTACAGCTGGGAAGAGAGTTTAAAAGAAATACATGCTGAGTGAGGCAGCTGCTGGGAGCAAACATGAGTTTATCTTGTGTTGACTTTGCTTATCTGTGTTCCTGGCATCTTCCCAACTGTGTTGAGTTATTGCTGTGCCTTCACACCTGGAATTCTTGCTCCTGCCCTGCCGAACTAATTACCTCATTTTGCCTTGATTGGACTTATAGTTACAGTTTTTGTTGACCACGTTTTGGACTTGATTCTCTGCAGTCAAAGGCTGTTCCTGGGAGAGTTCTTCTCCAGCCAGAAGGTAACCAGGACATTGGGGGCAAAGTTGGAGCTAATAAAGGGACTCCTACTGATTATCTGACTGTATTGCCTTTGTGCCACGACCCGGGTCATCACAATAAACTGACAGCAAACAGCACTACTAGCACTGATGATGTTACCTAGTTAAAGGTAATGAAATGTCGGCAAGTAAACAAAGAAGCTCAGAGAACACCAAGGACCCCTCAGTTTTCATATTCATTATAAAAACATAGTTTAAACTGGAGGAAGAAAACCCTGTCAAATCAGAAAGCAAAATCATTCATGCTGAATTAAAAAAAATAAAACTAGTAATTTAGAAAATAACTAATTCAAAACAAGATACTATGCACCTCCTTTAGTAGTGAGTTTTAGTCTCCTCATTGGGGCTTATTCCGATAAACAAACATACGAGGGTAACCTTAACTTCCATTTAGCGCCTACTTTATGAGAAAGCCAGGGCTAAACAGAATGATGGAGGAGCAAAGTAGTACAGTTCTAGAAACAGTCGAAGAAACTTGATCAAAAGCTATGTACTACATTGAAACTTCCCATATAAATTAAGGCCTTTGTATACCATTCCAGTTCAACATCTACACTGTAATATTTCAAATACTTTATAAAAAGACAGAAAAAAGAAAGAAATCTGTGTGTTCAATAGAATTATAAAATATAGGTAAGAGAGTGAAAACCTGATAATGAATTATAACAAATACATATTTTATGCAGATGTCCACATCTAATGTCAGATAATTTTACTCCCTTCTTTTCCTGTAAAACTTCTCATATTCCCTCAAAGATGATTTTCTGCCTAACTGGACACAATATGTCAATAAAGAAAAACAGCAATATACCAATAATTCACAAAGTAAATAAATGCACTTGTCCAAAAGGGAAAACAGCAGAATATACTGATTCCCTATCAACATCTTAATGAACTTCACCATTTATTTCTAAAATCTATGAAACAAATAGCTTCAAGCAATTAATGATTGGTAAATTCAAGACCCTGATAAAACATGTCTTTTTAAAAAAATCAATCACAATATGCTTCTCAGAAAAGTGTAAACTAACAAAATTTTGTTGAGAGTTTTATCATAAGATTGGCTCCCACTCTGACACTCTTTTGCAAGGCCCTGATGATGTGAATCTGCCAATGGGGACCCCAGAATAATAAGGAGCCCATCAAGTTTAAGTAGTGGGTTATAGGTTTTTCTACTGTGGTTTTATCCTTGTAATCCGCCCGGAATCACCAAGAGTGATTTGGGTGGCCATATAAATTTTCTTAATAAAAATTGAGAATCAGTCAAAGTAAAAAAAAACACATATTGCGTATTTGTTCCTGGAACAAATTGGATGACAAGACAATTTCCAAAGCATTAAAAAGTTATTCATGTGAATGAATATCTACAAAACTTGCTGGAAAACCTATCCATCCATTTATCTTACCTTTTCCATTTATTGTTAATGCAGATGCAATGGTAGCTGGCACCGGCAACTGTGGCACTAATGAATGTATTCTTGGCCTGCTCCCCATTCTAGCACGTTCTTCTCCAGGACCTAATAAAGCTCCAACTGGTTTTTCTGCTGCCACCTCTGGGGCTACAGAATCTTCGTGATCCTGCTCAATGCGATCCAGCTTATCAGGACTTTCATTCTGAAAGCCATCTACTACTGGCCGACTCTTGATAGGACTTTTGGGCACAAGAATTTTGATACCTGATTTTGAAAGGTCCATGTTTTTTCTACCAGAGAGAGGAGTGTTGTTTTTCCGAAACTTCTGGGCAGCAAACAGTTGATTTTTTGTTTCATGGTCTTTTCCAATAACTAAGGACTTGGACGTTTTTGAAAAAGAACTATTAGTAGATCGAGAAATTTGTTTTCTTGCATTATTTGGAGATGTCCTGTTTGTCCTTGTTAATGTGCTTTCTTTTTGTTTTTCATTGTGATGCCTGTTAAATTCATGTATATATTCTTCACAATTCACAAGGTGCTGTTCAGGTTCCCATGTGTCATCTTCACTCTCATATCCTTTCCATCGCACTAAATATTCGGTTTTTCCTTTCTTGTTTTTTCTTTTATCAACAATTCTCTCTACCTGTTGAAAGAATTAGAAATGGCAATGAAGATGTACTTGTGAATGTTCAAACATGAATGTACAATGAGGCAATTTGAAATACAGAATCAAGAAACAATTATATTTTGTTTCAATCGTACTAATTTTGGCAATCAGTGTAAACAATTGTATACTCTTTATTAGTAATCTCAAACAACCTTAAATGTTGACAAATGCATGAAAGTATACAATAAATTATATGATGATGACTAAAAAGAAAAATGTTACTAATGTCATACATATTTTAAATGTTGTATGCTATCTAGAGTCAAAATGTATGGGATGGCCATATACATTTATTTAATATATAAATAATAAATATTTTTGACATTCTGTGATGGGAAGAAGTCTGCACCTTCAGTTATATACCAAGTATTAATATATTTATTGCCATCATGAATAACTAGGATGCCTTACTCTCAGGACATAACCCTAAGCTTCTTTAAAGAGAAAACAAGATTATAATCATTGATGAACAACTATCTTTGGATGTTGGGCAACGTATCTTGGGCAAGTCATGATCTTATCTTTAAAATGTTGGAGAAGGGGAAATGGCTCTTCAATGGACAAATTAAGGATCCAAAATGTTTTTAAATTAATTATTAATGTCACCTTTCAATATTATTGCCAACTCATTAAAGACATAAAACATAAGATAAAATAAAAATTCTTAAGGTGACAGAAATGTAAACTATAGTAGTGTATTAGTGGAAATCAGTTCTTGAGAAAGTTTTCATCTTTAATCATAAGCAACTATAGACAGATATAACTTAATATATTGTTATTCACATACTCATATTGGAAATACATCACATAACAAAACATAACAAAAATATAATAACAACATATATAAAAATATAATAACAAAAATACATCACATTTCTTCCTGATGTCCTATTTGAATTAGCAGTATATTATCTCCCTCTCCTTATGCTTACCATGCATAATGTTTACAAAATACTTGGCTTTCTATTTTTCTAAAGTAGAACTCTGTTAATACTTTTGCAACAGACCACTCAAAAATGAAACTAACATCTATAAAGTGGCTTCAAAGAGAAGATGACAATAAAGAAACACTAAAATCTTGGATGCTTTAAAATCAGATGGAAATTTAATTTTCAATTTTCAAACCAAGTATTTCAATGGTTGTAATGATCACATTATTTTTAGTATGCTTAAAATATATTTATTTGTTCTGAATTTAGTTATTTAAAATATTTGTTCCTGGTGTGTTTTCATGACAAAATTTCAACACTGAATACATGGCACTGCCATAAATAATCTGTTTGCCTACTCCCATTAAAGAGGATGTCATAATGGAGATGTTGTGGATAATACAGAATTCTTTGCCTTATAATATTGTATATTCTTTAGATTTAACAGATCACACTAAGTAGCAGGAATTGCATGGTTATAATACATGAGTATTTCATACAAGGGCATATTGTTACTACATGACTTCGACCTATTTTTTTTTTCATCATTTGAGGATCTATATCTTGAAAAAATAATATTCAGTGTTATTCATGTCAGTCAGAAATACTCATGGAGTGCATATAGTATAGCAAAAGTGATTCCTTTCTACAAATTCAGCATTCCTACATAATGTTAAGTTTATCAGTGAATTATATAAATCAATTATCTTCTAAATGCATGGAAATGAAACTGCATAAATGTATCACATATGCAAAATTTGCTCTGATTACTTTATTCTTGTAAAGGAATGATAAACCCAAAACCTAAAATCCAACAATAGCAGTAATTCATATACTGGTGAAATGTTTTAACCTATTTGGTAATGATGAGAAACAAATTAAAGAGCTAGATAAATAGACAGACAGACAGATCTAGCCAGAAATGGAATTGAATTGCTGAACAGCTGTGTTTATGCACATTATTGTTAAACAATTTTCATTTTAAGTAGCTGATATCTCATTCTATATACGTATACCAAATATATTTTCATGAGCTATATAACTGTGTGTGTGTCTATGTGCTTGTTTGGTTTTGTGTGTGTGTGTATAAATTTCAAAATAAAATAAATAAATAAAAATACAAACTAATATACAGGTGAAAGGGGGAAGGGAATAAAGGAGAAAAAGTTAAGTAACAAAAAAACCCATAAAACAAATATATACAAAAAGTGACCTCCAACTTTTTTCAGTACGGAGACAATTATAAAATGCAACCACCTCTCTAAGTTTAAATAATTTCTCTTTGAAGGAGATGGGTGGTTCAGAAATATGAAAAATATATAAATAACCTAAAATACCTTAAAATGTTAACCAATATTTAAAAAAAACATATACATAACACAATAAAATGTAAATGTTAAAAAGATCTATGTTCAAATACCAATGTCTAGGCCATCTAACCATTGAAACACAGTATCGTTTATATATATTTTTTAAAGATACTGGACTAGTATATGCCCTCAGCTTATAGCCAGTCACTATGTGATCTACAGTTTGATGTGGGACCCCACAGTCACACTAAGGGGAGGATACTATGCCCCATTTTTACAGACAAACCCGGCAGACACCATGGGATATCCTTTGCTGGCATGATAATTCAAAGCCTGGCACCTTTTTTGTGGGGTCATTCATATGTTTTCTTATATTTCCTTTGTCAGTAGGAACAGAGTTTCGGAGGAAAGCGTCTGCCCCTATCAAGCTTTGTGATTACCTGTACAACATAGATTTCATTATGTTTAGTTTTGTTATATGAATTTGCAACTTAGCTGTCAATTTTAATATATAATTTAGAAACACACTTCTATACTGTGCAACTGGTTCTAGTCTATTAGTGAAATTCAGTATAGATAGACTTCATTTAGCTAGTCTTGTACAAAGATCATTCGCAGTTACAACAGTGATGAAAAAGTAACTATGCCACCTATCTTTGCATTTTGCCGGTCTGTAAAGCACGGGAAAGCTTAAGTAAGATCATTCATGAGCAAGTTGCACTTTCATGTAGGGACTGCTTCACTTAACCAAGTTGTTGCTAAACAAGGACTTCAGTTTTTAGAAGGTTCAATGGGTGGGGTGAGGGGCTGCCCTGGAAAATATATTAAAATTGTACCATCTCAAACAAACCAAGTCATGCATGATTAAAATTATTTTTTTTGATTCAAGATAGTTTCATGAAATGCATTCTGAATATAACTTAAAGACATCTTCATTGTTGGCTTCAACATGATAATTCAGTAGTATCTTAAAATAGTATTTTCTCTTGAAAATTGGTCACCATCATCTTTACATCTGCTAGATTACTCCAACCTCTCTTCTCTCAGTGGATTCTTGGTTAATACCAGAAGAATCACAGGGCTATTATAATCATGCTTTGTGTGGTGATACTATTCTACTTCCACTTGCTTTAAATCCTTGAGACATATTTATTGAAGATTTATCTATTTATGTAAAAGATCTGTATAGCTACCCATCTTAAAAACAACTTTGGGTGGCTCACAAGAGTAAAATAGGTTTATTTATAAATGATAAACAAATTATAATGCAATGCTTATAAAATCTAAAACCATAAAATAACAAACCCAACAACTCAACCATCCCCTTGTGATGCTCCACAACTACTTCCAGATACCCTTATTCTATTGCAGCCACAGGATAAAAAGCCAGGTCTTGATAACCTTCCAAAAGCCTAAAAAGAGGAGAGGGGGGAAGAGGCTTTAAAATCACCAGGAGGCAGGTGTTCCATAATGTAAAGACACTCTGCTGGATGATAAGAATTCAGGAAAGGGATCTGAAAAGTGTGCCTATCCTATCTAATTTAGTAGGATGGGTAGATATTCTCAGATTCAGGGGGTCCAGTAAATAAACTGGTCCTATGCTATGTAAGGCTTTAAATGTGAAAAACAGTACCCTGAATTGCACCTCGAAGAAACTGGAAGCCAGTGAAACTCACAATACAGGTGTAACATGGGGAAACTTAGGAATTCTCAGTATTGCACAAGCCACTGTGTTCTGGACCAGTTGTAGTTTCCAAATGAGCAGCCATATGTAACATTCTCTGCAAATATTCCAAACTGGAAGTGACTAAGGAATGGGTGACCATGAGCAATGTCTCCTGAAAAAGCAAAACTGGCACGCAAGACAAATCTGGGCAAAAGGCCCCCACTAGCCATGGCAGTCACCAACACTTTAAGCAGGAGCTGAATCAAGCAGAGCCTCAAACTGTGTATGAGCTCAATGTAAGTTCATTAAAAAAAAAACGTATTCTGCAATGATGATCCAGACAGAGTTCAAACAAAATACTGCTAACTTCAGAAGAAAGAGGTTTTCTATGCATATTCTGTGATTTTGCTATGGAGCAAGGTAGCTCCATCTGAAGCAGACTTTTCCTTTGAATAAATAAAAACCAGATGTTTTGAAAATCATTGTTTAATACTACCAACCACATGTTAAAAAATAATAGAGCTAGTATTGTGTTTGTAGAAGAGAATATTCTTGTTCAAACAGTAGCATGGCAAGATCGAACACATGAAATAAACCTAATGCACCTTTAAAAATAAGTTTTACTCAGGCATTTAAAATTAAGCAATAAAATATTGTCTCTTCTTGCAGCTAAAAATTTATTAAATATAATTGTAAAAATAAAAGTTACATGCCACAATAGTAGATAATAGAAGCAAGTGATCTTGACAGGGATCAGTTGGCATGATAATAATTTAAAACCCTCTATTAGATCATATATCTGCAGAGAAGAGATGAAACTAACTGAAGATCACATTAATGATTTGCTTTATGATTATTTTAATACAATACCCACTTTTTAGACAATTATACCTATATTTTAGCTATTTACTTATCTAAAACACTGTCTTGCAAAATGTATGTTTCATGTGTATTGAAAAGTAAAATTTTTGTTTGTGCAGTTAAATTGTGCAGATATTTCTGACTGTAATCCTCAACTTCTGATTTTTAATTTTCAAAGCAATCCAGTAAACAATATGTTTGATATAATTAATCAGTGGTGGGACTCAAATTTCTTAACAACCAATTCTGTGGGCATGGCTTAATTTGTGGGTGTGGCTTGGTGGTCATGTGACTGGGTGGGTGTGGCTTGCTGGTTGGGCATGGCTTGCTGGTCACGTGACTGGCTGACATGGCTTGGTGGTCATGTGACTGGGTGGGCGTGACCAACTCAATGTCACTCACATCAAGGGGTGCCCCGCTTGGCCCCTCCCCTCCCAGCCATTCCTTGTCTCATCCAACCTCAACTTTATAATTCTTAAAAAATGTTGTTCACCATTTTTTTACTTTATTATCTGCGTACTATAGATGTACTTTCATGGACCACTGAAAGGAGGAAATGCCAGAAAGAGGGGGGGAGCAATGTATTTTCCAAAGTACCAGAAGGCAAACAAGAAGCAATGGATAGAAACTGAACAAAGACAGAAGCAAACTAAGACTAAGGAGAAACTTCCTTACAGTGAGAACAATTAACCAGTGAAACTGCTTGCCATCAGAAGTTCTGGGTGCTCCAACACTGGAGGTTTTTAAGACTGGACAACCATTTCTCTGGAATGGTATAGGGTTCCCCCCAAGGTCCCTTCTAAGTGTTATTCTGACACCTTTCCCATGACCTGTACTCAGAGTTTGGCATCCTCAGTTTTCCTGCCTGAGCAGGAGCTTGGACTAGAAGACCTCCAAACTCTTTTTCAACTCTGTTAAACACACATGTATTTATGCTCTGGACTATAGACATGTAAATCTTGAAAAAATACCTGGGCAAAAGAAAGGCAGTAAAATTACTCTAAGTGTAGGGATAGTATAAAATATTAATATATGATAAATAATGGAACAATTAAAAATAATAGCACAGAGTTTTCTCTCTCCTCCTCCCTTCCTTCCTATTTCTTTCTTCTTATGTCTTTTTCTTTCTTTCTTTCTTTCTTTTCTTTCTCTCCCTTTCTTTCTTTCTTTCTTTCTTTCTCTCCCTTCCTTCCTTTCTTTCTTTTTCTTTCTCTCCCTTCCTTTCTTTTTTCTTCTCTCCCTTCCTTTCTTTCTTGCCCTTTCTTTCTCTCTTTCTTTCTCTCCCTTCCTCTTTCTTTCTTGTTTTCTATTTCTCTCTCACTCTCTTTCTCTCCCTCTTTCTTGCTCTTTCTTTGTCTCTCTCTCTTTCACACACACACACACACACACACACACACTAACACCTGGTTTGGGACAAACCGAATGATCCTGCGAGCTCCAGATAGCAGTGGGCAACAGGAAAAGGAAGAAGGGGGGAGGCATGTGGCGGTAGCAGGGCTGTGGAGCATCCCCAAGCACTCCCAAAGTATGGTACCTCTGCAGGTAGAGGCGGCGGCAAAATGAAAGAAAGCAGGCAGCAGTGGCGGATCTGGCTGCCTCCATCCGCTTCCTTTCGTTTTGCTCCCGATAGAAGCGGGCACAGGCGGCAGAGATGCTGCGGGAACGGCGCTTCTTACAGGAGGCAGCCAGGTCCGCCGCCTCTACCCACTTCCTTTAGTTTTGCCCGGGAGAAGCAGGCGGAGACAGCAGAGGTGCTGCAACGATGGTGCTTCTTACAGGAGACAGCCACATGGTAGGGAGAGCTGGCAGAGCGCCGTGTGGTGGCTTAGCCAGCCAGCTGAGACCGGGGATGGGGGGGCAGCTAGCAAGCCCCAAGCAGCGCCACCGGTGGGGAAGCCAGTCAGCTGGGCCTGGGGATGGGAGGGGCAGGTAGGTAGGCTGTGGGAGGCCTGGGTAGCCCTGGAGATGGCACAGGAGGCTGGAGAGCCCCAGAGAAGACACGGGAGGCCTGGGGAACCCCAGAGATGGCTATAGGAGGCCTGGTGAGCCCTGGAAATGGTTGCGGGAGGCCTGGGGAGCCCCGGAGATGGGCACGAGAGGCCCGGGATAGTGGGGGGCTAGCATGACTCACATGCATGATAGGGACTGACTGGGCAGGGAGAGGAGAAGTGGGCAGAAAGGGGCAGGGCCAGCCAGAGGCCCAATTTACCAGTTCTCTGAACTACCACAAACCATAACAACCGGTTCTACCAAACCGGTGTGAACCAGTAGAATCCCACCCCTGCAATTAATATTGGTTTTCTTTGAGGGGGGAGGCTCATTCTGTGTGCAAAAATCTAGTTCATTTTGAATACTTAATAATTTTCTTCAAGATAAATCATTTATTGTCCCCTGTAAATTCAACATTGCCTCTTTACACCACTATGAGCTGGCAGCTAAAAAAACAAAATATTTATTTATATTTATATGTCTGTATTTTTTAGGTGGTAGGTAAACCTTTAACACAATCTTTCACCAAAATGGGTGCATAGAAAGATGATGAAGATGGATGAATGGATGGATAAATAGATAGATAGATAGAAATAAAGAAAATATGTTAAAATAAAAATTAAAACAAGAAGTTGTGAGTTAAAGAAGGAACAAGAGGAAAAGCTAGTTAGGTATACAACAGTATAATATTGCCATGGCTATCAAACTGCATTGGATTGTATGTATACAAACTTTTTGTTCTAGCAGAGTTATCTCATGTGAGAAAAATGTGGAGGGAAAATGCTAACTCCATATAGGTTTATTATGATCAGTGATCAAAACTGAATTTCTAAATTTTACAATTTTAGAACAATTATAGTAAAAAAGATACACATTTTATAAAATAATTTAAAATGTGATTTAAAAAAAAAGTCTTAAAATATTAAGACTTAAACATATTTATCAATTATGAAAGACAGATGGAATAACTTTACATTTTAATTCAATAATGTGTAATTTTTTAGGCTGTAGTGATAAATCTAGTAAAATGACATAGATGACTTCATATCTAATGCTCATGCTAGAGAACCAGAATAGTGCATTGGCTAATATACCAGGCGAGAAACTAGGAGACTGTGACTTCTAGTCCTGCCTTGGGCATGAAGCCAGTAGGGTGAGTCACTCTCTCTCTGCCCTAGAAAAAAAGACAATGGTAAACCACTTCCAAAAATCTTGCTCAGAAAGCTTTAGAGAAGTAGCCTAGTCAGTTACCAGGAATCCCAATGACTCAAAGGCATCCTCCCAAGCTGCCATTGACTGGTATTTAACGTTGTAAAATCATAAGATAACAGTTTTTAAATTCTACTCAGAGGGATCCTAACATTCTTAACAGAGAAAGCTAAACTATCTTATGATGAATATAAGTAATCCTTGACTTACGATTATAAGTGAGTTTGGTATTATGGTCTAAGTCATGTCAGTTGTTAAGCAGCCACCACATGACCCAATTTTATGACCTTTTTTGCAGCAGTTGTTAAGTGAATCTGGATGTCCTAACGCAAACCCCATGGTTGTTAAGGAAATCTATTGTTCTCCAGGGGTGCTTTTTGTTGGAAACTGAGTCACTGTAAATAGCTATAAATGCAGGCCAATTACCAAGTATCCAAAATGTGATCATGTTGCCATGAGAACTCGGTGCAGCCGTCGGAACTTTGAGTCAGGTCATATGTAGTCCTGAGGAGATTGTTGCAACTTATGCAATTCAAGGACTACCTGTATTAACATTTTGACCCATTTTATGAATTTCAAAGGAAATCCAAATCTGTTTAATATGGCAAACTTGTCCTGTTTATACATTTTATCAAAGGCATTTTTAGAATCACATGGTAAAATTGTAAATTGATTTTTGTTAAAGTCTATATAAGAGGTGTCAAAACTTGCGGCATCACAGTGGCGTCATGTGACATATCATGACTTTTTTCCGTTTTGCTAAATGCATGGGTGTGGTCAGCACATAACACATACAGCCTGCGGGCAGCGAGTTTGACAGTTCTGGTCTATACTAACTTAATATTGTCTCTTGCTTGTCTAATTTTTATAAATTTGATCATTATTAGTAACAAACAATATCACTTGCTGTAACGTATTTAGCACACTCTTAAAACCTTTTTATCAACATTAATAAATGGACTGGATGATAATTAGCACACTGAGTATGATTTATACCTGCTTATATTAATATAATGCTGATTAAATGCTGCTGATAAAATTTCCTTATACAATTGACAAAATTTCGGCACCAAGAGTTATAAACAGCTAAAAGGGAATCCATCCAATCCTGGTATTACACTTGCCATTTTAAAATCATTTGTTTAATCTCTCACTCACAAGAGCAAATAAAAGTTGTTTTTCTGTATCTTCTAAATATGGTAGGCTAATTCTATTTTTAAAAGCCTCTATATCTACATTCTATACATTCTCTGATTTGCTGTATAATTCTGAATGGAATTTTTAAAATTGACAATTTATATCCATTGAAGTTTTATGTTTTGTCTCTTTCACTTCTAATAGTTGGAATAATTGCCCTACATTTCTTAGGCTTTAAGCAATTACCAAAATGTTCTTGTTTTAATCAGTTTCCCAGTTAATTCTATTATAAACATGTGAGCATGAATTCTGTCTGTTATATATAGTATTTCATTCATATTTGTTCTTCTGCATTTGTACTTGCCCATGGATATTTCAATTCATCTTTCAAATTATTTTCTTTTATTTTTAATCTTATTTTATATGATGCATAAGCTGTGATTCAACAGATATCTTTATACTTCCCTTTCAAAAATTTGCACACTTAATGTTTATGAATTCATATCAAAGAATTGTAAGGCTTCTAAATGCATTTATTGAACAAATTATTGATCCTTCAAAAGGAAACACTGAAATATTATTTATTACCTTAACTGTTTTTAAACATTTCAAGATAATTGCCTTATGATCTGATACATAACATTGATATTACACTCTTGAATTTGGTGATATAAAGTCAATGATGTTAAAAAAATAATCATGCCTAAAAATTTGCTGCACACTTTAATAAAATGTGAATTCTCCTTTAGCTGGATAAATGAATTCTATTAAATTAATTTATTCTCCATAAGTATTATTTGTTTCTTTCACTAATTATTGAATTTTTTTTTGTACCAATGTATTTCTATCAGGTTGAAATCTCCTCCATTGCCACTTTGTTATAAACATATTCATTCAAGTGTTGAAAACATTCATAAAACATAATATAAACATAAAACATAATAGAGAATATTGATAATGTTCGTAAACATTAATCATAGCTATTGCAATCCCTGCTGCTTTAGCACATAAAATTAGATAATGTTTACATCAATGACAACCATTGTACATGGGTTGAACCCTTTGCACATCAAAATAGCCACACCTTTAGACTTCATTAAACTATCTGTAAGATAAACCAGTCCCACGCAAGTCTTCATTAATAGAGATGCAGCCTGTTCCATTAAATAAATCTTCTATAGATAACCGATATCTGAAGTAACAAATTTTAAATACAGTAAGATTACATTTTATTTTTAGATTCTTACAACCCTTCTATAGGGCCTCTAGTTGACTACTAACTTCATCCATTAATTTATTTTGACCCACTTATCAATAGTCTCCTTAAACCAGTTCATTTTATGACCTATAACAAATATCTAGATATGTTTGAATTGATCATATTTTCTCACAGATGTGAACCCTGCATAGCAGATCAAATTAGCATTCAAATATCATACCAGGATGATAGGCAGATGTAAGAAATGAGTGGAATAAAAAATTAGTGGTTGCCTAGACAATGGAAGAATGTCTTAACTTCTATAGCAAGAGTGTCAATGGACCTCAAAATATGACTTAATTTGACAACAAAAAGTAATATTTAGAATGTAATGGATTCCATTATGTTTCTTCAAAAAAGAATGGTCTAAGCATTTTGCTGGAAGTGTAATAAAATAATGCTTCTTTCAAACACTGCTTTTATAATATTTAACATGTTTTGGGAAGAAATAAATAAACATGTATATAAATAAATATATAAACATGGCTCTGTGACAAAATCTAGTATTTTCAAGAATAATATTCTCTTCAACTATATATGTAGTGGTATCTAACAACTGTATGAAATAAATGGATTCTCCTTACTATGGATAAAAAACTGATACTGCAACACTGGAAAGATAAATGTATGCCCCGTTCACTTAATAGATTAAAGACCTGATTACCCTTATGAGCAGAATGCCTACAGATGTAGATTTTGCATGGATGAGTATAATGAATAGTAATAGCAACAGCACTTAAGACTGATATACCACCCACCACAGTACTTTACAGCACTCTCTGTGAAGTTTACAATGACAGCATATTATTCCCAGCAATCTGGGTTCCCATTTTACCAACTTCAGAAGGATGGAGGGCTGAGTCAACCTTGAGCCCATCAAGA
The DNA here is from genome assembly GCF_049901735.1 of Notechis scutatus. Taxonomy (NCBI): domain Eukaryota; kingdom Metazoa; phylum Chordata; class Lepidosauria; order Squamata; family Elapidae; genus Notechis; species Notechis scutatus. The sequence continues at coordinate 139,909,168 of NC_142011.1, read as the reverse complement.
TTGAACTTTAGACCTTGAGCAGAATTAGCCTACAATAGTGCCTTCTAACCACTGTACCACCAGGGTATAAAGAAATATAGAACTCATTTATACAAAATACAATGGATTAAAAATTATATAAAATGTTAATAGAAATTAATATTATATGTCTGGCTAATGTAAAGGCTCTTCTGCGTGTCAAGTTATACAAAATATTTAGCAGTTGCAAATGGATTATCAGCAGATATAAGTTATAGATTTTTAAATGTAAAGCTTATATCATTTATGTATTTGAGAAATTACTATACTATCAGCTTTGAAATATACTACAGATAGTCCTTGCTTAACAACCTTAATTGGGACCTGAAACTCCATCATAAAATGAAACTATTTCCTACGTGGGAAATTATGTGGCTGTTACTGTACTTTCTGACTTCAAAGAGACAAGACTACTTAACTACACACCTTCAGCTTGTTTGCCTTTTAATCACTTCCCTGTCCTTTTTGAATGTTCAAGTGCCTTATGATCTTGCACATTATCAGAAGCAATGATATCACACAGGCAGCCCAGGACTGGCAGCTGTGGGCATGGAACTCAAACTTGTTACTCTCTTCAAATCCCTTTCTCTTCAATCTCCCACCTCTGCATGGAGGTCTGGGAGGAAGGGTCAAGATCGGTAAAACTACTGGGAGTTTGAATTAATATTATGTAGTAATATTTTTGCAAGTGACAACCATAGATAATGGATGTGACATAATGGATAGTTTTTGCATTAATTATACTTCTTCACTGTGAAATTATAGTGGTAAGACATTCATAGCAATTATAAGAGATACACTCAAATCTACCTGTTTTCTTGTTACAAAATAGGATTACTTAAATTCTTTAGATGCTCAATAAGTATATTTTAGTTCTGTTAAGAATAGTTTTATTCGTTGGGTGAAAATGTTTTTAAAAGTAAAATCATACAGAATAAATTTAGTGCAGCCAATTCCCACAATACATCCCATGGCTTCATTCTAATCTCTTTTTAAATAAACCATAGGCATTAATTCTACAAAATATTTTAAAATTGGTAAACTTCACTGCTCTATTGGCAGAATATTAAGACATACATTTTCATAACTTTACAATGAAACATAACACATTTTTTATTCTCCCATTTAAAAAAAAATGTGATGGACTAAGTTCTTTGAAAGTAAAGTACTTGCTAGAATTCTGGTTATTTAACCTTTGTTAAAATAACTAATACTGAAATGACAAATTTGTTCCTCACATTGATATTTTCAATCCTGACTACTAGAGAAGTCTTATATTAAATTCTAGGAAATTTTTCTTTTCTTTTCTTTTTTTGCTAGGGAGACAATCTTGTTTGATTACTTTGATCCAATGATAACAGATCACCTTGCTAAGTAACTGACTATTGAATGGGTCACCAATGTTTGCTGCAATTGATGAATCAAGTAGACTAGAAAAATGCCCAGATTATTTGACTCCAATAACTATCCAGATGACACAGTACTACTTCACTTTCCTAATTTCTTGCTGATAAATTTGAAGGACTAAAAAGAAGTTCAAAGCTTTCTTCACTAAATAAGAATTATTTATATTCTCATAAGATCAACTACATTTTCCAGATAGGATTTATGCCTGGACCTTTGACAGATGAAGCTTCAAAATGGGCAATTTCAATCACAAAAAATATTAACTTTGTTTTAGGCAATTATGCTAATTTTATGTTTAAACTGGTATCTTCCCCTGAAGACCATAGTAATCAAACAGCTAACTGAAATTTGTAAATTGTGTTAAGGTGAGCACAGGCATATGGAGCAGACATTGAACATTATTCTAGAAACGTGCACTGAAGAAAGGTGCCTTTAACTGGCCAGTTTAAAGAAACCTATATAATGAACTGTAGGATGAGTTGATTCAACAAGAAATACTGGATACATTAGATTCAGGACACATACTTGGTCTCTATATATATTGTAGTATTTCTGAACATTTTGCATTTATCTACCCTGAAAAAAAATCCTGTAATTCTTGTGGAACTAAGCATCATTTTGCAAGCAAGTGCCCTGATTGTCCCAAGCCTGTCTTCTCAGGAATTTCAGGATCCCACTTTAGGAGCTCAGAATTTGGGTTATCCAACAATTAAGACGACTTTTGATATACAATTAAAAGCACTGGATATTCATCCTATTTGGTTTACTTCAGATAAACATTCTCCTGCCCTATTGGATTATGGATTCACAGACAAACTATTAATATTGTACTGGGATATGAAAATAACTTTGGGAGACACGAGGAAAAGCCATAGCCTAGGCCAGTGTTTCTTAACCTGGGCGATATTGCCTCCCAAGGGGCGATTTTGTTTTTCGGGGGGGATGGAACAAAAAGGAGCGACGTGGGGGCAAAGAAATAGAAGGGGGGCGATATGGGGCCGATGGAGCGAGAAGTTTTGGGAACACTTTTGAGACTTTTTTCGTACAGTGAACCACTGTATATCTGTCATACAAAAACATCAGATCGCTCGCTATTAGTGGATTGAACTGTGTTTTAAAATGTTCCTCCAGCTAGCTTCAGTACAGAATGCCATACATATGTGAATACGCATCGCTCATCTTCATGCGCGTTGCGCAGCAGCCTCTATCACTCTACCCAAACAGTGCCGCGCCATTGGCCAGAATGGGCAATGATGGAGGGGTGAGCGCTTCTTTCGAAACATCGCATGCTGAGTGGCTGTCCTCTGTGATGTCAACATAACTGTTGAAACTAGGTTTATCGACGTCCATGTTTGTTTTATAGTGTTCCAGTGCAGTTGAAAATTTAATTTGCAGTTAGTGCCTTTCATTTCGAAGACCTCTCAACATGGGCAAGAAGAGGAAGTGTCACCAATATTCGACGGAATACCTGAAATTGGGATTCATTCCATCTCCTTCCAATGTACAGCTTCTGTTTTGTCTTCTTTGTGAGAAAACATTTTCAAATGAAGCGATGAAGCCTTCCCGACTGAAAGACCATTTGGTAAGAATTCATTCGGATAAAGCCGACAAACCAGTATTGTTTTTCCAATCCTTAAATTGAAGAATTATTTCCCTGTGTTGTGATTGAGAGGTTATGTTGGGGGAGGGGGCGATGATAACTTCCTCAATGGCTCAAGGGGGCAATTCTTTCAAAGAGGTCAAGAACCACTGGCCTAGGCAATGGTCTCATAAGAGAAATTATACAGAAAAATCTGAGTCCAAAGAAGGAATGAGAGTGGAGAAAACATCTCAAAATTAGTATAGCCCATTACATCTGGCCATTGTTTACAAACATGTCTTGCCAACTCAAGACAATAGACCCAATTATGCAAGTAGAAACCACTCATGAAAAAATTAAGTTCCTATGCTCATTTACTATAAGCAAGGTTACAGAAGGCCAGGACCCTACATCTGCACAAGTAGACTTCTTCAAAGGTACTTACTGATAACAATTTCGTAAGAGGTTAATTGGACACACTACATCTCAAGCCTCAAGGGAAACTTTTTTTGTCATATAGAAAGATGAGAGTGGTTTCATGAATTCAGACTTTTGAACTCTGTAACAATATTGGATTGATTTTCTTTCCCAATGATCTTTGAACTTTTGGAACAGTTATAAAAGACAACTTAGTAAACATGATCAAACAGGTATTACAATAAAGAAGGAACATAAATACTTAATTGCTTTTGATATATGGTGTGAAAGATTGAATATATAACTAGACAACCCACATGAGCCATTGGGCCATCATTTCAGAAATATTTCCTTACGATTTCTCAATGCCTTCATGGCAGATTTATTTATTTATTTAGCGTATGGCAAATATATGGACTTATAGTGGTTCAAATGCTAATGTCCAGTCCACCCAGCCATTCAAAGACAGGGTGGTCTATGTTGAAAAAAATCAGACATTGGGCCTAAGCTCTTGATGGACATTTGGACACAATGTGATGGATATTTTGTCGAGGATCACTACAGTCACACTGAGGGGTAGAGAAAAGACCCCACTTAAACAATGAGTTCTGGCAAACATCATGTTGGGTATGGATCTTGTTCAAAGTTGACCAATACTGGTGAGGAAGATCAAAACCTGGCACCTTTTGTCTAGAGTCATCTTTGTAACTGCTTGTACCTGGGTGTTCAGCAGCCCATTTGGCTTTCTACTGTGTGTTGATGTCAAAGTAGTTAAACAGCTATTGAGTGAGTGCCAGAGAGGGCTTCCTGGATTTAAGCCTGCCAATTGATAGATGAGAAAGATCAGTGTGCACAGGAAGAAGTGGGTTTCTCAAAATTTTGTGTACTCCTTCACTAAGGCTTCCTGACTTCATAGAGCTGGTGGTACAATGTGGCTCAAGACGGGGAGCCAGCAAGTAGGAGAAGATTTTATGCAACCACTTATAATCCTCATTGTATCTTTAGTCTAGCATCAATCTTGCTGGTGTGGCAGCTATTAAGCCAAATGGGCACAATATTCAGCTGTGGAATAGACCAACCCTAGTGCTGATATTCTGAGAATAGAGGCTGAGGCTCCCCAACTTGATCCTCTTAGTTTCCTCGAGTAAGTTGTTCCTGGTATTGATTTTAGCAGACATGTTCTCTAGAAGTTTCTTATAGAAGAGAGTCTGATCCAAAGTTACTTTGAGGTATTTGGGGTGAAGATCATAAGGTAGTAAGTTGTTATTCAGGTAGGCCTTCGGGCTGGCATTGGCAAGTTTGTTGTTGAGATGGAAACAGGTGATCACTGTTTTATTGACACTGGATATGAGTCTCCATTCAGTAAAGAATTTTCTCAGGGACTTCAGGTAGGAGGCAGTCCAAAACTTCCAAATTTTTATCTTATGCTGCTAGGGTCAGGTCATCTGCATACCCAAATTTACATCCCTTGTTGCTGGCATATCTGAGATATAAAGATTGAGCAGTGTGGGTGCCAGTACAGAACCTTGTGGAAGGCCATTGTTGAGTCTTCTTAACTTGCTAACAATGTCCCACATAATGATCTGAAAGGATCTATCACTGAGCATGTTGTTTATTAGGCGATACAGGATTTTACAGGGTATGACGTAACTCAGTTTGTAAAGCAGTCCCTTCTTCCACACGGTGTCATATACTGCAGAAAAGTTGATGAACACAGCTGTAGTTTTTAAGCCTTGCTGGAAGCCTTGATTTGTCCTGTTAGGCTCAGCATCTGATCAACACATTATGCGATTATGCTGGCTTGTTCCATGGGCAAAAATGTATCTATTGTGGGTCCAATTCTGTTTATGATAAGTTTCTCCAGAAGAATTCAGAAGGGCAATGGGACGGTAGCTTTCTACCCTGTCTTGTGGTTTGCCAGATTTCAGAAGAGATATTATTTTGGCTTTTTTGAATTCTAATGGAAGGTGTCCATTAGAAAGTACGTTTGAAAAAACTTTGCGGAGCCAATTCCTTGTTAGTCTCCCAGAATGAATTAGAAATTCAGGGTGGATACCATCAAAACCTGGTGCTTTGCCGGACTTCAGACTGTTGATGACCACATCAATTTCGTCCACACAGAAAGGCTGGGTGATGGAGCCGAAAAGCTGATAGCTATTTCTTGATGGTAGTTGAGTGCTCTTTCACCCTTGGGGCTTTAGAGAGGGAGAAAATTGAGGAGGCTACTTGGTCGGCAGTTATGCTGAGTGTTTGTCGAGCAGGTTGTCTGGCGGCTCCCAGTTTCCTTAGTAGGCTCCAGGTTTTCCTGCCGGATTTGCTGAAATTTAATGAGGTTGTGAGTTGTTCCCATGTCTTGTGATGAGCTGCATCAAGGCTGTGTAAGAGATCATTGGCAATCTCTGGGTCGCCACTCTGTAGAAAAGCCTGGTAGAGGTCTTAAGTCTCTTTATTCCATCCAGGAATATAATCTTTTCTGAATCCTCAAGGGATGTATCTTTTAGCTGAAGCAAGTATAACCCTCACAAATCTATGGTCATGTTGACTTGTTGGTGGGATCCATTGAATGATACTGTCAAGGCTTTTGGCAAATTCTGGCTTTTGGCTTTATGAAAATTCCATCTGGGTATAGATGTGGAGCGAATTAGGGGAATCTGAATTCTGATTTCAAGCAAATTCATGGCAGAGCTTCTAATATAGTGCCTTTTGCTGGAAAAGTTCTTAAAAATTCAGGAGATATTCAGAGATGTGAAAATAGCCAATTTTGAACTGTAGTTATCGACAAATTATTGGATTTTTGTTATGAAAATCAGTGTGTCCTGAGAGATTGGAATGAAATGGCTTTTCCACAAAAAGATCAAATTTCTGAGATTAAAATAGACAAGGTAAAGTGCTAAAGATTTTTTGTTGTTGAACAAATAATTTGGAGCTTGCTGATACTATAAAAATAGTGACTCCAAAGAATATTACTCTGTAAGTCATAAAACTTCTTCAAAAATAGATATGATTTGGATTTCTAAGACTTTGGCTATTAATTTTTATGAAGTCAAGACATTACCAAATACTTTTTTACATCACAATCGAGTGACTTTAACTTTTAAAAAGTAAAATTGACCTTTTAAGTGGAGACTGAATGAGATTTGTTCTTACAAAAGGAAATGGTAGAGGACTGCCAAAATAAGTTAAAGGAATTTTTTGAGAAACGTACAGAGGTAAAGATGGTTTAGTATGCAAATAAAAGAAGATGATATTTTATACAATAATAATAGTGAACTTAAAAAGAAAAGGCAGGAGAAAAAGCAAATGATTTTGAATAAGATTTTTAAAAGAATTTTAAAACGCTCCAGGGATGATAACTATTAAAAAATTAAGCTTTTAAAGAGGCAATTATCTATGTTAGCAGTGTGAGAGATGGAAATAAAAATAAATCATATAAAACAAAACAAAATGGAATGGAATTTGCAAATAAACCAGGGAAATAGTTACTATAATATTACAAGAAGGAAATATTGTAATAACAGATTATGCAAATATGCAAAAAGAAAGATTTTATCAATATATTACTTTATGGAAAGATCAAGAATTTCCTCAAAAAGGTGGATGAATATTTCTAATCAGAATTTACCAAAGATTACTGAGAATAACAGAACAATAGAGTTGGAAGCAACCTTGTCTAATCCCCTGCTCAAGCAGGAAACTCTACTGTATACTTTCAAACAAATAGTTGGCCAATTGAGATAAATTTTGAATGGATCTATAACAATAAGTAAAGCTATTAAACAGACTAAAACATGAAAGTGACCTGGTCTAGATGGGCTGCCAGCTTCTTACTATATTTTGAAGATGTATCTTTACAATCTTTACTACAAACAATGAACATTATTCCAGAATGGAAAGATTCTTGATAGCTGGAAAAAGAAGCTTAAATAGCATTAATATCTAAACAGGCAGAAGATTTGTCTTTAAAAAGAAATTATCAACCAATATCTTTATTAAATAATGACTATAAATTGTTTATTGTGATTTTGACTGAAAGTTTAAAGATAATTTTATAGGACTCTATTCAATTCACTTGATCTTAACCAAAAAGTTGAGAAATTATGAAATAATATTAGAAATGTTTTGGATATTTTGGAGTACTGAAAATGAAAAACAAGCTGCACTGATATTCTTAAATTTAGAGAAGGCGTCGAATAATTTGAATTGGATTTTCTTGTTTAGAATTCTGGAACATATGAGCCTTGGATATAATATTATTAAATGAGTAAGATCACTTTATACTTTACAAAAAAGCACAAATAATTGTTAATATAGAACTAATGAAAACTTGTAATACACAAAAAATGACAAGATGGTATTCTGTCACCACTTTTGTCATTTTAGTTCCTGAAGTACTGAATAGCGACATATGAAAAGATGAGATCATTATAAGAGATAAGGTTAAAAAAGAAACTTGTAAGTTAGGGCTATTTGCAGTTTACTTGGAAGTTTCACTAGAGCAGGGGTGTCAAACTCAAGGCTCGCAGCCCACATCTGTCCCACAATGTGATCGGATATGTCCCGTGGAGTTGTCCTAATCTACCCACATTGCTTTGCCCCAGTCTACCTATATCACTTCAGCCCGATCTACCCAATGCGAAGAGGAAAGATCAGGCCAGCATGGCTTGGACCCAGTCTACCCAATGCAAAGAGGAAAGATCAGGTCAGCATGGCTTGGTCCCAGTCTACCCAATGCAAAGAGGAAAGAACAGGCCAATGTAACTTCAACCCAGTCTACCCAGTGCGAAGAGGAAACATGGCAGCAGTTTGGGGAGTGGGGTCAAACTGGCCACACCCACCCAGTTTGCCACGTCCACCCAGTTGGCCATGCCTACCCAGTTGGCCATGCTTCTCTCCCTCCCCCAGAGGTCAATCACAGCCCTGATCTGGCAGTCAATGAAATTGTGTTTAACATCCATGCACTAGAAGGAGTAAACACAATGGCAAAATTAAAGGACTTTGTTATATTAAGCACATTTTAAGATCAATAATCAGAAGACAAAGTTATCAATGAAAATATGAAATTAAAAGCAAATAAAACTAATTAAGGAAACTGAAAATTGAGAATAAAATAAAATATTGGATATTACTGACAAATATGATTGTAAGTTATTTCAAAATAGAAATCAGAAGATTGACTTTGAGCCAATCACTCTCTCTTAGCCCAATTCACTTCACAAGGTAGTTGTTGTGAGGAAAATAGGAGAAGGAAAAAGTATTGTGCCTTGAATTACTTAATAAAAGTAATAAAATCAGGAAAAAATAAAATAATAAATGAAATGGAATTACAAACATGTTAAGATGGGGAAATTAAAATTGTCACTGTGATGAAAATGAATCTTTTGATGAGAATATTTTTGTTTCAGACAATATCCTGTTTGACAACAGATGTACCATTCAAACAGCTGCAGAAAATTTATCTATATGGCAAAGGAAAAAAATCCTAATTAAATATAAAGTGTTACAGAATGCAAAGGAAAACAGAGAACTGGATTTAGAAGATTTGAAGTTGTATTTTGCAGCTTGTTTGCTCTGGATAAATAATGGATGCTGCTGAGAAACGAGACTTAGAATTAAAAAGTCATAAACGGAACTTTGGATGACATGGATAGTTACAGTACAATAACGTTAAAATCAATGTCAAAAGACATTTTATCAGACATTTCATATTTAGAATATGGAATAGATATAAACCCAGGTTGTGCCTGAAAACTCCTTTGCAGATCACAGGTCAAGAAGCATAGCATAGAAGAGAAGCATCAGACAAAAACAAATACATAAGGAATTATTAGAAAGCCATCAAGGAGAATTTAAAATTAGATCAAGTGGTTGCAGCTTCTTATTTTTTAATCTGTCTTTAGAAAATTAAAAAAAAAAACTTTTTTGGTGCTTTTATCTTTATCTTTTTTTCCCCTTTCTTACTTTATATTAGTTCCTATTAGTTTTTCCTTCTTTTTTAAAAGCTTTAGATAGATATAGACAGACAGACAGATGCAGACAGACGGACAAAAATTTTGGACCATGAAACTTCCTCATAACAGTATTGTGAAGATCAGCCTTGGAAAGTGAATATCAGAATTCTGTTCTTTAAATCAGGCAGGATTCCCATACTCAACACCTGATGTTCACACAGTTTCTAATATCCCCTTTAAATGAATTAATCATGCTACAGGTTCACTTACTTTTGTCATTCACATATATAGAACACCGCCTTCTGTCATCCATTTCCTAACCTGGAGCCAGTCTGTTTTGTTATGCTCTGACAGTACTGAAGTACTTTGATATAAGTTTCTCATCAGGACAAGGAGATATTCTGGGTATTGAAGCAATGTAGAATAAACAACTTTATTTGCAAACACTGAATCAAAGGTCAAAAATTAATATAATTGAAGGAATTTACAATAATTGCATAGCATTGGTTCCACTCGTCCAAGTTTGTTATACTCATTTATGTTCTTTTTTTAGCATCAAGCCCTCTATTTCTCCCATTTTATTTACATTTAGTTATATTGTCCCCCTCCAAGTATTTCTTGTTATGTTATCATACCTATGGCTTTTTTGACTGCCAATTTACTGTTCAGATGTATATTTTGATTAAACTATCCCACCTCAAAGGTTCAAAATAATTTTGAACTGAAGTTTACCTCATAGAATCAGTTTAAAGCCTGTTTTGCTGCCTCTCAGTATTACTTTAGGCAATTTCTTCTACCCTTATCCATTACAAATGAATACATAAAACAATAAAATAAATAAAATAAAATGGAATAGCCCTATTACCTATCCATGCGGTTTCATAAAGATCTTCAATCATTTTAACACTCTCATAAATCCATTTTTAAACTGAAGTATAATGTAATTGCTTTTCCATTCTGAATCTACCTGACTAGTCAAAAAAGGCTATTTGAATGCAGCAAATGGAGAATCTTTGCTTGTTCAAAATATTCTACATTAACTTTGTTCACAATATATAGGTAGATGTCAACTTACTGCCATAATTGGGATTAGAACTTCCATCACTCAATAATGTGGCATTAAATGGGCCATCCCAATTTTACCACATTTTGCTATGACAGGTAAGTGAATCTAGCTTCCCCCTTTGATTCTGGGTATCAGAATCTGTGTGGGAATATCACAAATAGTGATCATGTAACCCCAGGATGATGCAATCATTGCAAATGTACTGTATGACAGCTGCCAAGTGCACAAATTTTGATCAGATGACCATAAGAACACTGTGATGGCCTTAAGTGCAAGGGCTGGTTTTAGGTCCCTTTTTATTGCCATTGTGATTGTGAACAGTTGTTTTAAAATGGTCATAAGTTGAAAACTACCTATAAAACTATCCTGCTATCCTTTCGCAAGGGTCTAAAGACCTGGCTCTGCCAATTGGCACTGCCAGCATAATGGAGATGGTTGATTAACATCACATTCTACCCCCCCCCCCCACACTCTATTCCTGCATTCCCCATGTGTCCTTAGGTTTTAATGTTTGATTTTAATTGTGTTTTAATTGCATATATTGTGCTGTCCAGACAGTTTATAGTTAATTGGGAATTGGGATAGTTAGTTAGGAACTGGGAGCTGTCCAGTGGTGGGATTCAAATTTTTTTACTACCGGTTCTGTGGACGTGGCTTGGTGGGAGTGGCAAGGGAAGGATTCTGTAAAATCTCCAGTCAGAGGTGGTATTTGCCGGTTCTCCTAACTACTCAAAATTTCCGCTACTGGTTCTCCAGAACTGGTCATAACCTGCTAATACCACCTCTGGAGCTGTCCCCTTAAGGGATTGCATCATGGTAAATGTAGTTAAGGTATCCTGGGAAATGTAGTCCATGTCATATGGTCACATCTATAATCCTGATTGGTCACTGAATTGACCCTTGGTGGGTTGGGGGAGGTTCCTTCACTCTTGCCTGGACCCCAGCAGCGTGCTGGTGCCTCACCCCTTGCTCCTTCATTATGGAGATGAAAAGATCACTATCCTTTTACACTATGAATTCAGCTATGCAAAGATTTGGACACTGAGATGAATCTCGACGTAACCGTGAGTTATCTATGAGGATACCTGATGAACCAATAAAAGAAACTTTGCATGGATGCTTTATAGATTTATCTGTCTGCCTTTATACATTCAGTCAGTAATTATAAAGGACAGAACATATGTATAGATATATTTTTATAATTGTGAGCCAACCAAGGTTAGTTACCCTATGGTAAGATGGGCAGCCAATAAATTAAATAAAGTTAAATAAAGCTTTTTAATTTTATCATATAACAGTATTGTATTTTATTATACCTTACTGCTATATGTTTTTGATTGATAAACCAGTAATTATTGATTAATTTAATATTTGAGAAAGATTTTGTTTTCCTTGGTTTGGTTTAGTTTTACATCTATATATTTTCTGATTTCTATTTTTCTTTAGTTTAAGAACTGTGCCAGTTAATTGTTTTCTAATTTATTTTGGTATTTTTTCTACATTTTTATTTTTTTCTAGATTTAAATTTTAAAAATTAAAAAAAAATGAGTTCATGTTTTAAGTGTTCTTTTCCACCAATTTTTAAAAAGCTTTGTTTTTTCCTAGTTTATATAGCTTACACAATAAAAGTGTTCATAATTATTTGTATATAATTACATAATTATGTTTGTGTCATTATTGGAAATATTTTGCAACAAAATGTGTAACTTAGATATACTGCTTTATAGAGATTGTAATGTTTTAACCCTGCTATATATAAAATCACATAGGAAAATGTTATACATGATAAGGCACTTAAAAGAGATACTTTATTTACAAGTAGACTCCAACACAACATTTTATGTACCTTCTATCAAATTATTTAATTTTTCCAATGACAAATTATTTAATTTTTCCATTGAGAGATCTCTTCTCCATCCTTGGCAGTATTCAAAACATTTTTTCCCAATGTGACAGCTAGCTTGCTAGCTAACTAGTTAGCCAAATTACTTTCCTGCTCCAACTAGTTTCCAGGGCTATTTACCCCTGTTCCCAGTTTCCCAACAATCTATGCCAAAGTTATTAAAACATAATTATTACGATTTGTGAGGGACTACTCTACAGAGATTTTACCTAAAGAATTTTCATCCTCCTGTATATCTAGTGCTAACTAGAGTCTATTGACATTCCCTTCAGATTCATGACTAGGAGCAATTTTGCCTTCAATGTCACAAGAATAGGAAGATTCAAGTCAGCATAATTATATACAAGATGAGTCTGCAACAGTTTCTGTTCCAAATTTTTAGCTACACCAAATCCAATTCCAATAAATAATTAATCTTAATATGGATGTCAATGGGTAGCTCTCGCTGCTATTACTAAGAATATTTTTGAAATAGTTTCTAAATGTGAAGGAGAAATAATTCTGCCTGTTCTTTTAATTTCTTGCCTTCTTTCATTTTCCTGCCTTCTCATTCAATCACTCTATCTTCCTTTTATACAGACATCTAAATAAGGGGGGGAATCTGACTGAATCCTGAACTACTGATTATTTGTCCCTTGCATCACAATGTAGTGCTGCAGGGCATCAAAGCCTCAAGCAGTAGAATCCTCAGGCAACATCACAGAATGTGAGGAAATAATTGAAGCTTTCAAAACCTTAGTTCTGTGGCAAACAAAAGACCACCATGAGATGCTTAGGAAGTGATATCAAACTGAAATTCATACTCAGTATACCAACAACGCAGAGGTTAAAGCAATAGAAATCTAGTTGTGTGAAGGGGTCTTTTAAGATGGTCAAAATGACTACATGTATTTGTTCCAATGCCAAAATTGTACAAGCTGAGCACTTAAATATTCCTACCTGCAGGTTTTCTTCATGGCTCAATTATAAGTCATTATTGCTCTGAAAATTTGAGAGGGTTTTTGTGAATAAAGGCACTCCCATTTGGAAGCAATGTTCTTATGGATAATTTATCTGTAGATGAACTATTTACAAGTTTTCTGCCTGCAAATCCTCATGGAATCCTCATCCTTCATGAATTGTCCTCTTATACGACAGAATCCAGTTTTCAAGGGAAGATACTCTAATGTCTCTTTGCTTGAGAATCCTGAGTTCAGGGGCCGAACAACACATCTCTGTCCTCTGAGACATGTCTCCCAATGACTATCTGGAATTTATGGCACATTTCCACCTATCTGAATTTTAAACAGCATAAATCAATATTGGAGGGACATATGTATATATTCATTAAATTGTTTCTTTTCAGGGTAACCAAGAGTACTGCAAACTGCAGAAAAAAAGAAGAAATAGCAAGCCTAAAAAACTGAAAGTGTAAGAGGAAAATAATGGAAAAACAACTGAATTTGATTTATACCAACACCTTTTTTCATGTTTACTAGACACTTTCTTAAGTAATCAATTCATACATATATTAACTTTAGGTTTATCCTGACAAGCAAACTCAAAATTTCCAGATCATATACTAGGCAGAAGACTAGACTTTCATACAGACTTTTTCAGGTTTTTCAGGAATTATTCTATTAAATAACTAATTTGTTTACTCACTCTGTTTTTTTTCATATATGAACTCATTTTTTCTGTTAAAACTAAATGCTTTGTTTCTTAATTTTGAGATCCATATCTTGCGTTCCATTATATGAACTAAGTTATACTGCACACAAACGAACATACATGCAAATTCATGTCCTCAACCCAAACTAATTTTACCAGTAACATTCCTTATCCATTTATCTATAGATACAATCTGGGGACGTCACACAACCTTGATCCACTCAATATTGAATCACTCATTACATATGCCTCTTATATTCACACATCATATTCAAATTATATTGACGTTCAACAACCACCCTTCAGTTTCATATTCTCAGCTACTCTTTGGCACAAATGCAGGGAGAAAATAAGACACTCTTCGCTTCAGTATTTCGTAACACAAAAGCTTATTGTTTATTCTTTCCTCTGCAAGGAGTCCGAGATAATAGCTAAGCAAACAAAATAAAGTTGGATCTAACCCGAGTTTCCTGGGACTCGATATTTATAATGATTTCCCCTCATTACCCTTCATTACCCTTGATTACCCTTATTACCCATGATTACCGTTTTTAATAATTATTCGTATGAACTCAATCACATGAATCGTGGTTAATGCATAGAGCTTCACCTCACAGCATTTTACATAGACCGCACATATTATTATGATACAGAGTTTATTCTGATGAAGAGGAATGCCATTCTTCAGGTCGCTGTGGCTTCGATGCAAATGCGTGTGTTGCGTAGTCGTGACATGCATCACCTTCTACCTGGAACCAGTCTATAGAACAATATACATTATATCACTAATTATATCTCTACTTGTGGTCCAGGTTTATCAGGATATTTGGTATGAAATTGCCTTATCAGCCTATTTGCACACACATCTGCTACTTTCACCCAGGTTGCTTCTGTTTCAGGATATCCTTTCCATCTCACTAAGTATTGTAACACTTTTCTACATGTCCGCAAATCTAGAATTTTATCAATTTCAGCATGGGTTACATCTTTAGCTATTACAGATTCCTCAAGTTGAGGTATATCAATGTGTTCTACAGGTTTAAGTAAACTAGCATGAAATATAGGATGTATTCTATGTAACCGTGGTGGCAATTTAAGTTTTACAGTTATGGGGTTTATCACTTTCGTAATTTGGAAAGGTCCAATATATTTTGGTCCCAATTTTCGACTATTTAGGTGTAATTTTATATATTTAGTTGATAGGTAAACATGATCTTCAGGTTTGAATGCTTTATACTCTTTTCTTTTCTTGCCTGCTTGATGTTTATATTCTAGTGCTGTTTTATTGAGAGTCTCTTTTACTTTATCCCAACTATCCTGAACTTTTTTCGACCACATTTGGACATTTATGGGTTGTTGTTCATCATAATGTAAATCAGGGATTGGAACAAATTCTATCCCATTTACTACCTGGAATGGGCTATATCCTGTGCTTTCATGTATAGCATTATTATATGCTACTTCAGCAAATGGAAGTAAATCAGCCCATTCTCGCTGTTGATAAGATGTATATGATCTCAACTACTTTTCAATCATCGCACTAGCTCTTTCAGCAGCACCATTGGTGCTGGGAAGGTATGCAGAGTTAAGACCCTGAGAGCATCCTAAAAGGCGTACAAACGCTCTCCAAAATCGTGCTGTGAATTGCACACCTCTATCTGAAATTATCCTAAGTGTGCCATGTAATCTATATACATGTTTTATAAACAGGTTGGCTAATTTTGTTGCCGAAGATAATCCTTTACATGGTATAAAGTGAGCTTGTTTTGAAAACAAGTCTATAATAGTCCAGATTACTGTATATCCATTACTGCTGGGCAACTCCACAATAAAGTCCATGGCTATATCTTGCCACGGCCGGTTTGGATCCGATACAGTTTGTAATAGTCCTAAAGGTTTTCCTACACAAGGTTTCATAGTAGCACAAATGTGGCATTCTTTAAGGTACTGTTCAATGCCTGATCTCATATTTGGCCATCAAAACTGCCGCCTTAGCAAATGTAGTGTTTTTAAAAATCCAAAGTGTCCAGCCTGCCTTACATCATGACATTGGGATAATATCTTTTTCCTACAATTTGATGGAACATATATTTTATCCCCTCTCCAATACAATCCATCTTTACGTAAACAGGCACTATTATTTGTTTTTATCCATACATCCATTTTTGTAGCCTCTTCTAATTCCTTTTTGGTTATCTCTTTCGTGGTCAACATCTGAATTTGTTCGGTTGACGGTCCTACAGAGATCATGGGCTGAATAACTTCGTCTCTAGACACATTGTATTGAGGTAGTCTAGATAGTGCATCCACCATGAAGTTTTTACCTCCCAGAGCATATCGCAACTGGAAATCAAAATGTTTAAAATACAAAGCCCATCTTACTTGTTTAGGGGATAGTTTTCTCGGTTTCTGTAATGCTTGTAAATTTTTATGAACCGTCCAAACTTCGAATTTTTCTTTCAACCCTTCTATTAGATGTCTCCATGTACTAAGTGCCCATTTTACAGCGAAAGCCTCCTTTTCCCAAATAGCCCACCTATATTCTGTGATTGTAAATTTCCGTGATGTATATGCACATGGCTGTAATTGTCCATCAATGTTATACTGTAAGAGGACAGCCCCCACAGCCACATCACTTGCATCAGCTTGTACTACAAAACTTTTAGTTGTATCGAGATGTTTTAAAATGGGCTCTTGAGCAAATAAAGCTTTCAGGTCGTCAAACGCTCACTGACACTCCTGTGACCATACAATAGGTTGACTAGGTCTGCCGCTTGATGTTTAGTTTTTAACAATTCTGTTAGTGGTAAAGCAATTTTCACGAATTTAGGAATAAACTGCTGGTAAAAGTTCGTAAATCCTAAAAAACTTTGTAATTGCTTTCGTGTTTTTGGCTCTTTCCAATCAACTACGGCTCTGACTTTATTGGGATCCATTTCTATTCCTTTATTGGATATTCTGTACCCCAAATAATCCAATGATGTACAGTGAAACTCGCACTTCGAAAGTTTCACATATAATTTGGTGTCAAGTAATTTTTTCAGAACTTTCCTCACTAAGGTCACATGTTCCTCCATTGTTTTGGTATAAATTAAAATATCATCTAAATATACTAGAATGCCACAATATAAATGTTCTTGTAATTTATAAGTTGCATGAAGATAGCAGGTGCCCCTTGCAACCCAAATGGCATAACATTAAACTGAAAACTTCCAAGGGGGCAATTAAAAGTAGTTTTCCATTGATCCCCCTCTCGTATTTGAACTCTATAGTAGGCTTCTCGTAAGTCCAGTTTCGTAAAATACCTGCCATTCGCTACCATTGCTAACAAATCATTGATCAGTGGTAAAGGATATACATTGTCTATACAAATAGCGTTGAGCCCGCAGAAATCAACACGAAGATGTAATCCAGCATCTTTTTTCTCGCGAAATAAAACAGGGGCAGCTATATGTGATTTCCCGGGTTGAATACATCCACGCGCCAAATTTTTATCTATATATTGTCTCATTTCCTCCATCACTTTTGGAGTCATGGCATACATTCGTGGTTTTGGAAACTTTGCTCCAGGAATTAAATCAATTGCGCAATCAGTTGTTCTGTGTGGTGGTAATGTTTCACAATCCTTTTCGCTAAACACATCTGCTAGGTCTTTATATTCCTCTGGATAACGTAGTTCTTCAGAATTATCTATAGCTGTTACAACTTCCCTATTATTTACATATGGAGGGGACATAGGGCCAACTGCAATTCGTAACTTCCTAAAACTGTCTTCCCACCGTATCGTGGGCTTCCATTTGTCTAACCATACTAGACCTAAAATTAGTGCCTCCCTGATCTGTGGTACTACACTAAATCATAAAGACTCCCAATGACTCCCTAACTCTAGTTTGATAGGGATTGTCATTATTGTAGCAGGACTACTACCTAATAATGAACGATCCAATTGTTCAAAACGCATAAGTTTGGGCAGTTCTTCCACTGCTAACTGTAATTCATCAACCACTTTTTTACTAATTAAACATCTAGTACATCCAGTGTCAATTAATGTTCCATACTGACCCCTCAATTTGCTTGTTAGATTTTCCAATACTACTGGTATAACAAATGGTCACACAGGATTACTCACCAAATCATCCTCATCTGGACTGTCATCTTCACTATCGTATAACCCCGAGACTACCTTGGGTAGTTGTTTGCCATCAGGTGTTTTCCTCTCACGTCTATTTGTCATTACTTCCGTGTTTGTTTTTTGTGACACCCCTTGAGATCTTTCAAATGTAATTTTCCTTTGTTTCATACCACGGGGCATGATACCACCTGGTAAATTGCTACTTGTGGCGCTAGGAATGCAAGCCACCTGTTTTCTATTATCTAGTTCTATAGATGGACACTCCATTGCCCTATGTCCCAGACCTTGGCATCGGAAACACCTCATGGGCCCCATTCCCCTACCAATCCTTTTAGTCTCCTCCCCCACTTTACCCCATGGTGCTACTGCTTCTACTGGTTGTCTTTTGGACTCTCCAAACGTAGGACAGAACTCCCTCAGTCCCATATCCAATTCCACAACTGTTTTATACCATTCCCCCAGTTTCTGTGGAACCCCCCTATAAAGACAAGCCTGCCTCAATCCTCTATCTAAACCAGATCTAAATTCTCTAATCAATAGTCTTTTCGGCCAGGTGTGCAACCTAGTTGCTAATTTCCGAAATTCTTTGACAAACTCCACAGCAGGCCTCCCATCCTGCTTCAATGACATTAATGCTTCTTCATATTGATGTATCCTTGACCTATCTTCAAATTGAACTTTGAGTGCATCCAAAAACAAACCAACATCAATCAATTCCTTTGCATGCACACTATGCAACTCTGCAGCCCAATTGGCAGCATCACCTGTCAACACTGTAGTTATTTCAACTATAATAGACCATTGAGAAGGATAGCAATTTGAATATAATTCTAGGTGGTTTACAATTTGGCTTAAAAATAATGCTAACCTATAGGGGTTCCCATCAAAGGAAGTGTTTATAGGAGGAGGACCACCCCAAACCATTCTTTGGGGCCAATATCCAGACATGCCTGATGGAGTGTATTGTTTGTCTATTCCCCATTTGCGCATCCCTAAATTCAACCCTGGAACCTGGACTGGTTTAGAGGTTTTACTCCGAATTCCTGACACTCCAACAACATCTGCTAATGATCCATCTACTTCAATAGAAAATGCTCCCTCTGACCTCCTGCTACTCATCTCCCTGCTATCTCTGGCACTTGAACTAAAGAAAGATGTGTCTTCCATTCTAAATCCCCTCCCAGGACTTTCCCAAATGGTCGGGGGAGTAAAGTCACGAATGCTTAAGTCACCATACTTGACACGGGGCAGTTCCAACGTACTAGCATTTAAACTGGTCGTAGAAGTACTACATTCATCTTCATCAGCAATCCGTCATTCTCTCCACTTCTCAAACGTCCCAGAGGTCAGTGGCATAAAAGTAGGAGGTTTCCCTTGTGAAACTTTTCCCCTCATATCATCTCTCAACTCCAATCCTGCTTTCTGTTCCTTCTGGATTTTCAGCCGTACCACAGGCTGAGGATCCTCTTCACATCTCGCATTATCTGTTTGACCACTTTCCAAAGACACATTATCGTCCAACTGAATTGAGGGCTGCTCAGGCACCACACTAGCCCCTCCAACTGCATTATCCGCATACACCTCCGAAACGTCCTCAAAACCTCCATCAACAGCAGTACCTTCAGCCATAATATCACAGGTAACAAAATATTATAGGATGTAAGAGATCCAACTTTCCTCTCAGCTACTCTTTGGCACAAATGCAGGGAGAAAATAAGACACTCTTCACTTCAGTATTTCGTAACACAAAAGCTTATTGTTCATTCCTTCCTCCGCAAGGAGTCCGAGATAATAGCTAAGCAAACAAAATAAAGTTGGATCTAACCAGAGTTTCCTGGGACTCGATATTTATAATGATTTCCCCTCATTACCCTTCATTACCCTTGATTATCCTTATTACCCATGATTACTGTTTTTAATGATATTCGTATGAACTCAATCGCATGAATCGTGGTTAATGCATAGAGCTTCACCTCACAGCATTTTACATAGACTGCGCGTATTATTATGATACAGAGTTTATTCTGATGAAGAAGAATGCCATCCTTCAGGTCGCTGTGGCTTCGATGTAAATGCGTGTGTTGCATAGTCGCGACACTTATTTACAATTTTTCCCATAATTCAAGTTCATTTTCTTTATCATGGGTTTTCTCTAAATCAACAAACATACAATAAATTTACTTTATTGCATTTATGGAGTTTTCATTAAAAAGTAGCTTGCACATCCTCTGCACAGCATAAAGTTGCACTGTACTCTAGAAAGGAGAAACATGTTCTTGGAAAGCAGCCCCCACCTTTGTTAATAGCCCCAGAAAGACTGGGCCATCCTATTTACAAGTCAAAAGGCCTTCAGCTGCAGGGTGATAGGATCAGCCCTCACTCAAGATCCAAACTAGGACAAAGTCATTAAGCCATAATAGGAATTGCCCAACACCCTTTCAGAATACAACCCTCTTCATTACATCATCACCCAGCAAGATTCAAACAAGCCTGGAACACAGACAGCCTACAAGTTTAGCTGGAGCCCTGCATAGCCTCCTGGGTGTCTGACAACCAACAGGATGCATTTCTTGCAAGGCCCAAGAGGGAATAACTATATATCTCTCTCCACTCTATGTGGTCAGCTACCCAGGACTTCAAACACATGTGGTCCTGGGTGGGATTTTACCAGTTTGCACCTATTCGCTAGAACCTGTTGTTAATATTCTAAGCAGTTCGGAGAACCGGTTGTTAGAAGAAATTACTGGCCTAATCCTGTAAGGAAGGCAAGAAGGAAACATTCTGGTGTTGCTTACAGAAACTGCCTCTCCATTAACCCTTATTATATTTTTGGCAGGACTAACTTCCTGTCTCAGGAACTTCTCTGGAGTTTTTTTCCCCTCCTTTGCTGGTACTTTGCTTGTGTGGAGTGACCATTCAAAGTTACAATGACAGTGAAAAATGTGACTTATGACCATTTTTCACGCTTACGACTGTTGCAGCATCCCCACAGTCATGAGACGCCAGGCGAGGAGACGTGTGCCTCAGAGTGATATTGAGTTGGCCACACCCAGCCAATAACATGACCACCAAGCTATGTCCACCCAGTCACATGATCACCAAGCCACGCCCACCACCTAAACCACGGCCACAGAACTGGTTGTTAAAAAATTTGAATCCCACCCCTGCTGTTAACCATTAAACCATCCTTCCAAGCAGTCTCCATGTTTCCAGTGTCTTTCTTCCCACTTGGAATTGAACCCAGATGGACATTTCTTAGAAAATAATTTTTAATTAAATCTTCAGGTTACTTTTCACATGCCTGTGAAATATGCTAAACTTAACAGTTTTTGACTATAATTCAATTGGTGTATACTTTGACTTTGGTATTTTGTGCTGCTAATATCAAGGTGAGAAAAAAATGCCCCACATTCTATCTTCCAAAAATATCTAGGTTCTGAACCCTCCATGACTGAATAAGCATTTTGTATTTCTATCAGGTAGCATCACATTTCTAGACATCTCGATGAACTATCTGGAATACATTCTTTTTGTCCTAGCCAGATATTTTTTACATTAGCTTTGACTATAGTTCTCACTACCAAGACAGACTTACTCTAAATTAACTCTCAAAATAATGAGATTTGCTTCCATGAAATTGTGCTTAGTATTGCAGCTTTCATATAATTTACGACTGTTTCTAGTATTATTAGACAGCTTTTCAGCAGGCTTAGCCTGAATCATAGTAATACTAGGCAACACCTTTGAAACACAAAAGCTTCTTTAATATGATTTTAGTTCTAAAATTGGACCCTGTAAGTCTAAAGATCATTACATACATGGGGATTTCTAACTGGGTATTTCAAAAGAAGTATCAAATTGTGACCTCAGCTGTTATAACTTCATTCACCTCCTTTGTAATTGTGGATAGAACAGGATCAGCTTCAGTCTTCGGACAGATCAGCCTTTCCCAAACTGCCTTTCCCTTAATTAAGTATTACTGTAGATTTCAAATTCTGCAAAATCAGACTGGATTAGGAAAAGATGAATTTGAGGAACAGAATATAAGATTACAATCAGACAGGTCTACTGGATAGTGTACACAACAGGAATCAATTTTCACTATTACAAGCAAATGTGAAAAACTGAAAAGCAAATTGTGTAACACTAAAGCAATCAGATTAGATTACAGGAGTAGAAATGAGCCAGTTAGTTCAATCTCCTGCAGGAATCTAAGCAAAAGCACCTCATGTGTTATGCTTAAAAATAATCAGTGAAAAATAGCATACTACTCTTGAAACCGGTCCTACTCAATAGTGCCTATAGCAAGTTGTAATAATATAAATATATATATATCATGTCATTGTGCAAAGGACAACTTAGTTGTTGCATCATGTACGTTGCTTTCTTTGTTCCATGATGTAATGGTTCATGCTATTTGCCTCCCAGTTGTTTTTTCTCCATAGTTATCTGTAGATCCTGTAATGGAATATGTGGATAATTTTAGGGAAAGAGGGAAAGAGATGCTGCCTAGGAAATAATCAGATAAGAATGTTTATGAAGAATCTCAACAATCCAGGTCGTGGTTGTCCCAAAGGTGCTTTTCAAAAGGCAACTGGACTTCCTTGGTTTTTTTCCTTGAAAATATTTTGCTTCTTAACCAAAAAGCTTCTTCAGTTCTGACTAGTGAGGAATCACTAATGATTCCTCACTAAAAAACCAATGATTGGAAAGAGGGATAAAAGGCTATGTTAAAACTGAACATCCCTCTCTCATCAGAGGAGGAGGTATAAGATGGCACTTATCTCCTATCTACAACACAGTCCTTTCAGCAGTTCCAAAAAAAAGTTCCACATCCATTTGCACTGATTCAGGTGACTCTGAGGATACAGATAAATACCCAAGTGGCCTCAATGACTTTCAGAGAGCTAACTATTAACCTGCAGAGTGCTAATGACCATATGACTGGAAGGAATGTAAATCCTTCCATTCCTCACCATTCAGTCAGCTGAAGAATCAAATGTTTTTTAAGGAAAAACAGTCCATTTGCCTTTTAAAAAGCACTTATGGGACAATCAGATAAGAAAGACAGGAGCCCCCAGTGGCTTAATAATAAAAGAAAGAAGCTTAAGAAAGGTCTGCCCTAGCGAATCTAAATCAGGTGTGGGATTCTTCCGGTTTGGACCGGATCTATAGAACTGGTTATGATTCTGTGCAGTTCAGAAAAATGGCATTGTGCCCCTGGCTGGCTCCTCCCCTCCCTACCCACACCTCCTAGTCAGTCCTTATCGTGCATGTGCAACATCGCACACATGCCCAACATCGTTGACTATGTTGTCCCCCACCCAGTCACTCTTTAAGGTATTTCTTCCCCCCTCCTGACAATCAGCTGTTCCGATGATCCCTCTTGCTGTCTTACTGCTTCGCCCAGGAGGCTTCCCCGAGGTCCAGAAGGCAAAAAGGGGCACGCATAGGGGAGGGATGGTGCTGCACGACCCCACGCTTCATTTTTTGCCTATCTGAGCCCCAGGGAAGCTTCCTGGAAGCAAAAACGCCCTTCCCAGGAGGCTTCCCTGAGGCCCAGGAGTCCCCAAAACGGAGGCAAAAAAACCAGGGTGGAGAGTGCTGCAAAAAAACAACAACCACAACAACCACACAGTAACATGGCTATGCCCACATAGCCACACCCACCTAAGCCACACCCAGAGAACCAGTTGTTAAAAAATTTGAATCTCAACCCTGATCTAAATGTGTGTGGGGTGGGAGCTTCTGCCTTCAGCCTTGTAAGATACTGTTAAAATAGCCTTACAATATAGTAGAATTAGTTCACCTACTCATGTTTCCTGTCTGGTTCAGCTGGGAGAGCAAATAGATCCACTAACAAAAATGTTCTTATTCTTAGGGGAATTTTTTTCCTAACATTTGGCTGGAATCAACCTTTTCGTGACTTAAACCCATTATTCAATATCCAACACCCTGAAATAACAGACAATAGATCTTGACCTTCTTCCATTTGACAATCTTTCAAGTGCTTGAGACAGCTATCATATACCTCCTCAGTCATTTTTTTCTCAAGGGTCATTCTTCTTGAGAGTTAGTTTCCAGTTGCTTGATCATCCTCAATACTTTCTCTGAATCTGCTCCAATTTCTCTTGATTCTTTAAATATAGTTCCCTGAACTGAATATTGAATTTAAAATGTGTTTTGACCAAAGAAGGATGAACTGGAATGACTGTTTCAAAATGATTTTGAGAATATATTCTATTGATGCAATCCTAAAAATATTTTTAATATGGGTTTTTCTGTAGGTATGCATATACCTACATATACATATACGAAATGTATCTGCTTTGTAAAAAGATTAAGGATGCTCCATACCAACTTTATTCCTATATATTGTTGATTGCATAATTAAAGTATTATTGGGTCAAATTGTTTAAGAAGTTAGGCACGCACATCCCTAACTACCTCTATTCCAACTAAAACTGGCCTTAAATGCAAGCTACTCAATGCAAGAAGCCTTGTAAATAAAATTCCTGAATTTCTCCTCTTACTAAATACAGCTAAATTCGACATTATATTTGTCTGTGAAACATGGTTCAACGCATCTCTCCCTGACTCCATTACCACAGTAAGAAACTATCATGTTTACAGATCAGATCGTGAAAAAGAGCGTTCACAGTAACTTCCACCAACGCCCATTCTCCTCCATGCTGCATCGAGAGCCCAGGATGGGACATACTGAAGCTTGCATGTCCACAGGCGGGTCCTCTTCCAGCTCATCACACCGACTGTGGAACCACTCATTGAAGCACCTGTCTGCCGAAGGCTGCAGTCGCCGAGGCAAAAGCATCCAGACGGTAGTGTCTGATGAAAGGAGATGGGGATGTCCACGTGCCGCACGACAAATCTCCTCCAAGGAAGCTTGGGTTGCCCAGGCAGCAGAAGTAGCCGTGCTTCTGGTAGAGTGCGCCATCAGACCTCAGGAAACCGGAAGGGCCGCAGCTTTGTAGGCCTGCTCAATGCAAGACCTGACCCACCTGCTAATAGTAGGAGAAGAGGCCTTGTGCCCCAAGTGAGAAGGGAAAAAGGAAACAAGCATGGCTTCTGACTTCCTGAAGGAGGAATTGCACTTAATGTATATTCTAAGAGCCCTTATTATGTCTAGCATGTGCCACTGCCGTTCTAAGTCATGGTGCAGGAGAGGACAGAAGTCAGGCAAAACAATGTCCTGGGACCTGTGAAATCAGGCGTTAACCTTCGGAATAAATGAGGGGTCCAGACGAAGAACAACCCTATCATTGTGAAAGGAACAAAGGTTCTGTCTGATGGAAAGCGCTGCAAGCTTGGAAACCTTCCTGGCAGAAGTGATGGCAACAAGGAACACTACCCTCAGAATCAGGAAACGGAGTGACACTGTTCTAAGGGGTTCAAAGGGGAGTTTTGTAAGGGCATTAAGGACCATATGAAGGTCCCAGGAAGGATACCTGTGAACCACCGGTGGGTGCAGGTTGGAAGCCCCTTTCAAAAACCTCCTGACTGAAGGGTGATGGGATAAGGAAGGAAGCGAACCCCATGAAAGGACCGAGGAGAGGGCTGCAACCTGCCTGCGTAAGGTGTTGGGGGCCAAACCTTTCTCCAGCCCATGCTGAAGGAAACTAACAACATTTGCCAACTGGGTTGAAGCAGGAGAAAGACCCTCCCTAAGGCACCATCGGAAAAGGCCTTCCAGGTTGCATCATAGATGCACCTTCTAGAAGGTTTGCAAGTCGCCAGGATACTGAAGATGACCCTTTCTGGAAGATCAGCCTCCTCTAGCTGCTGCTGCTCAAGTGCCACACGGTCAGCTTGAACCACTAGGGCTCTGGGTGGAGCAGAGCCCCCTGGTGAAGGGGGATTAGATTGGCTGGGATCTTCCAAGGAGGAGCCACTGATAGGTTGACCAGGTCCGCAAACCAGGGCCTCCTTGGCCAATAGGGTGCCAGGAGGAGGAGCTCTGCACGTTCTTCCAACATCTTCCGAATTACTGTCGGAATGATGGGAACTGGGGGAAAGGCGTAGAGGAGACCCTTGGGCCATCTGCACTGAAGAGCATTGGTCCCCTCCGCTCCCTGGCAAGGAAACCTGGTGAAGAATCTGGTGACTTGGGCATTTTGAGGAGTGGAGAAGAGATCCACCTCTGGTGTTCCAAATCTGAGGGAAAGGTCCCTGAATAGAGATGGAGGAATGGACCATTCTGCCTGGTCGACTAGGCTCCTGCTGAGCCAGTCGGCCTGGGAGTTGTTGACCGCAGAGATGTGGTCCACCGAGATCGACAACAGGT
Source organism: Notechis scutatus (assembly GCF_049901735.1). Taxonomy (NCBI): domain Eukaryota; kingdom Metazoa; phylum Chordata; class Lepidosauria; order Squamata; family Elapidae; genus Notechis; species Notechis scutatus. The sequence goes on along the minus strand of NC_142011.1, from coordinate 139,882,746 downwards.
GTTTCTCTGCCCATAACCCCAACTGTTGTATCTCTCTCATGAGGGCTTTGGACCTCATCCCCCCTTGCCGGTTGACATGAGCCTTTGCGGCCATGTTGTCCGTAAGGACTAGAACATGAGAGCTGGTCACTGATTGCCTGAAATGCTTGAGAGCCAGAAAAATGGCTCTGAGTTTTAGCCAATTTATGGGAAGGGTCTGTTCTGATCTGGACCAAATGCCCTGAGCTATCTGGCCCTGCATATAGGAACCCCAACCCAGGAGGCTGGCATCGGTGGTTATCACTAGCCTGCCTGTATCCCTGAACAGGAGTCCCCTCCAGATTGACAGGGAATGCAACCAATTGAGAGATCTCCGGATTTGTGGCGGGAGTGGGACCTTGATGGATGAGTGGCTGGTTCCTGCTCGTTGGTAGGGAAGCAGGAACCATTGGAGGGGTCGGGAGTGGAGCCGAGCCCACGGGACGATGCCAATACAGGAGACGATCTTCCCCAGAAGTTTGGACAGCAGCGACAGGGGGACAATTTGATGTTGCTGGATCTGGTTGATGATCTCTGCAAGGCTCTTTCCATGAGCTGGGGACTGGAAAACCTGGCACGACATGGTATTGATAATTGCTCCCAAGTGTTGCAGACATGATATTCTTCCGATTAAAATCGGAATTCCGATTGTTTGAGGAATCGCCCCCCCTTTCCCCCCTTCTTCTCCTCCTTCCCCTCCCCTCGGAGGCCCCGAGTCAGGAGTTGCTACTGCTGGCGCGGCACTGCGTGGCTCCAGTCCCGCGTTGCCTCAGGAAGGGAAAGGCAAAAAGGAAGAGCCGCGGCGGCGCTTTGCAACGGCAGCAGCGGCTCCTGGTTTTGCCTTTCCCTTCCCGAGGCAACGCGGGAGTGGAGCCGTGCTGGAGCCGCGCCGGCGGTAGCAACTCCTGACAGCCCCAGCTGGATACCTGAGCGGAGCCCGGGCGGGCGGGTGGTGCGAGCGGAGCCCGGGTGGGCGGGCGGTGCGAGCGGAGGCCGCTGAGCGGCAGGAAAAGGGAGCTGGGCAGCGATTTCTTGGCGCGCGGTGGGGGGGTCTTTTTTGGCCGGCCCCGATTTTTTTTTCAGAGGGGAATATCATGCCTGGTGTTGCAATTTGGTTGTGGGAGATAGCTGGCTCTTTTTGGTGTTGATGGAAAACCCGTGGCTCTAGAGATATGATAGGGTAATTTGCAGATCCCGATGGGCCGCATGGATGGAGGACAGAATCAACATGTTGTCCATGTAGCATTGGCTCCTCACTGGAATAGAATGCAGAGAAGCCATCAGTGCTGCCAGAACCTTTGTGAAGACCCTTGGAGCCGATGAGAGTCCGAAGATAAGTGCTCGATACTGGTAATGGGCATTCTGATAACAGAAATGGAGAAACTGGCGATGATGAGGCCAAATTGGGATGTGGAGGTGAGCCTCCGTGAGATCAATGGAAGAGAGGATGTCGCCTTCTTTAATGCTCTCTAAAATAGAATGCAGAGTCTGCATTTTAAGTCGCCTGTATTTTACAAATTGGTTGAGGAATTTTAGATCAAGGATGGCTCGCCACCCCCACCCCCCTGAGGCTTTGGGAACAATGAAAAGGCAAGAGTAAAACTCACGTCCCTGTTGAGAGGGGGGAACAAGTTGAATAGTCCTGATGTCAAGATGTTGAATGGCCTGATTCATGAGGGCTTGCCTTGAAATGTCCCAAGAGACAGAACAGATCAAAAAATTTTCTGGGGGTGGCGTTAAGAAGTCCAATTGTAACCCTGACCTAATAGTGCTGAGCACCCAGGCGTCTGTCGTTGACTCCACCCATTTGGAGGCAAAGAAGGCTAGGCGACCTCCGATGGGTGGGGAGAACGAGGCATTATTTAGAGCGATGGAAGGAACGACCCCCTCCCCCCCGAAAGGGCCCTTTACCAGCAGAAGGCTGTTGCCTGCCAGATGCTTCCGCACATTGGTCTTGGCATTGGGAGTACGGCCTCTGAGAGCGAGGGAAGTGGGAGGAGGTCTCCGCTCGAAAAGCAGGAGGGCGATAAGGAGCAGGGCGATAGTTGACTTTCTTCCCACAGGAAAAGAGAATTTTACGTTTATCTCTGGTTTCGATGAGATAAGGTTCCAGAGCATCACCAAAAAGTTTATCGCCTGCGAAGGGAACTGAAGCCAACTTCCATTTTCAGTATGACTCTGCCTGCCAATTTCGGAACCATAAAAGTCTTCTTGCTGCTACAGTAGATGCCCTGGTCTTGGATGCAAATTTGGTGGAATTGAGAGTGGCATCCGCAGTGAATTCTGCTGCTGCAATAATCTTATTAAGGTCTTGATGAGACCGAAGGTCAGAAGCAGGCAATCTATTCTGGAGTTGGTGCAGCCACCATAGGGATGCCCTCGTGAAAAAGGATGCTGCTGTTGAAGCCCGAACAGCCCAAGCAGCGGCCTGGTGATTGCGCTTGAGGGTCTGTTCGGAGCGTTTATCATCTGGCTTCAGGATATTTTCTGGCTCCGTGGGAGTGCCAGAAGATGAGAACAAGGCCAGAACCGGAATGTCAACAGAAGGCACTGCCAGGACATTGTCCAGAGCTGCGCTGACATTGTAGAAACGCTTATCCAGAGAAGATGGGCGAAGACCTGCCGAAGGAGAAGTGCACTGTTCCTTGACCATGTCCAGGAACAACGTGGGAGAAGCAAAACTTCTGCATGCACTAAAGGCTTGGAGAAGAGTGAATCCCCTTGGCTAGAGGGATTTCCTTGTGGCTCGGGAGCCACTTCCTCTGGCGACAGCTTGGCAGTGACCAAGGCCTTGCTGAGTAATGGCCTGAAGAGCGTAGGTTTGAAGACCAGTGCAGAGGATGTCTGCTCTGGGCGAGAATCCTCTTCCTCTGAAAGATTTTGGTCAAAAATCTTGCCCTCTTCACACTCTGAATGAGAGGAGTAACTGTGTTCAGATGGTGAAGCCCCTCCTTCCTCATCAAACTCCTCCCATTCTGGTAGAGAAGAATGGACCCTGAGGTACTGGGGCCTGTGTAAATCAGGATGATGAGGCAAGGAACTTATAGATTGAGAAGGGAGAAGGGCCTGAACCTTTTCCAGAGGTTGAAGAATTTGCTTGAAGCCTTCAGCCAATCCCTGCCTCTTGGATATCCCCTGGCCTATGCTCAAAGGTAGAGGCAGAAGGCGCGCTGCTATGAGAGTGAAGGTGGCTTCAGGCCTAGATTGAGGAGAGGTTCGAGACCTGGAGGGAGGGGGAGGAGCATAGGGCACAGAAGCCTGTTGGAAATAACGCCCAGATCTGCTTAGATCCTTAGATCTGACTATACAGCAAGAGCTTCAGGAGACCAGGATGGAGGATGGAAAGGCTCATAGATAACTTCTCCCCTGGGAGGGCTTGGATGGGGCCCACGAGTGTCACTTGAAATATGCTGTCGTTGCACTCCCTTCTATTGAATAGTTCTGTTGAACTGCCTCTCTAGAGCTGAATGTCTGTGCTTCTCTTCCCTCAATTCAGCCTTAGCTTTGATTTTAGCAGCCACCTTCCTCTGGACTGATTGAATGCGTTGCCTACGTCTTTTTCTCTTATTGGGCTTAAGAGACTGATCCATTGGGGGGGAAAGCTCTGCCTGAGCCTTATCTTGCGTTGGAAACAAGCTGTTTAGAAATTTTTTATTAAGCCCCTTAGGGTATAAATGGCCCCCGGGCTTACAAAATGGCCGCTCACCTCGTGGTGGAAGGCTTGAATCCAAGATGGCCACTGACTATAGGAAACAGGCTCCAAGATCGAAGAATCGCTCCTTAGGCTATACAGAGTCAGCAAGGGAAAAACGCAGCAACCAGCCACACGATCAGCTGGCTTGTGATCTTATCAGTTTGCCGATTGTTTTTACGATCGCTCCAAACCACAGGCGTGGGGGAGGTCTACAGACGCTGCCCAGCTTGCCTGCACAGAGCTCTGTAACGCTGCTCCTAACATTGCAGGAGAGAGAGCACTGCTCTCCTGGAAGAGCAGCTGCTCTGGGAGCTGCTTGAAGCGAGGAAAAAAAGTACTGAAGATCTCTGGTGAGTGGTATCTAACAGAATGCTTTCAGAGACACAGTTACTGACTGAAAGGAGCTGAGTCAAAAGCGGGGGTCTCTCCCAGGGGCTGGCTTTTATATCTTTGTACAGACTCAGCTAAATGATGTCATAGGAAGAAGTCAACCCATCCTGGGCTCTCGCAGCATGGAGGAGAATAGCAAGCTCCTGGGTAACTTGGATGTTTTTTAGATGTAGGGACTTTTTATAGAAGATAGCAACACCACCTCCTCTACGATTCTATCTATGCTGCGAGAGAGCCCAGCCCCTCCCTTGATTCATCCGAAGAGGGTAAGACATATTTCTGTATTTATTTTGGGCTTTCAGAGACACCTTTCAGTCTGTCAAGTATCTTCGCCAAAGCTGGTGTCTCTCCCGGGGGCTGGCTTTTATATCTTAGTACAGACTCAGCTAAATGACGTCATAGGAAGGAGTCAACCCATCCTGGGCTTTCTCGCAGAATAGATAGAAAGGGCGTTCATAGTAACTTCTACCAACGCCCATTCCTGAAACCATCTTCTGTGAACTGTCCTTAAATATCACATTTCGGTTCTTAATATGTTACAGAGCCCCTGATTATGACATCGAACATGCAAACAAGCTAAATACACTACTAACATGGGCAGCATCCTGCCCACACACTTTTATCTTTCTTGGTGACTTCAATCTACCTCATATTAACTGGACCCTTAACGAATGTACAACTGAACCCACACATGCAACCTTCTACAATGCAGTAACAAATCTGGGACTGGAACAACTAGTAACCAATAACACTAGACTTAATAACACTGCCTCGATCTCATCTTTTGCAATAGTTTGAATTCAATTTACGGAATACAAATTAAAGAACCCTTTTCCAACAGTGACCACAACATGATTGACTTTTTTTCAATATACATCTACACAAAAATCATCACAATGATGGAATCCCCAATTATAACTTCAAAAAAGGCAACTATAATCTTATAAACAACTATCTCTTATCCCTTGATTGGCAATTTCTATTCACTGGATGCAATACTGTAGAAGACCATTACAATATATTTTTACTTGAAGTAAAAAGAGTCCTCAAACTATATGTACCATTAACAACTCCCAAAATCAGAAAAAAAAATTACCCATAACAATAAGGAAGGTTCAATCCAAAAAGAAATCACTTTGGCGGAAAAACAAATCTGGTCACGTTGCCAACTTCAAAAGCTGATACAAAAATTTATGCCACCAGATAAAAACTGAATGCACCAATTATCACATTAAACAAGAAGAAAACGCAGTTGCTCTTGATATGATCACAGAGGTCATTTATGTAGAGTATGAAAAGAGTTGGTACTAGAACACTGCCTTGGGGACACCACTCTTGACAGGCACAGAATTTGATAGGACGCTCCCAATTTTGACCATTTGTTGTTTGACAGGAATGCTTCTATCCAGTTATGTAGGTGTCCAGAGATTTCGTAAGATTTTAGTTTTAGGAGTAGTTTGTCGTGTACCACTGAATTTTTGTTTGTCGTGTACCACTGAACTTTACAGAAGTCTATGTAGATTGCGTCTATTGTTTTGCCCTGATTGAGTTGTGTAGTCCATATGTTTTTGCAATGTAAGAGTTGCAGATTACATGATAGTTTTTTCCTGAAACCAAATTGTGTGTTAGAGAGTAGGTTGATTGTTTCTAAGTGGAGGATAATGGACTGGTTAATAATTGATTCCATGACTTTACAGGTGACGCAACATAAAGAGATTGGTCTGTAATTTTCAACTATGCTCGGGTCTCCCTTTCTGAAGATGGGGATGACCATGGCTTGTGACCATAGTTTTGGCAAGGAGCTGGTCCTGAAAGATTTTTCAAAGATTAAGCTTTGAGGTTCGGCTATGGCAGTGGACAGCTTTTTTAAGAAGTAGGCATATATTCCATCCGGTCCAATAGATAGAGATGGTTTTAGATTGCGTAGTGCTTTTTCAACATTGTCTTCTGTAAAATCGATATGATCATTGTAGTTGTCTGTGGTTTGACTAGGAAATACTGGGCATGATCCATTGCTGTTTACAAGTACTGAGCCAAAGAATGTGTTAAAGAGGTTGGCTTTAATAGTGTCGTCGTTGCAGTCCTTACCATTAGGTCCTTTCAGGGGTGGGGTGGACCTTGAGTCTTTTAGTTTGTTGTTTACAAAATTGTAGAAAGCTCGGGTGGAATTGGTCTGTAGAAGGTTCTCTTCGCTGATGATGTAAAGCTATTCAACACCACAGACAATACTGCTATCCTTCAAAAAGACCTCAACTATGTATCAGAACGGTCAAACAAATGGCAACTTCAAATTTCAACAAATAAATGCTCTGTCTTACATATTGGCAAAAAAAATCAGAAAATAAAATACCACACCAGCATATGGTATCATCACAAGGGGTCTGAGGATCTCATCTCGGTACCTAATGGCAGTCAGGCTATCTCTGGCGAGCACATGGAGGGCTATGCGGTCCCCTAAAGAAATGTCACCCCACACCATTACTGACCCACTGCCAAACCGGTCATGCTGCAGGATGTTGCAGGCAGCAGAACGTTCTCCACAGCATCTCCAGACCCTGTCACATCTGTCACATGTGCTCAGTGTGAACCTGCATTCATCTGTGAAGAGCACAGGGCGCCAGTGGCGAATTTGCCAATCTTGGTGTTCTCTGGCAAATGCCAAATGTCCTGCACGGTGTTGGGCTGTAAGCACAACCCCCACCTGTGGACATCAGGCCCTCATACCAGCCTGTTTCTGACCATTTGAGCAGCCACATGCACATTTGTGGCCCGCTGGAGGTCATTTTGCAGGGCTCTGGCAGTGCTCCTCCTGTCCTTCCTTGCACAAAGGTGGAGGTAGCGGTCCTGATGCTGGGTTGTTGCCCTCCTACGGCCTCCTCCACATCTCCTGATGTACTGGCCTGTCTCCTGGTAGCGCCTCCATGCTCTGGACACTACGCTGACAGACACAGAAAACCTTCTTGCCACAGCTCGCATTGATGTGCCATCCTGGATGAGCTGCACTACCTGAGCCATTTGTGTGGGTTGTAGACTCCGTCTCATGCTACCACTAGAGTGAAAGCACCACCAGCATTCAAAAGTGACCAAACCATCAGCCAGAAAGCATAGGAACTGAGAAGTGGTCTGTGGTCACCACCTGCAGAACCACTCCTTTATTGTCTTGCTAACTGCCTATGCTTTCCACCTGTTGTCTATTCCATTTGCACAACAGCATGTGAAATTGATTGTTAATCAGTGTTGCTACCTAAGTGGACAGTTTGATTTCACAGAAGTGTTATTGACTTGGAGTTACATTGTGTTGTTTAAGTGTTCCCTTTATTTTTTTGAACAGTGTATATAAAATCATACATTGCAATGTCCTACCTGTCAATGAATACTTCAGCTTCACCCATAACAACACAAGAGCAAACAATAGATACAAACTCAAGGTTAATTGCAACAAACCTGATTGCAGGAAATACGACTTTAGCAACAGAGTAGTCAATGTCTGTAATACTCTACCTGACTCTATGGTGGCCCTAACCCCAAACTCCAAAAACTTTAACCTTAGACTGCCTACTATTGACCTCACCCCTTTCCTAAGAGGTCTGTAGGGGGCATGCATAAGCGCACCAATGTGCCTACCCTCCCTGTCCTATTGTTTCTTTTATTTTTTTATTTTTCTTATATGTATCCATGTATTCATAACTATGTTTTTTGCTTATACCTATTATCTTGTAAGCAACTGACAAACCAAATAAAATAAATAAAAAAATAAAAAATAACATGTGAACTGAATACAAACCTGAGTGATTCAGTGTGAAAGCAAGAAATGCTTGAGATCACACCAAAGATCACTCTGCATTTTGAGGCCTAGTAAGGTCATCCAAAATGGAAAAAGTCTGCCCTCCCTGAGCTGTCCAATTTATTTGACTTAATACACTCTTTGAGTAATGACACTAACAACAGCAGTATGTTCATAAAAAGTTCATAAAAAATATTTTAGGCAACAGGCTGAATATATTGAAACTGCATATACAATGGCAGATTAAAATCAATCTATTCAGCATACATCACTGCAAACCATTTAGCCCTTTAATCAACCATACCATCACACAATAGAAGTTCTACTTTTGCTAATTGGAGTTATGTGGAACCAATGAACAAGCTATTATTTTCAGGCACATGCTCATAACATCCACTGTTATAAACTTTCTCATCACAACCAGTTACCAACAATTTAATAATGTGCAGAGATATTTGTTAAGTTCTTAGCACACATTGATTCGTATCCATTTCAGCATAATATCACCTAAGCCCACATCTGACTTTAAACTCTGAGAACATTAACATTTTCCCCAGATTAAATATTAAGAGGACTATTGAGCACACAACAGAGTAATGAGAACTCATATTCAAAAGTACAGGAAGAGAACTTAATGTACAAGAACAGAACTTCACTTTTAAAGAAGTTACAAAAATAATGCTGTCCAATTAGCATGATTTTCAATAAAACATAAATATCAAATTACTCTGTTGACACAAAAAATGGTCTAGCTACTTCAGTATTTACAATCAAGTTCTAAAGCGCTGCTGAGTCATTCTTGAGTTGAGTTACTCAAAACTGATAATTCAACTGTAACTACTTTTAAACAGAGATAATATGCTTAGCAATATTTCACACAAAGCCACAAATGAACAACAGACAAATAAAATAACATCTTTTCCAAGCTTCTGGAAAAAAACATTTGTATTCCTGTTGAACTTCTATAATCTGTTCATCTAAATATTAATTCTCACCTGTCATGGTTGAGGACTATGTGTTATTCCAAACATCAACATTCTTAATTTTATTTCTAAAAAACACCTTACACATTTGCTTGTACAGTTCTTGAGGCTAATTCTATTCCAGTTGGAATATTAATAATTAAAAACACACATGTAAAAAGTATTAAAGCATCTAGTACTGCTTTAGACAGGGTCGCATCAGGATTGTGTTTGATCTCCAGAGGTCAAGGGCATGGCCAGCTCAACGTCAGTCGGGGGTGCCTGTGGTGGCCCAAGCGCTCTGCCAGCAAAAATGGGCTCCTGAGTTCTGTTTTCACCTGTGATAGCATCCTGCAACCTTTTGCCAGCAAAAACGGAGCTCAGGGGTACTGCAGGGTAGCAGAGCACTACGGTCCTTCGCTGTTTCCAGGGCAGCCCCACAGGCCAGATCTAAGCACCCCATGCCGCAGGCCTTGAGTTTGACACCCTTGATGTAAGAGATTCTGTCAACTTCTAATGAAATTAGTCATTTAAATATAACAAATTATAAACCAAACTTGTAGGGTTAATTTTTAAAGAAAAAGACAGAGAGAAAAAAAAAAGTAATTAACTAGAGTTCAATCATTTATGATAGCTAAAAGCGTATACGTATATGTGTGTATGTGTGTTTATATATGTATGCGTATATGTATAATCCACCTTCCAAAATTTCATAATAGGTTTAATAGTACCCCATGGTTTTACAATCTTATTTTGTAGTTTGCTTTTAAAAAGCATTTTGTAACCTTCCAATACAGACATCAGCACTCATGCAGCACAAAACATATTAACTTGGTTTGAATCATTTTGCTTGTAACACAAGATTCTCCCCCAATGTGTCGTATTATAATTAACAAAATTAAATAAGTCAGACTGGGTCACAACTCTACACTGCTAAACATTATAATGTTCAAATATCTGAAGATAAAAAGTCACGTTATGTCAGCTCAAAATTTAAGACAAAGAATAATCCAATCACATCTTTGTGACTAACAAATCATTTTAATTTTTTAAATTGATGTATCCCTAGCTAGGAATTAACTAAGAAAAATCTGAATATATGGTTCATTGTATTTTTTTTAAAGTCACCATTTCTAACCTATAAATTCAGATATATGCTCATTATGAAAAATGAATAATAATGCTAGTATCAGAGAAATCATTATAATATTCTTTCCTTTAATGTACAAGAATGCAGAAATTACAAAATCAAGCTTGAGGTAATATATTATAAAAATTGGAATAAGCACCTGTGACCAGATGGTCTTCACATACACTTCCTAATACAGTTTATTTATTTATTACAATTGTACATTAGTTCATAATAGTTTTTTAAGGATTACAAAAAGCAAATGTTGGTCATTTCCCCAATGAGGGTAGATAATGACTATTTAAATGTTTATATTTTTGAAAGCTGGACAAGTCATGACAGGCTGTGAATACAGTGGTATCTTGGTACTCAATTGCTTTGAAACTCATTGAATTTGGTACTCAACACATTCTAATAAGAAAATTTTGTTCCAGTACTCATTGTTTGTTTGGTACTCAACGCACAAGCTAGAACTTGTCAGCTTCAGCGGCCTTGTAACTCACTATATTATTCCCACTATATTATTCCTTATGGAAAAAATCTGTTTGCTACTCAAGAGTTTTTGGTACTCATCATGCCTCCAGAACCAATTATGCTAAATACTGAAGTACCACTGTATCTTCAAAGATATGGGTCAATATTCCAGTTAAATTTTAGAAGTGATTAATTTGTCTGAGATTCAGGTTGTGTCAAAATCATAGTAGCTATTGCTACTACCAAAAAATGAATCAGTAGAAATGAAAATAAATTTTGTAACCCTTATTTTTATATAACTGTTCTATCCCATATAAATAATTTGAATGTGTGTTTTGGTTCTAAGATTTATGAGAATATACAGCTATTTATCATTCATAACGTATTATTTTCATTCCTATAATTATATTAATAACACAATATTTTGCTTCAAAAAGTTAAAAGAGAAATAACTATAAGATAATTACAACAAAATGCATATAAGCAGCAAATTAACCGACTGATGTAAATCTGTTTTTGCCCAAGGTATATTGAACATATGTTATTTCACTAAAATCAAGGACGTGCTTTATAATAGTAAGATTTTGATTTGAAGTCACATTAGAACTCATATTCCCCTGACAGTATTTTTAAAACTTCTCCAATAATGTTACCTATTATTATCTGATTATCTAAAACATTTGAGCATTTTAAGTTAAATATACAATATTTCATCCAGGGTGGATTTGATTTCAATAAAGTCGATTTAAATCATAATTTTAAAGAGCAACTGTGATCTCTGCCCCGCAGCGGTGCCTCCTCTGACTCGCTATTGACTCATTGACAGTCCCGTTCACTTTAATGGGATGGCTGGTGATGCGGCAGTAACACAACAAGGTGGGGAACGTAGAGGGCAGCAGGTGAGTGGATGCCCACTAAGAGACACTGCCATGATGGATCTGAAATGACAGGTGCTCTTTAAATGTAAGGACTCATTCTTGCTGATAGTTAGAATCTTTAAATTATTTACAAACAAAATGAAAGTTTCCTATTTAGCTTGCAAAGCTTGGATTCACTGAATGAGTTTAGAATACACAGAATACACAGCCTCATGCTACATAACTAAGCTCCATTTCATGCTGAATAAACTAAACGATTAAAGTATCTTAAATAGAAAACTATCTTTATTTTTACTCCAAAAGCATTTTATTAAAATAAATTTGATAAAAATAAAAAAATGACAATTTTTAAAAAAAATCCAATTTAAATAAAAAGAGTGTTCGTCTTATCTGACATGCTTCTTCTCGTTGTGCTGGAGGGGAATCCAATGTGTGGATTGGCTCTGCTTCCTCACTTGAAGACTGAGTCAATAATTTCTTTAGTCCCACCTACTCTACTGCGCATGTCCAGTTTTGATGAAGGCTAAGTGATTGAGTTGGAGATTTCTCAGTGCCTCTTCTTGTCACCCCTGGGCTTAGGATGGTCGCCAGGGTGGGTTTGGATTCTCCTCCGGCACAACGAGAAGAAACATGTCAGGTAAGACCAACACTCTTTCTCCGTTGTGCTGGTCAGAGAATCCAATGTGTGGGACATACCAAAGCTGGCTGTCCTATGGGTGGGTAGTAGTCTGGTCCTGAATCCCCCCCCCCTTTGTGCACTCTTTGAAGTACTCTTCTGCTGAATCCACTGATGCGAAGGTACAACTTGTGCCTAATGAATGGGGACTGAAAAGACCACATTGCCACTCTACAGATATTCTCAATAGAGCCCTGTGTGGTGTTCCATGCCGCCATTGTGGCTGAGCTTCTAATGAAATGTGCTGTCACACATCCGGGCAGTGGCAGCGATTGGATTTTGTAGGTCTTAGCAATACATGTCCTAATCCAGCTACCTATGCTTGGTGTGACTTTGTAGCCCAACGAGTTGGGTCTGATTGACGCAAACATTGATTCGGTTTTTCTAATAGGCGCTGTTCTCTTTAGATAAATACATATCACCCTTCTAATATCTAAGGAGGCCACTTTTTTTCCAATTCATGGAAGTCCAGCAGTACTATTTGTTGTGCCCTGTAGAAGGCGGAATTTACCTTTGGAAGAAAGGTTGGGTCTAGCCGTAGTACCCACTCTATTTGGGTGAAGTATGCAGAGATCCTCTTATGGAGAGGGCTGTTCGGATATCCATCTGCCTGAGTTAATAGCCACGAGGACCACCACCTTAAAAGTGAAGAAACTTAACTGGCAGAACATAGTGGTTCGAACGGTTCTGCCATGAGCGCTCTCAGGACTTTGGTTCACAGGTGGGGTACCTGTGAATCGCTGGAAGCTTTAGGTGGGTTGCTCCTCTGATGATCTATGCACCACTGTGTGTAGGGCAAGGGATTCTAAGGTCCCTCAACCCAAGACTGATGCAATTGTCATTACCTGTCTATGTAATGTATTGGGGGACAGGCCTTTTTCCAGTCCTTCCTGGAGGAATTCTAGGATTTGTGACACTGACACTGTGGTTGGTTCGATCTGTGCTTTGGAACACCAAGCACAGAAGGCCTTCCATGCGGCATCATAGACTCTGTTGGTTTAAGGCCTCCCAGAAGCCTGGATTGTCTGTATGACCTTGGTGGAGCATTTGAGCTGACTCAATGTAGTCTGCTCAAGTGCCAGATAGTTAGTTGGAGTCACTGTGGTTCTGGGTACAGTAAGCCCCCCTGGTTGAGAGAGATCCTGTCCAGAGGGATCCTCCATGGCCTGGGTATAGATCTGCATACCACAGCCGTCTGGGCCAATGAGGCTCTATGAGTAATATGTCTCCCTACTCCTCTGTTACCTTCTTGATTACTCTCAGAATCAATGGGAGTGGGGGAAGGAATATAGTAGCCTCCTGGGCCATGGGTTGCAGAAAGCATTGGCCCTCTCCGCTCCCATTGTTGGGAATCTTGAATAGAACCTCAGTAACTGGGTGTTCGCTGGAGACACAAAGAGATCCAGGACTGGCCTCCTGAATCTGTTTGACAGCTCCTTGAACAGGTCTGGGTGTAAGCGCCACTCTGAGTGGTCGACTTTTGCTCTGCTGAGTCAGTCTGCCTGTACATTTGTTGTTCCCGAGATGTGTTCCACTCTGAGAGGTGGCGCTTACAGTGGCCGAAGTGCCCTGCTTCTTGCATGAGCGCCTTGGAATGGGTTCCCCCTTGACAGTTCATATGAGCCTTGGTGGCCACATTGTCCGTCAGGATGAGAACATGGTGCTTGGAAACTTCTTAGGGCCAGAATAGTTGCTCTGAGTTCCAGCCAATTGATGTTCTTGAGTTCCGTTCGGAACCACTGGCCTTGTGTGATCTGGGATTGGCAGTGGGCCCCCATCCAAATAGGCTGGCATCTTTTGTAATAGTCAGGTGGTTGGACTCCTTGAAGCCACATCCCTTGGACTTGTGACCTCCACCACTGGAGGAATTGCCTCACCTTTGGTGGAACCCACACTTTGACTTTTGCATTGCTCCTGCCTGATCTCTGATATGGCAATAGAAACCACTGCAATGTTCTTGTGTGAAGGCATGCCAAAGGCATGATGGCTATGCAGGACACCATTTTGCCCAGGAGTTGTGAGAACAGATTCAGGATCATTGTTCTGGCTGTCAGAACCTGACCTGCCAGGATTCTTATGCTGGCCTGGCATTCTTTGACGGGTACATCTCACATGAACTGGTGTCTATGACTGGTCACAAGTTCTGCAGTCAATTGGTCAGAGCCAGATGGCTTTTGTCGAAGTTCACGGAAAACCTGTGCTTCTGTAGTATTTGAACTACTATCCTTAAGTCCTCCTTTGTCCTTAGGGGAGAAGAGGATTGTATCAATATGTTGTCCAGGTAGCACTGAACCCACAATGAGACTGTTCTGAGGTGTTGTGATGACCCAGAGTGGGATACGAAACAAACACAGTCACAAAAAAACAGGTAAAGCCCCTTTTATTCCTTCACTTTGCTTCCAAGCTCCAAATATCCTTGACTGGAGACAAAAAAACTCCCACACGAGCAGTTACAAGAAGGAGGAAATGCCATTTAAACTAAAAATGCCTATATATAAAGAGTAAAAAGCAACACAAACCAGGCAAGATAAGGGCTTGAAGACATCCACAGATATCAGAACATACACTGGGAAGGACGCCAAACTCAGAGCGGAACAATAAACTAGAGATATTTCCATGCTTTGTTTCCAGCACTCGCCCGTATGCATATCCATCCTATTATTCAGTTGTCACAGCTGCAGCCCATGAAGAGGATCAAGGCCATCTCCTCCCCAGTAGACCACGTCTCTCACTTATCCTCTCCTCCCTGCATGCCCTAGGATGGAGATGGGATGGGCCTGGGTCCTCCTCTGACTGCCCAGCCGGCCTCTGCCCTTCCCCAGCCTCCTCCACAACCTCTGGAGCCACACTTCCACTCCCTGTCAGCTGTTCCTCCTCTCCCTCAGAGTCAGTCTCCACCAGGGGCATGACAAATGTGTTGCCAGTGCTGCCAGTATTTTGGTGAATGTTCTGGGTGCTGAGGATAGTCCGAACAGCAGGGCCTTGTATTGGTAATGCCAGCCAGCTTAGCAGAATTGCAGGAATTGCAGGAAGCTTGAAGGATGGCAACGTGTAAATATGCCTCTATGAGGTCTACTAATGTTAGGATATCACCTTCTCAGATGTTCCCCAGTATTGACTGGAGGGACTGCATTTTGAATCTTTTATATACTATATGTCTGTTTAACCTTTGGAGATCCAGAATTGCTCTCCACCCTTCTGATGCTTTTGGAACCACGAACAGGAACCCCTGTCCTTGTTCATCCTGTGGGACCAGTTGAATAGCCTGGATGTCCAGCAGGTGTTGAACTGTGACTGGAAAGGACTGCCTACATGTGTAGGGTGAAGGGCGCTGATCAACTTGCCCATATATGTTAGGCAAAATTTTTCTCATCCTTCGTTTCTACCAGCATGGACTCTATGGCTTGGCCGAATAGCTTGTTCCCCTTGATGGGGGCAGAAGCTAATTTCCATTTGTGTTTCAAGTCTGCTTGCCAATGGCAAAGCCAAGCC
Organism: Notechis scutatus; assembly: GCF_049901735.1. Classification (NCBI taxonomy): domain Eukaryota; kingdom Metazoa; phylum Chordata; class Lepidosauria; order Squamata; family Elapidae; genus Notechis; species Notechis scutatus. The sequence continues at coordinate 139,867,249 of NC_142011.1, read as the reverse complement.
AGGTATTTCACTGCAACTGAGGCTGCGATGGACTTGGAAACATATTTGGGGCCATTGAATGTGGCACCTGCTATAAACTTCAAAGTTGCTATTACTTTGTTGAAATCTTGTTGTGAACGCGGATCACCAGGTGGCACTCTGTCCTGCATCTGGCGAAGCCAGAGCAAGACAGCCTTGTGAAAAATGAGGCAATTGTGGTTGCTTTGACTGCACATGCCACTGCTTGATGCACCCTGTGAAGAGTCTGCTCCGCTTTCTTGTCTTCTCCCTTTAAACCTTCCTCTGCCTCATTGGCTAGGATAGTTGAGGATGTTGAGGCTGATACCGGTCCATCAATTGTTGGGGTAGTAAGGTTCACAGTGAATTCTGGGTCCACACTATAAAACTTCTTTTCATTCCCAGCCGAAGTTGGGAAAATGACCGGTTGGACCCATTGCCTATGGACTACCTCTCTGAACAACTGAGGTGAGGGGACCATCTCACTCTCCACTGTTGGCCTTGTGAAAAGACGATCATTTGGATCTGTCACCTCCAGTGTTGTTTTGGGGTCAGCCCCCATGTGCTTTGGGTTTGCTTAGCAATAGTTTAAACAGGTTTGATCTAAAATGTACTGCAAATGTTGGGGTATCTGCCACAGTTTCTTCTTCATCAAAGAATTCCGTTGCCTTTTGTTCCTCCTCCCCTGAAACTGAAGCCTCACTTTGTGTGGATGAGAGGGTTGAGTTAGCCCTATGGCAGGTCCGCCCACCTTTTGCGTCTTTGCTGCCAAGAACTGATTATGATCCAATATTTTCTCTGTATTTCCAGGACTAGTTTGATGCCCTTTTTCTGCCATAGCCTGTGTTAAACCCTCGATATCAGTGCTTTCATCTGATCCATAATTTCAGGTGATCTAAGCCCTGTTGCTGTGGGGGTGAAGGTGGCTTCGTGTGGCCTGGTGCCAGCCTCATTGTTTTTTGATAAGGCTCCCACTGATTTTCAAAGATCTGGAAAGTTTCCTGTGATTCAGCCAAAGATTCATTATCATCCAAACAAAGAGCTGATTGGAATGCCAGCTCACCAGCACTGGGCATTAGAGTCTTGTTGCTTCATCTCCATTGGCTGATTTACTGGAGCGTGGGAATTTCCATTTCGCTCTACTTCCCTTTCAGCTCTTTCTGTCACCTCATGGCATCCTTCTCTTCAGCCTTTGAAACTTGTTTAAAGGAGGCAGCTTTTCTTTAACTCCAGTCCCCTAGAGCCTGTTTCTCATTCTGGGCTTAGGTCAGGGATTCCCTGATCCTCCTCATTTGCCCGTCTCTCTGTGCTCCACTATTTTTGTCCCCTTTGTGACTATGGGACAGGCAGTCTCGTCCATGCAGGGACTCCGCTGCCGTGGCCTTTGTTCTCCTGGTCGCTTTTGGAGTATGCTCAGCCTCAACGGAGCAATTACTCTAGCCCCTTTCCTCACACTTTGTTAGACTCCTGCAGCCTCGGCTTTCCTCTGAGCCGGAATAGATTGCAGCTCTGCCAGCAACCTGGACTTCAGCCAATAATTCTTGCCCCTTGCTGTGCCTCAGCTTGGGGTTTTTCCTATAGTCGTTATCTCCGCTTTTACTCTGAATAGATGGCAAGCTGGTGGGGTTGTGCTGGACTGCTGATCCTGGTCAGACCACTACTTTCGGCCACACCGGCTGTTTTTACACTGCCGATCAGCTGTAGAGTGCTTTCCAAAGAGCTTTCCCCCACCCACCCATGGCTGCTCTGCTGGCTTGGCAGAGTCAGCCTGGTCCTATTTGTTTTCGCAGATCCGATATAGCAGGGGTCCCCAACCACCGGTCCGCGGACCGGTACCGGTCCGCGGAACAACTCCTACCGGTCCGCGGCTTGCTGGGCGCCGCCATCTTTTTTTCATGAAAAAGTGCTTCCGGTGAGCTTTTCCGGGTAGAAAGCTCACCGGAAGCACGTTTCATCAAAAAGATGGCGGCGCAGCGCTCGGTGAGCTTTTCGGGTAGAAAGCTCACCGGAAGCACGTTTTCATCAAAAAAAGATGGCGGCGCCCAGCTGATGCCGGTACCGGGCCGCGGCGCCCAGCTGATGCCGGTACCGGGCCGCGGCGTCAAAAAGGTTGGGGATCACTGCGATATAGCTTTGCTTACCGTTTGAAGAATCCAATTCGTGTATTTGCTTTTCTTTGCTTCTGAGCATCTCTCAGTGCCTCTTCCTTGATCGAAGGCAGAGTCAAAACTGGGCATGCGCAGTAGGAGGCAGGACTAAAGAAATGATTGACTCAACCTGGGTTTTAACACTTATGCTCCATCTTTTATATCCTCTTGTCCTCTATGGCTATTTTCCATTTCCACTTACTTACATATACTATCAAAGAAAAATGACATACATATCTATGATTATGTTGTCTAGAAATTGCAGACATATAGAGAAGCAGATATATGGCCACTGCCATTACCAAAGGTATATGTTGATGTATGCAATTTCTCATATTATTACTGCATTCTTTCCTTTAAGACATACTGTATTTCCAAGAAGGAAACTGCAACAAATTTTCAGGAGTGTTCTGATTTAAGTAATGGGAAAAAGGGCAATCCTTGAGAGTTACTCTTAAGCTGTTTAGGACTTAAATATTATCAACACCTTAACTAACATTTCTCAATCTTGGCAACTTGAAGATATGTGGATTGCAACTCTCAAAACTCCCCAGCCAGCAATTGTCCATATATCTTCAAGATGCCACGATTGAGAAACACAGCCTTAAACAGAAAGTGGTGGCAATTGATATGTGATCCTTGTCTAGGTGTACAGATATGCTCTTCACCATAGTTGTCATCTATAAATCTAGTGATAGCTGAGTTCAAGAAGCACCTTCAAGCTGTGATCTTGTCCTTTGTAGAGGACTGCAATCCCATCAAAAACAATGTTACCTCAATTCTCAAGTACAATTACTGTCTTATATGGGTTTAACTATAATTTAGTTACACTCATCCATCCAATATGAAGATTAAATAACATTAAAAGATTATATCCTTGACTTAGATGGTCGGAAGCAAGAACACTGGGAATTATCAGTATAGAGATAGAACTTCAAGCCAATTTAAGTATGTAAATCTAATAATGTGGTCCAAGAAAAAGACGATCTATGGCAGAGGTTGAAACATACTGGACTGGCTCATCAAAGGAGCCAGATGACAAGTGTCTCTTCCATAAACAATATAGTGAGATATGATTTACAGAAACCCATATCAGATTGATCATCACCCAGGTTAACAAGGACTGTGTTGGGTGTTGGAGTTCCTAGACAATGGGGTACACAATTCAGGACTGTTGGTGAGCAACTAGGGCCAGAAATTGCAGGACTAAAAAGTTGTTTACCTGTTGCAAACAAAGAGATATTGAAAACAAAGAAATAATTATATGTTATTACAAATCAAGTTCAACAAGAGGATATCTAAAAGGAATGCACTAGTTCTGCAAATAATAACACCCAAAGTCAGAAATAACAGAACAGGGCTAGCCAAATCTAGGTCAATTTATAATTTTAAAAAATGAAGTATTCAGAGAAGCAGAATTGGAAGAACTGCAAAGGTCTACCCAGGGCAAAAAAACTCCAAGCCTTCCCAGAACTGTAGGGTTCTGAACTGTAGAAAGCAGACTACAGAGGCAAACCAGGAGTCAGCCAGCACTGATATTGGTTTCATTTTCAAATCAGAAGCCCTCTCTTCTGCCTTTTTCTCAGAAAGAACAAGGATATCTAACTAAAAAAGAATTGAAACAAAGAATAACTGAGCATCTAGAGCAGCACAAAAACAAGAGAATAATGTTGCCTGTATTGAGACTTGTTCCAACAAACAGCTAAAACAAGTACCCTGTTTCTCCAACAATATGGCCTCCCCCAATAGGAAGTCCCAGCATGTTTTATAGGCATGAAATGAAATTAAGCCCCTCCCCCCAAATTAAGGCCTATATTAAAACATGCGAAATGGGGGGGAATGTTGGGGGGGGCTTGCCGTTAAGAAGTACTTTTGTTGCACATCCGGATATGGTGCTGCCTGCGTTGACCCCGAAACGAAGTGCCCCACCATTGCTGAGGTCAACATCCAAGCCATCGCCGCCCACCCGCCCGAAGATGCAAGGGGGGGGGGGGAAGTAAGTCACCCTCCAAAAGATGGCCTAGCCATTTTTTCGGGGCTCAAAAAAAAATAAGACCCGGCCTTATTATATGAGAAACACGGTATTAAAAAATGCCAATACTGTAATGTCAAATATAAGTACCAGTTCACTGCAAGAAATAAACCAACTTATATACAGCACAGCTGCACTTGTAACTGAATACTTGGGGTGCAAAATCAACAAACAAGAAAAAAGGCCAACAGTACACCACCAAAATGAAAGATCAGCCTGGAAAATAAGTCCAATCATCTAAAATCAGATGCAGGCAAGCTAGTACAGATGAAAGAAAATAAGCTATAGAACAAGACCAAAGAATACCTGATCAAGAAATATCACCTACAAATAGGAAGCACTGGAAATAATAGCAAACAACAGCTATAGCCAAGGAGATCAGCAAATATAAAGCTTGAATGATACACTATAGGCAGAATTTCCAATTTCAGTCAAATCAGGAAGTTTTCTACCAATCCATCAATGGGAGACTGCAGTGAAACAATCAACACATAACAAGGAAGAAATGGTGAAGTTCTGGGCAGAGCTATGGGACAACCCAAAGAAATACAACATGAATACAGCTTGGATAAAGGAGTTGGATAGGAATAAAAAAAAAGTAAAATAAACAAAATTGTTATAACAGCAGAAATGGTAGAAAAAAAGTCATGGAAGATCAAGATTTAGTCAGCAGCAGGCGAAAATGAACTGCATGGTTTTTGGTTGAAACATCTCATTGGTCTCCACCCAATCTGTGCCAAGCAGTTTAACAACTAGTACTGCAAAGTGGTGAAGTTGAGGATTAATTAATAGGTCTGGCCAAACCTATATGATAATGAAAGATCTTAAAAAGGGGACTGCACCAGGAAACTACAAACTAATTATCTGCTAACCAACAACTTTCAAATTGCTAACTGATGTGGTAGCTGATGCAGTCAACAGCATCTAGTTGCAAACAAGTTCTTTCCACCTGAACAGAAAGGAAATTCCTCAAACAGCAGAGGAACAAAAAAACTGCAAGAGAAGGAAGACCAACACTAATGTACCTTGGATTAATTACCAGAAGACGTTCAATTGCCTGCCAAATGATTCTATAATAAGCAAGTGTCTAGAAATAACATGAATTTGTTGAAACATTCGAAACTTTGTGCAAAGATCAATAACACAAAGGAAGATATGATTGCTGGTCAATGGTGATAGACTGAGAGAAGATAATATAAAGAGAAGAACTCTTCAAGGAGACTCACTATCATCACTACTGTTTATTATTGCACTAATTCCTCTGTCAACAATACTGAAGTCAGGCCATGTCTATAAATATCAAAAACAAAAGACAGCTTGTCCCACCTCCTTTATATGGATTATCTGAAGCTATATAAAAAAACCAGCTTAAATAGAATTGCTAATTAACATTATACCTATATATAGTCAAGAAACTGGAATGGAATTTGGACTGGACAAACTTACCATCAGACAAGGAAAACTGAAGGAATCAAGATGCCCTATGGGAATATTATTTATTTATTTTATATTGCTGCCTATTCGCCCATGGCGACTTGAGGCGGCTTACACAATGTAAAATCACATTAAAAACAAAAAATAAAAATAAAAACAATAAAAAACTAACAAAAATAATCAAATAAATTAGTAAAGTACAAGAGAACAAAATTTTGGGGGAAAAAACAGAAAATCAAAAACTGATGACAGCAGATCACACTAGCCACCTGATGGGCCCCATCCCTCTCTGGGTTCCCCAGGCCTGCTGTCAAAACCAGGTCTTCAGTGCCTTTTGAAAGAGAGCTAGAGTGGGGGTCATTCTAATCTCTGGGGGAATAATATCAAGAGTTTGGATGAAGAAAATGGCTACAAATATCTGGGCATCCTTCAAGTCAAGCAGATTAGAAGTAAATACATCATTAGAGTGCAGAATATATTAAAGTCCACACCCAGTGGAGAAAATAACATCAACGCTATTAATACCTGCAATTCCAGTCATTAGATACACAGCTGGAATAGTGGACTGGCTTCAAGCAGAACTAAAAGCCTTGGATAGGAAGACCAAAAAAATAGTAAGAATGAATCGTGCCCTTATCTATGTAATGATGCTGACAGACTTTACTTACCAAGGAAAATAGGTGGCTATGAATGTTGCAAGTGCAGACAGTTGAAGAAAAAAGGACATTGGAAGAATATCTGAAGGATAGTGGAGAAGATTCACTGAAGCTAGTAAACCATGAAGGCTTATTGAATATTGGAGACACCAAACTGGTCAACCAGAAAGACCAAATGAAGAAAAGAAAAAAGACATAGCAACACCAAGTATTACACAGCCAGTACATTTTTTTAAAAAAAACCAGATCAAGCAAATAACAACAAGACCTGGCAAAAGTCAAGATCAGAAAAATTGAAGTAGATAGAGGGGCTAACTCTGGCTGCATGAGACCAAGCCTTAAGAATAAAAGCAGACTAATTGAAAAGACAGCAACAGACAGTAATGCAAAGAAGCTGACAAAACAATGGACCACCTAGATCACTGCTGCAAGAAGATCACACAGACTGATTACAACTGCATGACAAATTAGCAACAATGACACATTGGAATATCTGCAAGAAATACTGTTTGCCTCTATGGAGGAATTGGTGGCACTACAAATTAGGCAAAGTAATAGAAAATGAAGTGTCGGACACGACTTAGCAACTGAACAACAGAAAATGAAGAAGGTAAAGTGTTCTGGGACTTTAGAACTCAAACAAACACCTACCACATAATACCCCAGCCCTAATAATTATCAATAAGAAAAGAAATCTGGATCATGGACATGGCAGTAGAATTGAAAAACAGAACTGGATAAAACAAGAAAATATAAAGAGAAGTAGAATGACTATGGCAAAAAAAAGCAAAGGTAGTACCAATAGTGATAGGTGCATTGGATGGTATTCCAATGGTGGTCCAAAACTATTGGACCACCACTGGAATACCATCAGCACTGACAAAAATCACCATCAATCAATTGCAAAAGGCAGCCTTACTTGGAAGAGTTTACATCCTGCAACAATACCTTTAACAACAACAAATATCAATGCATCAAAGTACTCAGAAGGACTCAAATATATGAATAAAATGCTAAATCCAGTCTAAATATCTGGCTGACTGAACAACAAACCATAATAATAATAAACACATATCTATTGTTTTATTTTTTTTAAAAAAACAAAGTTTATTATTTTTTTCAATTAAAACAAGACAAACAACACAAAACAGATTACAAATCTTCAACAGTGACAAATTGTGATTCCTCATTTTTAACATTATTTTGTGTTATAATTACAACTACTATATTATATGTAAATGTGTTTGCTACTATTCGTGCTCAACTTCTTTACTATTTACTATACATTCAGTTTTCACTCAATCCATTCATACCAATATTCCCAAATCTTGTAATACTCTTGATAGCTCTTTATCTTTTAAGGCTAAAGTTAATTTATCCATTTCTGCACAACTCATTATCTTTTGAATTACCATTTCATCTGGGGGAGTATAATGTTGTTTCCAGCATTGGGCATATGCCAATGTGGCCACAGTCAAAATGTGTAATATTATATACAGTATTTTATGTTTCTAGCATATTTTTCCTCAAATAATCCTAATAAAAACAATTCTGGTTTTAAATCAATTTGTTCCTTCGTGATTTCTTCCAGCCATTTTTTAATTATCAACCAATATTTTTGGGCTTCTGGGCAAGACCACCACATGTGATAGAATGTACCATCTTTTTTTTTTTTACATTTCCAGCATGCCGGCTCATATTGGGGTTCATCTTCGCCAATCTCGAAGGGGACAGATGCCATCTATAGAACATTTTATAGGCATTTTCTTTGTATGTTGCTGATTTTGTAATTTTATTATTCCTATTACAAACAGTCCCCCATGCTGCCAAATTTATATTACGTCCAACATTTGAGCTCCAGGCTATCATATTACCTTTAACTAGTTCTTCTTCTAACTCTATGTCTATTAGGTAGTTATAAATTTTGGATTTTTTTTTAATCTGGGCCTTTTATCTAATTGTTGTGGTTTCACATGTATTCCATACTCTTTTATATCCCTTCTATACCTATTTTGCACTTGGAGAAAAGCCGACCCGTCGATTTGTATCCCTTGTTCCTGGAGGTCGTGCCATGTTTTCAACTTTCCTTGTGTATCTAATAAATCTTTATATTTAATCATCTTATTCATGTCTAAATTATTGGGGTAGATCATCGCTTCCATTGTTGATAGCCACAAGGGGATTTTTGTATAATGTTTTTTCCTGATTTTATTCCAATTACATAATAAAGAATCTCCAATTAGGTGTCTGTGGAAATAGTTATGTTTGGGAGTTCCCATATCCCATAGAAAGGCATGCCAGCCCCTTTGCAAGTCATGACCTTCTAAAATCAATACCCTTTTGTTGGTTAAATTCACCCATTCTTTCAACCAGACTAGAGAGGCTGCACTATAATATAGCTGCCAGATAAATTTTGCAATACTCCTATTAAGCTCTACAAAATAATTTTTCTGTATTCTAATCGGCATTGTCTGAAATAGATATATACATTTTGGTAGAATGGTCATTTTTATGGTGGCAATCCTCCCTAATAGGGAGAGTTGCAATTTGGCCCATAATATATCTTGTTTTTATTCGAATTGTTTTAAAGGGAGAAAAGTTAAAAGGAGAAATGTAAAATAGAGGTGACACTTTGAGAAATATTTAAATAATTTTAACACCACATTTTTTTATTAAATTAACCTCATCACATATTAACATTTTGTGACGGGAAGAATTTTTATAACCCAAAAAGTTACACACTGATTTTATGTAATGGTATGTGAGAATATCCTGGGGGAGGGGAGATGCTGCCTAGGAAAAGATCAGACGATAAGGGGGAGCCCGAGGCTGCATAATAGGCAGAGAGAAAGAAACTCAGAAAGGAACCTCCCTAGCTTATATCAGGCTATAAAAAGGGACTGCAGGAGATTTGCACTTTCAGACTTGCAAGATTCTGTTAATGTAGCTTTACGAACTAGCTCAGCTTGTTGTGTTTCCTGTCTGGCCTATCTAAGAAGGTTGACATTTTAATAATAAATATAAACCTAATATTACAGCTACCATGAAAAATAAAATGAGACTAAGGATTATATGGGTACTGCTGACACAATATTTGAATCTGATAAGGCCCTACATAAATAAGAATGTTTTCTTCCTCTTCCATCTCATCACATTTATCCTGATTACATAATACTTAGTTAAATCAAAATCACAGAGGCTAGCCTTCTTTTCCTTGAACAAAAATGACTCTCTAAATCAGGAGTTCTCAACCTTTGGTCCACGGACCACTGGGAGGCCGTGATGTTGTCACAGGGGGTCTGCAAAGGCTTGAAGAAATGTTGTGATTTAAATCTTAACTCTTGGGAGTCTGTGGCCACAAAAAGTATTTAAAGGGGTTCCGTGCTGAAGAAAAGATTGAGAACCATTGTTCTAAATGCTACTTTTATTATTATAACTTTCAACATCCTTCACTACTGATGTAATAATGCTCAGGCTCTTATAGATGGAGAATTATAGGTTCCCGATTCCAGACCTAAAGAATTACATAATTGAAAACGTGGACCGGTTTCAAGCCATATTTGACCTGTTGTCAGCTTTGGAAGAAATATTATCGTGTTTCTCATATAATAAGGCCGTCTTTTCGGGGGTGACTTAATTCCCCCCCTTGCATCTTAGGGCGGGCGGCGACGGCTTGGATGTTGACCTCGGCGTTGGTGGGGCACGTTGTATCAGGGTCAACGCAGGCAGCACCATATCTGGGTGTGCAACAAAAGTACTTCCTAACAGCAAGCCCCCCACCATTTCCCCCCCATTTCGCATGTTTTAATATAGGCCTTAATTTGGGGGGAGGGGCTTAATTTCATTTCATGCCTATAAAACATGCTGGGACTTCCTATTGGGGGAGGCCATATTGTTGGAGAAACAGGGTAGTACCAGAAGCTTCCACACTGCCATATTCTTGAGCCTGGGAAAATGGGAGGGGGAATTTCATGGAGTGTATGTGGTTAGATGTGATAGCATTCTTCTTTAAAGTCAAAGTCGTATTATTTCTGCACCTGGCTGAGGAATGGTTGAGGGGATGTCTCAAGTTTGGATGGATGGTGATTGGGGCATGTGATGCAGTGACGGGTGCAGGGGGTGGATTTGTAATGTTTTACTTATTGGAGGGAAACCTGGAACTTTCAGATTCAGGATTTCCCATATTGTGCCAGTTTACTACTCTAATAAAAGGAAACTTTGAGAACATGTCTGTCTCGGAGTTATTGATTGGAGTTGAGGTTTTCTGGAATGCTGACACCTGTTCTACTATACATTTTTCAAACAATAAAATGACCAACGTAGAATATAGAGAGAAGTTGCCAGGCATTGTGAATTATTATAATTCTAAATTCTTTAGCTAATTAGGTTGCATGAACTATTACTAGTCTACTTTTCAATTTTACAAGTATTTCACTTTCATTTTTCAAATTCACTAGAAGATACCAAGAATAATTTTAAATAGATATAACCTATGTTATTTTAAAGTAATTTATACTATCGTTTAACGCAGATAGTCCTTGATTTACAACCACCATTGAGCCTAAAATTTATGTTGTGAGGATTTTTTAAGGTGAGTTTTGCCCCCTTTTACATCATTTCTTGCCACAGTTGTTAAGTGAATCACGGCAGTTGATAAATTAGTAATGTGGTTGTTAAGTGAATTAGACTTCCCCATTGGTTTTGCTTGTCAGAAGGTTGCAAAAAGTGATCACATGACCCCTGGATGCTGCAACAGTTGTAAATATGAACCAGTTGCCAAGCATCAGAATTTTGATCACATGATCATGGGAATGCTGCAAAGGTTGTAACTAAGAACCGGTCATAAGCAAACATCTAAAAACTAAGCACACAAACACATCTTCCCAATTATTTATTTTAAATTATTTTATTTTTAAAATGATTTTTCTAAAAAATTAAAATGAAACCCAAAACATTGATTCACATTGTATACCATATTTTACCATGTTTTGCTGCATAATCTTCAATGTTTGGAGATTATATCACATATTGGCATAATACCAATATATACCATATAATACCACATATCGAACACAAGGCCACATTATGGCTTAGCAGAATGCATAAATTTAACAAAGAGGAAACACTTATTATTTATTATCTATTATTATTTAAGTCTCTAAGTGCAAGGACATCATAAGAAAATGCTGTATTTCTAGCTGCCAAGGAAATTACTTCTGAAACTGCACCTGAGAAATTATCTTAAAAGTTTGGGAAGGGATCATCTAGCCCAGAATTGAACTCAGGGTCAATGAAGGAACTGAAATTAAAGTACACACAACATATTATTACTTTGTTGTTGTTAGTTGCGAAGTCATATCCAACCCATTGCAACCCCATGGACAACATTCCTCCAGGCCTTCCTGTCCTCTACCATCCCCCAGAGTCCATTTAAGCTCACGCCTACTGCTTCAGTGACTCCATCCAGCCACTTCATCCTCTGTCGTCCCCTTCTTCTTTTGCCCTCCTCAATCTTTCCCAGCATTAGGCTCTTCTCCATGAGTCCTTCCTTCTCATTAGGGGGCCAAAGTGTTTGAGTTTCATCTTCAGGATCTGGCCTTCTAAATAGCAGTCAGGGTTGATCTCCTCTAGGACTGACCGGTTTGATCACCTTGCAGTTCAAGCCACGGACTCGCAGGAGTCTTCTCTAGCACCATAGTTTAAAGGCCTCAATTCTTTTGCGCTCAGCCTTTCTTATGGTCCAACTTTCACAGCCATACATTGCAACTGAGAAGACCATAGCCTTGGCTATACGCACTTTTGTTGGCAGGGTGCTTTTTAGTATGCTGTCTAGATTTGCCATAGCTTTCCTCCCCAGGAGCAAGCATCTTTTAATTTCTTGGCTGTAGTCCCCATTCTGCGGTGATCTTGGGCCCAGGAAAATAAAATCTGTTACTACCTCCATTTCTTCCCCATCTATTTGCCAGGAATTGAGAGGGCCAGATGTCGTGATCTTAGTTTTCTTAGTGTTGAGTTTCAAGTAAACTTTTGCACTCTCCTCCTTCACTCGCATCAAGAGGCTCTTTAGTTCCTCTTCACTTTCTGCCATTAGAGTGGTATCATCTGCGTATCTGAGGTTGTTGATATTTTTCCCGGCAATCTTAATTCCAAGTTGTGATTCATGTAACCCCGCCTTTCTCATGATGTACTCTGCATATAAGTTAAATAGGCAGGGTGACAGTATACAGCCTTGCCAAATTTCTTTCCCAATTTTGAACCAATCAGTGGTTCCGTGTCCAGTTCTCACTGTTGCTTTTTGATCCACATATGGGTTTCTCAAGAGACAGATAAGATAGTCTGGTACTCCCATATCTTAAAGAACTTGCCACATTTTGTTGTGATCCACACAATCGAAGGCTTTAACATAGTCAATGAAGCAGAAATAGATGTTTTTCTGGAACTCCCTAGCTTTCTCCTTGATCCAGCATATGTTGGCAATTTGATCTCTAGTTCCTCTGCCTCTTCAAAATCCTTCCTGTACTTCTGGTAGTTCTCGATCCACATACTACTGGAGCCTAGCTTGTAGGATTTTGAGCATAACTTTACTAGCATGTGAAATGAGTTCAATGGTGCGGTAGTTTGAACATTCTTTGGCATTGCCCTTCTTTGGAATTGGAATGTAAATTGACCTTTTCCAATCCTGTGGCCACTGTTGAGTTTTCCAAATTTGCTGGCAAATTGAGTGTAGCACTTTTACGGCATCATCTTTTATGATTTTGAATAGCTCAGTTGGGATACTGTCACCTCCACTAGCTTTGTTGTTGCTCGGACCTTCTAAGGCCCATTTGACTTCACATTCTAGGATGTCTGGCTCAAGGTCAGTGACCACCCCGTTGTGGTCAGTGACCATCCCATTGTGGTTAGCCTCTACTTAAATTTATCCAATAGAAGAAGGGCTATCACCTTTTTGGATATTTAGTTCTATCATCAAAATGTTTTTAACAAGCTTTTCCAAAACATTCAGTTGGAATTTGATTTTCTGTATCTTAAATCCATAAGTCCTGACATTTTCCATGAGGTGTCTTTTCCTGAACAGGATCCACATTTAATTGAATCTGTCAAATTATGACCACAGAAGCACTCAATTATGCATCACTTAACTGTGACAAATTTCTTCTCTCTTGTATGTGCATGCACTAACCCAATGCACAAACCAAAGGGCAGAGTTGGTATTGGGTGATGCTACTTATATCATTTTCTCTTATTACCCCCTGCAGAAGCCTTTTTTTTTTTTACAAGGTGATAGTATCTTTGTCAGTTTTCAATCCTAAACATGATCAGCTACTTCAACCTTTTGTATCTCTGTAAGAATTTGTAATCCCTTAATGATTCTCAGCATCCTCCCACTTCTGTTTCAGTTTTGCTCAATTCTTCTTAAAGTGTGGTGACCAAAACTAGACACAATATCTGAGGTGAGATCTGGTCAAAACTGAATAAGGTGGAATTATATCCCATGGTTTGGAAGCTATGTTAGTGTAAATTGTCACTGTATTTGCCTTTATAGAACTCATATTCAGATTTTTTTCACAGGTATTTCATTAAAACAGATCAAGATTTTTCTATAAAACCTCTATAGAGTCCAAAAGTACATAGTATATTCAATGTACTTGAAATAATAACTCCATATAACTTACTGATTCTAAATATTCTTAAAGAGAAGTCATTCATAAAGGTAGTATGTGTTTGTTCCTGACTTGGGTCACTCAGTAACACAAGTAATTTACCAATTCTTTTCTAAAGTTTTTGAAGATAAATGGAGGGAATTTCATCAAGCTTCAAAAAAATGCGTAGGATTTCTTATAAAACATGTCCATGCCATAAATGGGTGGCTAGGTAGGTGGGTGGAAAGAAGGAAGATTAATGTTGCTCATGGGTTATCCACCGTCTTGAATAAATTTGTATATAATTCCATTTGATGTTCATACCATCCTTTCAACACTTTTATAAACCAAAGGATGATTAAATCCAGTACAAATAAATTTAATCCACAACTTCTCCAATTTCTTCTTTTGTAAGAAAGCAAGGGTTAGTAAAGTTGTTTTGTATAAGCTGCAGTGCTGTCTTTTTTGTACAATCTTCTGTACAAATACACAAAATCGTCAATTTATTAATCAATGTTCTTCCAATTAAAATGCTTTGAAGATCTTACCTACACCATTTCCTAATTGGATTATCACATATATTACTATAAAGTTTATATTTCATTTTGACAGTTTTCTAGAATTTCAAAAAAATAGGTATATCTTGTTTTAATCATTTGAGATTATTTTATTGCTTCCTAATGCAATAATTCCAAACCACTAATTGAAAGTATCATAACTTATCTGAACACAACATACATCTCAGCTGAAAAAAGTGTGATTATCATTTTACAAATATAGCGAGACTCAGTTCTCTTCCATCTGAAACATAGTATGAATGATTATCAAGAAACTGATTTTTTTCAATTTTGTTACTAATTTTTTCAACAGTAAAGCAGACTCTATAACTTCTTTTAAAAGTCCAAGAATATTTGTAAAGTTTCTATACCTAACCCAGCTTCAGTAATAGCCTTAGTTAATCTTTCAATTTCAGTTAAGATCCAAATGGTGTACTTATATAAAGCACCTGCCATAGTCTTTAATACCTTAATTTGCTTTCTCAAGCATTCTTCCAAGTTCTTTAATTCATAGGGTTAGCTTTCTATAGCCCAATTAACATGACTGAGTGATAAACTAAACACAATGCAGCTTGGAGGGGGCTATTCTGTGCAATCAACAGTATGAGTTACTAAAGTCATAAGCAATTAATAAGTTCCATTTCTGGACAACAGATTCAAGAATCCCCAACATCAGAAAAAAGGAACTGTATTAAATTGTCCAATGACCTTCCTAGAGAAGAACAATTCAGAAAATATATGCACTTATGAAATATCAGTTCAAAAATCCCAACAGATTGAACCAGCTGCTAAGTTATTATATTACTGACAATTCCCTCAAATAATTTGCTGGTACTGTCCTCTAAAGATCCCCCAAATCTTTGGCGTCTTTAGCCATAATTTACTTTTATAATCAACATAATCAACTAATCTTATAATCAACTGAGGTTGCAGATCACTGGATCAAGGAACAAATCAATTCAGAATTCTCATTCAAGACACAAATGTCCAAGCTCAAATGATATTGGGGACACATTATGCAAAGTTTTTAGTTCTCTTGAGAAGTCTGGAAAAGGTGGAAGCAAAGAGATGATCAACCACAAGATGGATGGACTCCATTAGAGTAGCGACTATACTATTGTTAGATCTAAAGGACCACAATGGGGGGGGGATAATTCTAGATTAAATCTAAGTGGTCTCTCTTAAGAGTGAACACTTAATGGCACATAATCATCAATCAAGATTATTAGTTCAAAAACTGAACTCTACTCACTCATAGATATGGACTACTGTCCACTGATCAGCTGCAAACTGGAAATTTCAGTTCCTAAATTCTTCCTTCTGCATAACTTTGAGTTCCACATTAAGAGTACAACACTATTTTATTATAAATAAAGTTATAAAGTCAGTGAAGCACAATCCCTAGTAATTGAGTTAAAGAGTTGTATCCTATGTTTTGTATTACTATTTCATATATTTTAGTAATTCTAAGGTTCCAGACTCACATGGCTGCTAATAAGTTAAACTCACAAACTTATCAAACCTGTCTACATTTGTCCATGGTAGAAGAAAACTAGCACAGGCTCTTCAATGAGTTTTACCTCCCAAATGAATTAGAATGGTTTCAAAAATTTAATGCAAGCATTAACCTATATAAAATACACCATAAAATATATATTAAAAAGAAAAGAAAAACCAAGAAATTGCACCTGAAAGGAATCCCCCATCCTGTGCCAGTACATTGAAGATTTATAAATGGCATCAAAAGACTGGAAATTCAAAGTTAAAAAAGTCACCTTCCTCCATCTCAAGCAAAGCCAACGAAGCTATTTACTACCACTTCGTCCAGCTGGGCATCCCTCAAATAAAATAGCATGCGTTGGAACTAGCCATCCCCCCTCCATGCCACCCACCCACAAAAACCTCCCCAAACTTGTCCATTCTGCTAAAGAATGCAGAGTTAATATTAGTTTTGGATGTTTCGTGTGTTGTGCATCAACGCAAGCTGGCTCGCCAGGCAAAGGTGTCAATGTACTTTCCAAAGAGAGGAAGATAACCCTTACTTTCGCCTTCCCATCCACCCACCCACCCCACCCAAAAGCGGGCAGAACTTCTACAACACATTTTTTTTTTTTTTGCACACTACTAAAAACCACTTTTGTGCGCAAGGAGGAGGTCCGGGCAAGTCGCGGCTGTCAGCGCCCGCTACCTAACGTCCGGCACCCACCCTTTTCCCCTTTCCTCGTGGCGAGACCGGAGAGGGTGAAAGGGGTGGCCGTGGAGTTGAGGGGGGTCGGGTTAAAAAAAGAAGAAGAAGGGGGAGCGAGAGAAAGCGCAAGCCAATGGTTACACTTTACCGTCTCCTGCTTTCAGTCATATTTCCGTCCTCCTCTAGCGAAACTGGGGGAGGGAAGAGAGGCAGTCTCGCAGTTTGGAAACAGACACACAACATACACAACACACAAACATACACACACACACACAGGGCCCCGCCAAGAAAAGCCAGAAGCCGAAAGAAACTGAGGAGAGAGGGCGCCGGATTTTAAGCCCTCACACTCACCCCCCGAAAAAAAGCGTGTAAGGGGTGGGGTGGGGGCTGGCTGGCGGGAATAAGGAAGGGACGAGGAGAGAGGGGGGAGCATCGGGGCTGATTACCTCGTAGAGTTCCTCGGAAGCCATGCTGAGGCGCCCGCCTGCCGCCTGCCTCCCAAGGTGGAGTTGGGTGCTGGTTTGGAGCTACTTTTGTCTCACTTGGGGTCTTGGTGTGGCCTCTGCCGCCGCCGCTTCGCTTTTCCTTCCCCCAGCCACCCACCACCCCTCCTCAGATATGCGTGTATTCTGCCTCGCTCCACAGCGCTCCTCTCCTCAAATGCCCGGGCGCTGGTGGTGGTAGTGCTGCTGCTGCTGCTGGTGGTGGTGGTGATAGTGGTGGTGGTGGTAGTGCCTCTGCCGCCCTCCTCCTCCGCGGCTGGTGGTGCTTGTGCGCAAACCAAGCTGCGCAACGGGGCTCGCTCACTCACACTCACCACTCACACTCTCTCGCGCACACTTTGCTCGCGAGGCGCGGGAGAGCGGGGAGAGGGAGGAGGAGGAAGAGGAGGAGGTAGCAACTGCAGCGGCAAGGACTCCCTGTACCCGCCGCCGCCAGCTCCACCACCACCACCACTCGGTGTCCCTTCCAGCGCCTCGCTTCGGCGCCCGGCTGACTCTCCCTCTCTAGGATCACTAATCGAGCGCAGAGAAAGCGCCACCCGGCCGGGCTCTCGCCTGGTCTAGCGCCATCCTCTTCCTCCTCCCCCTCCCCTCCTTTGATCGCCCATTGTCTCCTCAGCTGAGCGGCGGCGTGAGGGGGCGGCCGGGATTGGGCCAATGGCCGCCGGGAGAAAGGGGGAGGAGCGACGAAAGGGGAGGAGGGAAAAAAGGAGGAGGGAGAAAGTGGTGAGGAGGGGCCGGGTCTGCCATATGCATCGTTGGAGGAAGTGGTGGTGTTGGTTGAAGAGAAGAGTGAGCCCAAGTTTTGAGGCATCGTTGGAGGAAGTGGTGGTGTTGGTTGAAGAGAAGAGTGAGCCCAAGTTTTGAGGCTCTTGGGACATTCCTGGCCAGAGCTCCACCTCCCATGAGGTTCTAAGGAAGGAACAAAAGTGCCTTTCTTCATCCTTGTCTTCAGTCAAGCTGACACATAAGCTCATCCCTCCATTTTGTTCACCCATTAATCTTCATTTCCATTGGTATCTGAACCCCCAGTATTGTGCATCCATTTAGTTATCCAGTTACATTAATTCACTAGTTTCTCCTCTGCCTCTTCCCTTTCCATCTCTTCATTCCTATATTTCACTTGATTCCCACCTAGCTCTGCTATCTCACTTTTCCTTAGTTACTTTGGCAAATAATGTTCCGGGCTGGCTGTTGCTTCCTCTTTTCTATCTACTCATTTGCCTATCCTGTCTACATTTCACTTCCATTCATCTCAATCTTCTCCTGTATTTTTGCTTGGTCTTTGACCTCTTTACCTTCTTTTGGTCTCTTGCAATCCCTTTTTCTAAGAGTTCTCTCATGCAATCAACAGTTGTCCTTCCATCACATTTCATTTATTATCATATTCTTTGGTTTTTTGGTTCCTACCTGGTATGCATTCTCTAACTATTTGGATTGTGCTCTGCCATTTTTATTCATCTACAACTTTTTTCTGGGTTTATATTCACAGCATATAATCTTATTTTGCTTCTTTTATCTCACTGTTCATCAATTCAGCATTTTTGCATCAATTTTCTTTTTATGTACTATCCATCCTTTCCCATTTTCTTAACCAACCCATTCTATATGATGTTGCATACTTCTTCTTTACAAATAATCCCTAGTCATCACCCTTATACAATTTCTTTGTTAATATTCCCATTCATCTTTACTGTCATTATCATCTGTTTTTATTTGTTGCTGTCTCATAAACACTTCTATTGTCTATGGATTCCATCTATCCATTTGGTACCTATTGGTATCTTAGATTATTTATCTTTTATATAGTGACACATTTTGTTTATATCAATTCCTGTCATTTTATATAAAGCATCCAGAATTTCAATTGGTTATACATAATTGTTTTTCTGCCTGCTTGTACAGACTATTGTAAATATCAGTGGGCATTGTGAACAAGAAAGAATACCAAAAGGAGTTGTGAATAGCTTCTTAGCAAATTTCATGCCAACTGAAAAAAAAATTGCCTCTAAAATGACTAGCTAAAAGCCTATAATCTATCATCAATTAAGGCAGAGCCCTGATAGATACACTTTATGATTTTCAAACAGGTCTACAAGGGAAGTAGTATCAAGAATAGTTAAAACTGGAGTTTTTATAGTTTGGGTAATGAATAATTTAGTCAATTATTTGCATGTGGATACAAGATTTCAGCAGTAGAACTAATGTGATGTTGATCATGGTTTGGGGACTTGGAATATGAGAGGAATAAATCTACAGGCTATGAATTAACAGCTGAAAGCAAACTAGGTGTATTGTATGATGTCTACCAGTCCAAAAGGAAGGGGAACTGTAAAATAGGAATAAAAATAGTGTGATTTTGAGGAGTCGCCTTGATGAATATATGGAGGTATAGATTTAATAGTGAATGAGAGAACTGGAATGCATGTCAGAAAGTTTGAACTGGAGTCTTATAGGTTGTTATGGGAAAATATGAAAGTAAGAATTCAGAGGTAGTTGCTTGTTCTGCTTCAATAAAGATAATGAAAGAATCACTCAGACATGAGTTTTGGGAAATTTTGTGCAACATTTTGAATGAACATGATCCATGGGAAAAATATTCTGTTAGATGACATGAAAGGATAATGCAATGACTTAGAAACATAATGCAAAATGTTTTATGGCCACTAGAGATGCCAAAGAAGAAGAACGAAGAGAGAATTCTGTATTGACCAAGTATGATTGGACACACAAGGAATTTGTCTTGGTGCATATGCTCTCAGTGTACACAAAAAAAAGATACATTCGTCAAGAGTCAAGAATAGTAAGAGTTAATAAGAGTTAATAATAGTCATAGGGTACAATAAGCAATCAAATCATACTAGGAAACAGTCAATAAAAATTGTAAGGATACAAGTGAGAAGTTACAGTCATACAGTCATAAGTAGGAGGGGATTGGTGAAAAGGAGAAGATTAACAGTAATAGTAGTGCAGACTTAGTAAATAGTTTGACTGTTGAGGGAATTATTTGTTTAGCAGAGTGATGGCGTTTATTAGGAATTGATAGTCACCTAACAATTGGGTTGAAAATACAGTATATAAACCAGGATAGACATTTAAAACTGTCTCTTTAAGGGAATGCTAAAATTGTAATTGGGCGTGGTTCCTCAAACGGCCATAAGATGGAGTCAGAAACCTGGGTTGTTTAGTCCTGTTGTTGATTGTTGCTAGTTGGTCCATGTTCTGATGTTCACTGTTTTTGGTTCCTAATTTTTTTCCCTATTGACTGTTGCTGATCAAAGTTCTTCTTGGATTTGATGTAAGTCTGTTACTGAACTGTTTGTAATATTGGACTTTGTTTTTGGATTATCCCTGGACTGAATACTGACTGCCTTAACTGTGTATGACTTGGACTGCTTTTTGGACTTTACTTAACCGTTTACTGGAAGTAAAAACCTACATTTTACTATACAGTGTATCTGTATGCTGGTTGTGTGTTATTCCTCACCACTCTCACTACGTCTCCCTGTGTGCACTCATTCTCCTAACGGGGAATTACTTCAACAGCATTTAGGGAAAAACTCTCCTTGTGTCTAGTTGTTCTGGTGTGCAGTGCTCTATAGTGTCATTTTGAGGGTAGGAGTTGAAACAGTTTATGTCCAGGATGTGAGGGGTGTGTAAATATTTTCACAGCTCTCTTTTTGACTCATGCAGTATACAGGTCCTCAATGGAAGGCAGATTGGTAGTAATTGTTTTTTCTGCAGTCCTAATTATCCTCTGAAGGTGTGTCTATCTTGTTGGGTTGCAGAACCAAACCAGACAGTTAAGTGGATGAGAATAATGACTATTTGGTGATTACATACTTGGAAAAATGTCTGCTTGTTTCAAACATGTGATTTAAGCCTAATTGAACTCATAGTACATCTGATAAAAGAATTAATATAAATCATAGAGCATGATTGATTTGATTGTTTATACTGAAACACTGAGAGAATAAGTGAAGCATATGGTAGCATGAGAAACTTTAAATGAAACATAGACTATTCTTGGGTAATGTCAAGAAAGGATCTTAGGAAAAAAATTGACAAGAAAAAAAGAGGAAAAGTGAATGAAATCAGAGTATAGGAAGATAAGAGTCTAAAATATTAGAAATATATTAATGTTTCAACTAAATAAGTGGAAATAGACATGGGAAAGATGTGAAATCTGCTTGGGAGAGAATGAAAAGAATTGTGTTATAAGTGTGTGGAGCTTACACTAATGAGAAATATAAAAAAGATGTGTTATGGGATTAAAATATGTGGATGAGAAAATGCATAAAAGAAAGCAATTGCTAAAAATAAGTTTTTGTTCCATGTACATAAAAATATAATCACAAAAATATAGTAAAAAAAAACTTAAGATAAAAAGAGACAGAGATTTTATGGAAATAAAAAACTGACTTGGAATTAGGCAACCAAAGCTAAGCAAGGAAGAGAATTAAAAATAAAGTGATAAAATAATTTTGGATAAAAGTAGAATAAAGGAATATTGGGAGTATTTTAAAAAAATCATATGTAATTATAGTGACATGTTGAAAACTAAAATTGAAATAACTCTACAAATATTAATGTCAAGAAAAGTATAATGAAAAAGAAATATTGTTGTAAAATGAAGAAAATGGCAGGGCTACAAATTTAGATGGTAGAACTGGAAAAATGTTAAAACGTGGTTATGGTATAGTTAAGAAATGGCTGTGCAATTTGTTTATTAAGTATGTACAGACTACTTCTGTGCCAGATAGTTGGGAAAATGCTGTTACTGTTCCCTTCCATAAAGGGAAAAGTGGCATAAGTGAATGCAAAACTACCTGGCAATGAATTTATTACATGCGCCTGGGAAGGTATTTGGCAAAATTCTGATCAAAATGGTACAAGAAGTACAAAATTTGGGAAGTTAAATATGTTTCTTTGCCAAGCAGTGGGTATGTAGATCAGATTTGCTCTTCAACAGGTCATTTACAAATGGAAGGATATAAAAAAAAAAAGAATTTATGTCAATTGAGGAAAAAATGTATTATAAAATAAATTATGGAATATTTTGAGTACAAAGTTAAAAATTGGTTGCTGAATAAAAAGCAATATATGATGGGAGTAAACCATGCATGAAAATTAATAGAATTTGTAGTAAAAGGATTCAAATGAGCATTGCAAAGGACAAGCATGTTTAATACATTTATGAATAAACTTATTGTCAAAAACCTATAAGTAATCCCTGTGATCCTGGGAGTGATGATAGAGTTTTGTTAATAGAGATGTGAACATGTATTCTTTGTTAATGACACAAATAATGTAATGTTGTTGGTTAAGAACTTGAATAATTGGCTGCAAATGTTAAATGAGAATATAGATTTGAAAGGTGATATTTGATGGGCAGATAAGGTTACAATTGCAAGATATGCATACATAGACTAAAGCAAAAATATGTACTATATACTTTGATAGACTGATTTCTAAAGATGGGAAATTGAGAACTTTAAGATTGCAAATGCTGATTAAAAGTTTGTATGTCATCTGTTGTGGAAAATGAATGTTCCTTGAAACAACTTAGAACATAGTTAAGTGAGCTTGTTCTAGCTGTAACATGGAAGTGAAGGTTGGATATATCAGGAGATATATAAGAATAACATAGAGGAAATGGAGTATCTAAGGAGTATGATAAAAAAAAGACAAAGTCAAGAATGAATAGGTGCTGAAAAAATTGTATCAAAAGTAAGTCACACAACCCACAACTCCACATCCAACCCTACCTCATCCAATCCACCATCACTCAAAACTAGGCACGCATGCCCCTAACTACCTCTATTCCAACTACAACTGGCCTTAAATGCAAGCTACTCAATGCAAGAAGCCTTGTGAATAAAATACCTGAATTTTTCCTCTTACTAAATATGGCTAAATTCGACATCATATTTGTCTGTGAAACATGGCTCAATGCATCTCTCCCTGAGTCCATTACCACAGTAAGAGACTATCATGTTTCCTGATCAGATCGTGAAATCCGTAGAGGAGGTGGTGTTGCTATCTTCTATAAAAAGTCCTTACATCTAAAAAACATCCAAGTTACCCAAGAGCTTGGTCTTCCTGAGACCATCGTCTGTGAACTGTCCTTAAATATCACATTTTGATTCTTACTATGTTACAGAGGCCCTGATTATGACATCTAACATGTAAACAAGCTAAATTCACTACTAACATGGGCAACATCCTGCCCACACGCTTTTATCTTTCTTGGTGACTTCAATCTACCTCACATTAACTGGACCCTAAATGAATGTAAAACTGAACCCATACATGGAACCTTCTACAATGCTGTAACAAACCTGGGACTGGAACAACTAGTAACCAACAATACTAGACTTAACAACTGCCTCGATCTCATCTTCTGCAATAGTTTGAATTCAATTTACGGAATACAAATTAAAGAACCTTTTCCAACAGTGACCACAGCATGATTGACTCAACATACGTCCACACAAAAATCAACACAACGATGTGATCCCCAATTATAACTTCAAAAAAGGCAACTATGATCTTATAGACCAGGAGTCGCCAATCTTTTGGACCTCAGGGACCACCAAACTCATAATTTTAAATCCCAGGGACCACTAACTGGTTCTGTGGGCATGGCATAATTTGTGGGTATGGCTTGGTGGTCATGTGACTGGCTGGGCATGGCTTGTATGTAAATATTATAAATATTTATATAAATATTGATTTTTTTTATAAAAAAGAGCAACTTTTACCCAAAATCAGGCAAAGCAGGCAGGCAGATTGAGTTGCTCACAGAATCACAGATTCATTCAGAGATCTATCTGCTAGCTCAGCCTGTCACATAAAATTTGCTTGCTGTGAGTCTGCACTGAATAATAGAAGCTTTAGTCCTAAGAGAGGTTCAGCTGTGCTTAAAAGCAGAGCCGAAGATCTAAAGACAAGCTAGAAAGCAAGAAATGCAACCATTTCCTGCTTCCTAGCTAATCTAAATCTCCCAGCACAGCAAAACAGATGATGGTCGGAAAAAGGAAAAATAGCAATTTAGCAGGAAAGTTTGCCGGGTAAGGAGTGAGTGAGCGCGGAGGTTCCTGCGGGCCATGTGGGCAGTGCAGCTTTGTGTTTCTGTGCAGCCTGGATTAATTGCTTTGGGGGGGTGCTCTGGGGGTGAGATTTCTCTGCGGCCCACCAAAATTTTCTCACGGCCCACCAGTGGGCCATGGCCCACCGGTTGGCGACTGCTGTTATAGACAACGATCTCTCATCCCTTGATTGGCAATTTCTATTCACTGGATGCAATACTGTTGAAGACCATTACAACATATTTTTACTTGAAGTCAAAAGAGTCATCAAACTATATGTACCAATAACAACTCCAAAAACCAGAAAAAACAGATTACCCATAACAATAAGCTTCAATCCCAAAAGAGATCACTTTGGCGGAAAAGCAAATCTAGTCATGTTGCCAACTTCAAAAGCCGACACAAAAATTTATGCCACCAGATAAAGACTGAATGCACCAATTATCACATTAAGCAGGAGGAAAACCTTCTATGCACCAATTCCACCTGTGCTTTCTACAATTTTGTAAACAACAAACTAAAAGACTCAAGGTGCATCCCACCCCTGAAAGGACCTAATGGTAAAGACTGCAACGATGACACTATTAAAGCCAACCTCTTTAACTCATTCTTTGGCTCAGTACTTGTAAACAGCAATTGATCATGCCCAGTATTTCCTAGTCGAACCACAGACAACTACAATGATCTAATACATATCAATTTTACAGAAGACAATGTTGAAAAAGCACTACACAATCTAAAACCATCTCTATCTATTGGACTGGATGGAATATGTGCCTACTTTTTAAAAAAGCTATCCACTGCCATAACCGAACCTCGAAGCATAATCTTTGAAAAATCTTTCAGGACCAGCTCCTTGCCTAACCTAGGGTCACAAGCCACGGTCATCCCCATCTTCAAAAAGGGAGACCCCAGCCTAGTTGAAAATTACAGACCAATCTCTTTATGCTGCATCATCTGTAAAGTCATGGAATCAATTATTAACCAATCCATTATCCTCCACTTAGAGACAAACAACCTATTCTCTAATAAACAATTTGGTTTCAGAAAAAAACTATCCTGTAATCTGCAACTCTTACACTGCAAAAACATATGGACTACACAACTTGATCAGGGCAAAGCAATAGACGCAATCTACATAGA
This sequence comes from Notechis scutatus, assembly GCF_049901735.1. NCBI lineage: Eukaryota > Metazoa > Chordata > Lepidosauria > Squamata > Elapidae > Notechis > Notechis scutatus. Next base: position 139,841,861 of record NC_142011.1, on the reverse strand, counting down.
CTTCTGTAAAGCCTTTGATTCAGTGAAACACAACAAACTACTCCTAAAACTATTATCTTATGGTATCTCTGGACACCTGAATAACTGGATAGAAGCATTCCTGTCAAACAGACAACAAATGGTCAAAATTGGGAGCATCCTATCAAATTCTGTACCTGTCAACAGTGGTGTCTCCCAAGGCAGTGTTTTAGGAGCAACTCTCTTCATACTCTACATAAATGACCTCTGTGATCATATTAAGAGCAACTGTGTTTTCTTCGCTGATGATGTAAAGCTATTCAACACCACAGACAATACTACTACCCTCCAAAAAGACCTTGACTATGTATCAGAATGGTCAAACAAATGGCAACTTCAAATCTCAACAAATAAATGCTCTGTCTTATACATATTGACAAAAAAAATCAGAAAATAAAATACAGGCTGAATAGTCAAGACCTTGTTGATAATCCAAACTCTGTCATGGACCTTGGAGTACTCATCTCTAATGATCTAAGTGCTAGAGCCCACTGTAACTACATAGCCAAAAAGGCATTAAGAGTTGTTAACCTAATCTTACATAGCTTTTTCTCTGGTAATATTACACTACTAACTAGAGCATACAAAACATTTGCTAGACCAATACTCAAATACAGCTCATCAGTCTGGAACCCACATTATGTATCTGATATTAGCACAGTTGAGAAAGTCCAGAAATATTTCACAAGAGGAGTTCTCCACTCCCCTACTCATTGCAGAATACCTTATGCTACCAGACTTGAAATTCTAGACCTAGAAAACCTAGAACTAAGCCGCCTTTGGTCCGACCTAAGTATAGTATATAAAATCATACATTGCAATGTCCTACCTGTCAATGAATACTTCAGCTTCAACCATACCAATACAAGAGCAAACAATAGATACAAACTCAAGGTTAATTGCACCAAACTTGATTGCAGGAAATACGACTTCAGCAACAGAGTGGTCAATGTCTGGAATACTCTACCTGACTCTGTGGTTTCTTCCCCAAACCCCAAAAACTTTAACCTTAGACTTTCTACTATTGACCTCACCCCTTTCCTAAGAGGTCTGTAGGGGGCATAAATAAGCGCACCAACGTGCCTACCGTCCCTGTCCTATTGTTTCTTTTATTTTTCTTATATGTATCCATAACTATATGTAACTTATATGTATACATAACTTATATGTATTCATAACTATGTTTTTACTTATACCTGTTATCTTGTAAGCAATTGACAAACCAAATAAAATAAATTAAAAAAATAAAAAATAAAATGTGAACTGAATACAAACGTGAGTGATTCAATGTGAAAGCAAGAAATGCACTGAGATACTTTGCTCATATAGACAACATGATGGAAGTGCAAAACAAATATATGAAGAAATAATAAAAGAGTCACAAGGAAGAAAACTGAGAAAGCAGTGGTTGGATAGTATTAATGAGATCCTCAAAAAAACAGGCGAGAGGTTTGAATAAGCTGTCACAATGTATAGAGAAGTATATTGACATGGTGGAAATGATATCAAGGGTGGTGCTGTATTCTGGGTGATGTTGATATAAAGTAGATTCAGCTCTACAGTATTTCCTCTTTCCCCCCCTCATTTCATGCCTTTTATTTAACTGGTTTCTATTTCTTACTCCCTTTTCATACTTTAGGAAAAAAATAGCCAGTGGACAGATAGACAGACAGAGCATTTTAACAAGGATTCCTGCTCCATTGAATATCCTATCATAAGAAATGAAAACAGCTGGCTTATTAATTCTTTTTTCAATCTTACTAGGAATAATACATTTTTCTTTTACCAGGATGCTCTTTGTCTTTGAATTTCATATTGAGAATATGGAATTTTGCTGTAGCAGGTGTAGATGGTCCAGCAATTTCATTGTCTGCTTATAAGTCCAGTTACAACTGCATTTTGGTATGTGAGATTTTTAACAACTGCCACGTTGAGTTTCTTTATTCTGCCTCAAACACTGAAGCACCTTGAAGTGTTACCTCTTCAGACAGTTTAAGAACTTTCATGTTCGTATCACAGTTCAAATATCCTGCGATCCCAAATAAAGAATGATCAATTGGTAGGAAAATGGGGTGGGGAATTTTCCTGCAGACTTTTTTTGGGGATTTTCCCAGGGTCTCTGGTCCATAGGATGCAAAATTATGAGTTTGGTAGTCCCTGAGGTCCAAAAGGTTGGTGACCCCTGATCTAGCAAATGCCTGGTTTTAAAAGCCACCTACCAGGTTAATAACATCAGCAGTTACTTTGTATTATTTGTTCATTAATCCCTTCCTATTTAATATCACACAGATTTAATCCATTAGAAGCACAAGCAGTCATTGACATATGACCAGAATTTCCATTGCTAAGCAAGGTGGTTGTTAAGTGAGTTGCACCTGGTTTTACGAAGTTTCTTTTTTTGCCATGATTGTTAAGCAAATCTTTCCAGTTGTTAAGTGAACCACACAGTTGTTAAGTGAATCTGACTTCGCCAATTGACTTTGCTTGTCGGAAGCTGGCTGGGAAGGTTGCAAATGACCATCACATGTCCTCATTGCAACCATCATAAATACATGCCGGTTGCCAAGTGCCTGTATGTTGATCACATGATGGTTAGGATGGTTGTATGTGCAAGGACAAGTCATAAATCCCTATTTCAGTGCCACTGAAATTTTGAACACTCACCAAACAAATGGCTGTAAGTTGAGGCTGCCTGTAGTAGTTGCTAATCCAAAATGTGAAAGTTAAGAACCATGTTAAATATCAAGTTAGAATTATCTATCTTATGTGCCTATTTTATGTGTATGTTGATTACTCAATAAATTCTTATTTACAGTACTCTTTTTCTGAGAGGTAAAGTTTTAGGAAGGCTGGTGCTTGTCTAGAATTCAGGTTTTGCAGAAAAAGGTTGCTGAAGACTGGTGGCATGACTATGATACACAATTTACTTTGGCATATATTCAGTCTGAATATGACACAGGGATGGGATTCAATTTTTTAAACAACTGGTTCTGTGGGCGTGGCTTAGTTGGTGGGTGTGGCTGGGTGATCATTTGACTGGATGGGCGTGGCCAACTTGACATCACTCACGTCAAAGGGTGCTTCTCCTCACCTGGCCTTTCATGACAGTGGGGATGTTGCAACGGTCATAAGTGGTTATAAGTCACTTTTTTCAGTGCCATTGTAACTTTGAATGGTCACTAAATGAACTGTTGTAAGTCAAGGATTACCTGTACAAAATACAAAAAGCTTCTTTGCTTGCAAAAAGCTGCCCTGAATACCAATCATTAGATTAAAAATACCTGCAAGCCAGAGTTACAAATCAGGCAGGGTGCCAGAGAGCACCTTGAGAAATTAAAATAGTTAAAATGCAGTGATAACTATCAGCAGCCAACTCTTGCTCATAAAGTGAAACCCTTTAGCAGAGAGGTCATTTAAGTTCTCCAGAAAAAGCACACCCAGAAGAAGCAATTCTTAGATCCATTTGCACCACTTAAAGATACCAGCTGGTCTCACTCACCTCACAAGATATCCTAAGGAAATCATCCAGATTTAAGGAAAGGTCACATGCCGCCCCCCCAGAAAGGCAGTAAAAAAATCAGTGACAAGCTTGCATCCTGCCTCTTGGAAGTATACCCCAAAAGGACAGTGCCAGATACCACTAAAGCAGTGAAAGAAGACCCCTTCCCCAGATAGAAAAAGAAACCATGAAGCAAGAAAAAATTCAAACATAATACAAATAATTAAATCGCAACAGTAGCTGTTGCTTGTTGAAGCTGAATAGGGAAAATTATCCCATCGATAAATACAGGTTTAAATGTCACCAAGCACAGAATTAACCTTCACCAAAAACCAGTTTTAGACCAAAACTCAGAAAGGGTATGTAAACTCACATTTGAATGTCAATCTTTCTAGCTAGCCAAGAAGCCTTGCTGAATGTCACTCATCTTGGTTCCATCATTAAAAGCTTCTTTCTGACAGCTCTGCTTCATTATTCAATTATTTCTTCAAAGTGCTGATTGTCCAGGGAAGTATTTCCTCCCAACAGCAGTGTAAAAATCTTAAAACAACCCTTCCCCTTTAAGAAAGTCAAGCCCCAGAAGCTCCGGAGACAGGAAGTCTAGGCGTACTGGCAAGAATATAATAAGGGTGGGAAAAAAACAAAAGGCGATTGTTTCTAACTACCAGTTCTCCAAACTGCTTAGAAAGTTAACAAGGGGTTCTATAGAACCAGTAGAATCTCACCCTTGATATGACATACTAACAGAATTCACATTCCATCTGAGTTGTGCTCCAGTTCAGATTTCTTAGAAATTTCAAATCTCTTTTCTAGCACAGACTACAGGTAGTCCTTGACTTACAATAGTTCATTCAGGGACTGTTCAAAGTTACAACGGCACTGAAAAAAGTGACTTGTGACCATTTTTCATACTTACAACCCCATAGTCGCATGCTCAAAATCCAGATGTTTAGAAACTGACTCATATTGATGACAATTGCAGTGATCACCTTTTGTGACCTTCTGATGAGTAAAGTCAACAGGGAAGGCAGATTTGCTTAAGAACAGTGTTACTAACTTAGCAACTGCAGTGATCAACTGTGGCAAGAAAGGTCATAAAATGGGACAAAACTCACTTAACAACTCTCTCATAGCAACAAAGTTTTGGCTCAATTGTCATAAGTTGAGAACTACCTATAATTAATAAACAAAAAGGCTAGTTTGACTTACTACTCTTATGCTTGGTTAAAAAATAAGAACAACTCTCCATTTTGGGGTATCATACAGTGTTGCAAAAGAGTTTGTGAATCCTCTTGAATTGTCAATACCTCTGCATAAAATGACCTAAAACACGATCTGTTTTCCACCCAACTCCTAAATCTAGATAAAGAGAACAGAATTAAATATATAGCTTTGGGTCATTTTCTTCAATAAATCAATGAACAAGTATAATATTTTTGACATATTTGTTTAATTGGATTCCATTTATCTAGTTGTAGAATTTGGGTGAAGAACAGATCATGTTTTAGGCCATTTATATGCAGGAATAAAAGGGTTTACAAATTTTTAAGCACCACTATAGTTTCTTAACTGGCAACACACTACCAGAATGTGGCAAGCTTTCAGTTTCTCTGTGGCTGTTGAAAAACATCTTCAGCTAACAACGGCTGCTTTGTCCAGTGTAAGAGAAATTGCCATATGGCACCAAGTATAGAAAGTATAAGATCAAAATGTATAGAAAGAAAAGATTCCTTTGGGATCATCTTGAACCACCACATTCTTGAATCCTTAACTGTAAGTGTACCCTTTTTCTCACTTAGGAAATGATACCCCATCGCAGATTTTTCAGTTTCATGATTGATTTTTTTTTTAGTATTTTTAGTATTCAATTTCCATGGGATAACTTATGCTGAAAATATTCCCAAATAGCTGGATTCTTTTTTGCAAATGATCCAGTAAATATATTCAGCATTTTTATCATTCGTTCACTGAGAAGGTCAAAGTCCCAATCATACTTCCAGGAAAAAAGAAAGATATAGCTAATATATGCATGTGGTTTGTCCAAACAGCTTTGTGTAGGTGGAAGGGGGTTGTTTAATTGAGTCATTTTTTCTTTAGTAACTTCACTTAATATGTTAGGCCTTGTTTAAACTACAAATACATAAATGTATTCTTACATACATAAAACTGAATATAACTTTTTCTCTGAATGCTGTTGCTTTCATCTAAAAGTGCTTGTTTTTAGACTATTTTAGGTCAGGAATGTTACTTTATTCTAATTCTGTAAAGCACAAATGTGCATTGTTAGCAGGAAATCAGTCAGATCATAATTACGAAATAACTGGAAAACAAATCAATGTATTCACTATAAAATATATTTGGATGCTTACCTGCTGACCTTGCCAAAATGTAGGAACTGTGTTAAAATAGGATTGGGGAAGTTGGCAGGATTCAGCTATTATCTTCGCTTGTTTGTGAATCAAATCGTCCCAAGCAATAATGTGGTTTGTTTGGATACTAAAATGATTTGTTAAGGCAGAATAAGAATATAGCACATTTTGTAAACCTGAATATCAGTGCGGGAGATAGATACTCTGATTAAAGACACTTATGTGGCAATAGATAATCATCTTGCAGCAACAGAAGTAGTAACAAAAGTAAAGAAGTAGTCACAAAGGTGTTTTTTCAAGAGGCAACTGGACTTTCTTTGTTTTTCCTTGAAGACATTTTGCCTCTCATCCAAGAAGCTTCTTCAGTTCTGCATAGCTAAGGTCTATGGAGGTCATGATTATCCCAAAATTGTTTTTTCAAGAGGCAACTGGACTTGCTTTGTTTTTCCTTGAAGGCATTTTGCTTTTCATCTAAGAAGCTTCTTCAATTCTGGGGGAATCTGATCTGAAATTAGAGTCTTTGGCCAGTGACTTACAGTGCCTTCAAAGCATCATCCAGCTACTATTAAAGTAGTGTCCAGTCGCTCATCATTATTGTTCTTTGGCAGAATGATGATCATGTGATTCTAGAAGACAGTAAATTTACTAACAGGGAAATGACTTGTCTCAAAATTTCAGAACATGAGTAGGAACATGAGAAACTGAAAAATTCTCAGTAAAGTATTCAGGTCTGGGGAATCTCGTGGATCTTTTGCATGCCAATTTCCATGTTCAATAGCAAATGCCTCCCATCTTCCACCTATGCTTGATTCCTTAGATTAGGGGAGTGCAGGTACGCCAATAGCCTACCAAAAGACAAACACTGTTATGGGAGAGTGAACAGAAAATACTCCTTCAATGAGCTGAGGAAGCAACCTTGGAATAATTTACAGCAGTTTTGGCTGGACCATTCATCCGTTGATTAATTGGCTGAGAAGTGAAAAATAAAATATTCAAAATAACGGCAAATGAAGAATATTTTTATAAAGTACTCAGTGATTTGCAAAGTGGTTCAGTAATGACAAAAGGGATAAAAATGTCTTCCTTTTACTAAAAGATGATGGCCCTTGTATATAATTTTCTTATTATCTTAGGAAGAAATTCAGGCTGACCATTTGATAAAATATGTAGCTGTTGTTATAGTTCCTTAACTATATATATTTAAATGGTTGATATAAATATTGTTTGCATATCTCTAATGCTGCAATATTATGCACAAACCTTTCTGGAGACCTTATTTCTTAATATAAACACATATGACCGAGACTGATTTAAGTGTCTTGATGTCGTGCCTCTGGGGAAAAATTTAAAAAATTAAGTGGTATCCCTAACCTTTAGATGGCTAGAAACAAATCCCCAAAGTATTTTGCCTATTAATACAGTATAAAACTATCTGTAATGGAACAAATTTACCGTGCATCACAAAATTTTAAAAAAAGCTGCCAAACTTTCAGGACTGATTTGGGAGAAAGGAATAATAGTGTGTGAGACAGGAAACATTTCTCTGACAGACTGATTGATTTTGAAGTTACTGATATGAAATCTCCATGAGTCTCAGATGGGTTAGTGGACGAGTGATAGGACCATAAATTTGTCACATATATTTCACTATAGATCGCTGCTGAAGAGCAGCCCTTTGATATGTAGTATTTAAGGCTAAGAAGTAAACCACTCATCACACTCAATGCTGTGATTCTCCCCTCACTCTTCTTTTAATTTTTATTAGTTTTCTTCCTTTCAACTGTGACTGACAAGATCCTGCAGTTTTCTTGACAAAGTTTTTCAGAAGTGGTTTGCCATTGCCTTCTTCCATAGGTTGCCTTAAAACAGATGATCATAACAAAAAAGAGCAATAAGTAGAAGGGGTCTTTTAATCTTCTGGTGTTTGGCCACTTAAAATTAACTTCCTGCCCAGAAAATCTAACCCACCTATTAAAAATATACAGATTCACAGACCATAATTTGTGTGTGTATATGCATGCACCCCCATTATCTTATAATGCATATCCCACTTTCATGTTTTATAATATGTTTTCCAAAAATGATAGTTTTACACACAACTTACAATTCCTGTACAAGAAAATACAAAACCTAGTGTGAATACAAATTCACATACTGAGACAGTCTTAGTTTATCTCAATGGGCAAGGCCAACTTAATAAAAAGAAGAGATGTAGAAATAGTAATACGTGTCATCTTTCTGGGCTCAGAAAAAGAGATAGCGATTGTAATCATAAACTAGAGATATCAGCTACTTGGGAAAAAAGACTATATTTACTGATGTGCAGCCAAAAAGTTAGAAAAGGGGAAGCTATCACAATTAGTAAAACAGCACAGTGTAATGTACAAGAAGAAATGGAAGAGAGGAAGATTGGAGAAAATGACCTAGTAAAGTTGAGACTATCCATATAACTCTCTAAAATAAAAGCTAATCCCAAATCTTTCTAATGGAAACAATAATGAGTACTGAAGTGACATAAACTGGCTGTGACATCTGTTACCACATTTATTAGCAGGGTTGATTTGGATGATCTGCTGGCTAGACGGTGTCCTATTTCACCATCATTTCATGTGGGGTATCTTCAAAACTGCACACCTGCAGAAGAAAATAACAGTCCAAGATAAGAGCATACCAATCTTTGGTCAAGGGTATGTAATAGGTACACTCTCCTGTCAATTTCTCCAAACAAGCTTAAAAAACAAAGACAATGACAGTTACACAAGTCCTTAGCTTTTACTATACAGTACACATAGTGCTCAACTTACAACAGTTCGTTTAATCACTGTTCGAAGTTACAACAGCACTGAAGAAGGTGAGTGCAACAACCTCTGCAGCATCTCCATGATCTCGTGATCAAAATTCAGATGTTTGCAACTGACTTGTATTAATGATGGTTGCAGTGTCCTGGGGTCATGTGATCACCTTTTGCAACCTTCTGACGAGCAAAGTCAATGAAAAAACCAGATTCACTTAACAACCATGTTGCTAATTTAACAACTGCAGGCGTTCAGTTAACAAATGGGGCAAGAATAGAGTAGAATAGAATAGAATAGAATAGAATAGAATAGAATAGAATAGAATAGAATAGAATAGAATTCTTTATTGGCCAAGTGTGATTGGACACACAAGGAATTTTTTTCTGTTGTGTAAGCTCTCAATGTACATACAACAATAGTGATAGATCAGAAAAGTTGTAAAATGTGAAAAACTCACAAATGTCTCACTTAGCAACAGAAATGTTGAGCTCAGTTGAAATGGTTGTAAGCCGAGAACTACCTTGTATGTTGTGATGCATCTGTAAATATTTGTAAACTACTATTACTCCATTCATAACGTGAGCATGTCTTAACCCTTAATCCTAGCTAATCTTTTAACCTCCCCACACTCCAAGAAAACTATGTCTGGAGTATTTCACAACATTGTCCTTATAACATAAAGAGAATGTATAAACATATTTTTTTCAGCAAGACTCAACATACGTTTACTTTTAATTTTGACATGATCGGCAGCACATATTTTTGTCTACTCATTTAGCCTGTTGAATATTTTAAAAGTAGATGTATTAAAGAAGAGTGATTTATTCTCTACACTTTCCTAGGCACAAGCTAATATATTGAATTTTAGAGGTCTGCTACTAAATAAACATGCACAGTAACCTGATGTGAATTGTATTTGATATGAAGGGTCCCTCAGGGGCCTGTTTCTCCAACTGTTGTTTTTCTTAACAGCCCTTTTGGTTTATAAAGTTGTGCAGGCAATTTTATCAGGTTTATTCTCAAGCAACAGCCCTATAATAGTATCCCTTCTGGATTTGAATTGCTAATATTTTAGAAGAGGCAATGCTTGTTGAATTCAATGGACTTTACTCCTAGGTAAACAGATACACAACTGCCATAAAGTGTTTATTTCCAGTGAGTTCTGGGTTTTGCTCAATAAAACAAAAAAATTGTCACAATTTGTTCAATATCTTATCTGGTAATGTTTTTGTGCCATCCGAGACTATAATTCCTTCTCTTCCCCGATAGCCCCAATTAGCTACATAGAACTGCTTCATTGTTGTTGTTTTTTCAAATAGTGCTACATTAATTTAGCACAACACAATATCCTCAGTCTGTCCTCAACTTATTTTATTGCAAGACAATACAAAGTCTAATTACTATCCGAGGAGAGAGAGAGAGAGAAAAAAAAGCTATTTTAAGATTTACTCTGTTTCAAATAATTCAACTTGATCTGCTCATTCATTTGGTGATGACTACAAAACTCCCATAAGTTACCGTATTTGCAGCCTTAAATTATATTGGTAATAATTGAAACAGATGTTTTCTTTTTGTTTTAGTTTTTCTCCCTCACATGTTTCATGGCATCTGAAAGCACCACAAATATTTGTGGCTATTATTCCAGGTCACATCCATTATGGCAGTTTGATGGAGCACAGAGTATGGTTAGTAACCTGAAAATTGCTGTGCTACAATTTGACACATTTTGGCTGCCCTGTCTCCTGCTCCTCTCAAAGGATTTTTGTTTTTATGGCTCATACCAAAGAAAACACACCTCAAGCCCAGATATCAGCAGCTGCCTGAAGTTGCTAAATGGCCTCCAGCATACAACAATTTGTCACAGTCTATGAAATGTGAGAAATAAACAGAAGCTCCATGACTTGCTATATGTGGTAACTAGCATGCATATCAGGGTTCCTAAAGGTGAAAAGGACATCTGACTTTCTCCTGGAGCCCTTAGTGAATAGCAGAGCAACGGCTTAGAAGTGTAGAGGAAGCAATTCCTAAGTTTTCAGTATGGAATAAATAACCTTCTATGGAGATTACATTAAACAAATCTCAATAAGGCATCAGCTTCTGTGGTAATGTGCAGTATGTAAACTATGTTTTTCTTTCTTAGGACGATTGATGTGTCTTATGAAAGCACAATGCTTGGTTGATTTTGATTTCATCTGATATGTCAATTCTAACTAACTCAACAAACCAATGTTTGAGGAAGCTTTGATATAGTATAAATCCATTATAGTATTATATATCAACAAATGCCTACTTTCATAGCTCCTTCAGAGCCATCACAAACCCCTGTTACATAACTGAGGAAGTTCAGCATTAATTGCCAGGAAGACATGATTGTTAAGCACTTCTTTCCTGTGCAGTCTTGTTATTCTTGCTGCACTAATTAAATCAACAAAATAGGTAGTAACTCTGCTTAGCTCTGTTAGTCTCGTCGTTACAAGTGTACAGTTGAAGAACATTTATCGCTTCTAGATTATTACCCCAATTGGAAGTGGATGCGAGTCCTTCAAATCCATTTTTACTCTTGGTGATTTTATGAACAAATCTATATAGTTTTATTGGCAGCATTTTTGTAAGTGATTTGCCTTGCCTTCTTCCTAAGGCTGAGAGAGAGTAACTAGCCAAAGGCACCCAGATAGTTTTGTGCCTAGGGTGGGACTTGAACTCTGATTTCTCCATTCTTTACCCAGCATCTTAACTGAGAGTTGAGTGGCTCATGACTGTAAGCAGCACTTTGAAAGCACTTCATCAAATTCATGTATTTACCAATAGAAAGCTAGATAGTAGACAATGTGTTTCTGAGGAGTATAGTTCCAGAATTTCAAATCCATAATTGATCTTCAAATGATCATGATGAAAGCTTAGTGTAAAAATATCCATTGGTTTCCAATGTTTGGTGACCTACCCCAGAGGTCCCCAAACTTGGCAACCAGCCAGCATAGCTTCCCAACATGGCAAGTTAGCCTCTTACATTTTCATCTGTTTGATGTTCTCTGAGTCAAAGTTGTTGGATTCACACCAAAGTTTTTGCTAATCTTATCTCCGTGTCTTTTGCATTTCTCTTTCTCAAATTATTGAGAAAAGCTTCAGTCTTGACTGTTATATTTTCTTATACAATAAGCTAAAGTCATGTGTTCCTAGTTTCATGTTAGCATTATCAACAGCTTTTTAAATTTGTCTTTCTTTGAGGGCCCTGTTTCCAACTAACAGAGAGGCTTTTAAGCATCAGAAGACACTATCTTCAGAACACATTAAATGACCTCAATATGCATGAAAGGCTTATTACTAGAGTTACAAGAAAATAGTCTTTCCTAATACAAGATGTTAAAATCTAGTTCACACTCATTGGATGTGCTCTTTGATGACTGTGGTTGCCCAATTTGCTGATAATATCACATAATTTAGACTGGTTGAGCTTTCTTAGGTCCCTTTCAAACAGAGGAAGTGGGTAGTGTAATGAAAAAATATATAGTTTAATCTAAGTTCTGCAATAGTGGCAAATATCTGTAGCTCAGGTGTCGGATGAGGTGGAGGTTCATTCTCCAAGCTTGTGGATTAGTTTCTGAACATTTCGTTACCAGGCTAGGTAACATCTTTAGCAGAATTTAGGGGATGTCAGAGTCAGTGTTTTTTTTTGTTGTTGTTGTTGTTTTTTTTGCTTATAAGGGCTTCATGTAGTCAGTGGGTCTTGTGATGGGAGGGTCCCATCGGATTATGGTCTGGTGATGGGTCTTGTGAAGGGGAGATCACATCAGGTGAGGGTCATTGGGAGGTGAAGTGCTGGTTGCGGGGTTGCATGGTAGGTTGAGAGTCAATGCTGTCTCTGGTTGGCTGTGTGGGTGATTTGATTTCTGAGGGGTTCGTAGTTTTATTAAATAAAGAAATAAATTAAATGCTATAAATTAGTTCAACATGCTGAATATTGAGGCAAAATAGCTTCACATAATTGCAAGTATACACTAATAGAATTTAAGCTGAGATGATTGATCAAGAAAAGGCTGTAATAGATATTATGTTGATAACTGAAATGAGAAATGACATGTTGTGAATTACTACGTCTGCAATACTGTATCTGCTTCTAGCTATGTATCTGCAAAAGAAAATTGATAGCGAAAAGTGTTTTTTCTTCTTCGATATTCCTAGAACTGAGTTCTTAAAGTGGAGTGGTGGGAAATTAAGATAATATTAATTATCTTCAGATAATATTACGATAAAATAAAAGACACCTTTTCACACTATTTCTGATGGAATAATCCTACTCTCTACAATATAATGATGGCTTCCAATTTAAAACAGGATTAGCAAGTTCATGGAAACAAGGTTTAACCATTGCTAATTAGCGGCCCTGGCTGGAACTAATAACCTAGTTGCTGGAGGACCCAAAGCAGCAAACGCTACTGCAATCACTTGTGGGCTTCTCAAGGACTCACTGAATAAAATGCCCCATAGGCTTGCGATTGGATATGGCAGAGCTTTCCATATTGTAGAAAGTTAGCACCCACCCCTCTCTTAGAAGAATTAAATATTTCAGGAAATATTAAAATGGCAGAATATTATATTTCACTGGATGAGAAAAGGATAAACATATTTTTAAAGACAAAGAACAGCTCCCTGCAGCTCCCTGCCCCCTGAAAATATTTAGTGTACGTTAAGACTGGGCCTGCCTATCTACAAAACAAAAGACATCAGCTCCAAGGTGAAGTGATTAAGACATGACCCTCCAGGACATAATAGGATTATCTATCAGCAAAACTCACCACATGTCACAACCAAGCCCCTTCATTACATCACCCAGCAAGGTTCAACCAAACTTGATTCAGACAAACATGACTCCACGTGGGAGTCTGACTGCAACCAATAGAATACACGCCCTTGCCACAGGAACAGGAAGCTCAAGTTCAAAGCCCAAAGAGAGGGTATAAATACCTCTCTTTCTCCCCTCCATGTGCTCAATTGCCCAGGATCTAAAACCGATGTGGTCCTGTTCACCAATAAATCATCTTTCCAATCAGCCTCCATGTTTCCAGTGTCTTTCTCCCCACTTGGAACTGAACCCAGATGGACATTTCTTCCATCAATATATTCTTAGAAAAGGGGCAGAAATGTGAAAAAAGAGACAAACGTGTATGCTGAAGTTCATGGACTTCGTAATGCAAATGTCAATTGTCTTTATCACAGAAGTTTGGTACATGCCACAAACACTATATGCAGAAACATTCTATATCCGGCAAATTTACTGTATAAAGCTAATTGTCATCTGTCTCACCAGAGAGTGGATGCATGGAAAAATGCATACGTTCCAGTGGAAGACGCATACATTTCAGACTTCAACAGCAAACTCAATACAGCCAAATCTTCTGCATTTCAGGTTAGTATGTGTTACTATTTTTTGCTTTTGTATGTTTTTCAAAGCGGAATTCTCTATGTCTATCCATCATCCATTCCTCAGCACCTCCATAACAGAAATTCTTTACTCTTGCTACCTCCTTCCCTCAAATTAGAAGACCTGTGTTCATATGATGCTCCATGGGATGGAAATCTCATTATTTAGAATCAGAGAAAATTATACATGGGGGCAGAAGAGTATGTTGGGCATAGCACTATTATTTTAAAATGTGCTCGTGTAACTAAGTAATTCGACATGGATAACTAAATTTAGTTTTTAATCTTGCAAGGCGGCCATATAATTAAAACAAATACCTTTAAATCACTAACAATAGTTTTAGCAAATTCCAGACAAATACTGATCCTTAAGTATGAAGATAGTATAATGTTGCATCCACGTGCAGACTTTGGCATACTGTAATGGCTTTGAATTTTCTCAGGAAAAAAATGTAGGTTTATTTCATTTAGACCATGTGATGTGTGTCCCTCAGCAGAAATATTCACGCTGGAGCCCTGCCGACATCAACAGAAAGGTCGTTCCCCATATTAGGTGCCACAACAGACAATGCAGTTCCCCCACGGCACTTTTGAGTGAGCATCAGTAGAGTAATAAGCAAAGAAACTTTCGCAGAACATAAACACCAGACAGGCCTAAGGGAAAGAAAGTGATTTCTCAGGTAACATTTCCTGAGCTGTTCAAGACATGATAAACTAACAATAACATTTCAAACATGGTTTGATAGCTAATTGGCAGCCAGTGCACAGCTTTCAAGGGTTATACTTACGAGCTAAGCAGCCCAGTGGTGGGATTCGAATATTTTTACTACTGGTTCTATGGGCATGGCTTGGTGGGTGGGGCTTGGTTTGGCTTGGCGGGCTTGGCTTGGTGGGCATAGCAGAGGAAGAATACTGCAAAATCCCCCCTCCCCACCTCAATAACCTGCTTTCCAGCTCTGTTCTCCTGGGCAGGGCAACAAAAGAAGACCCAGCTGATCAGCTGGGATTTGGAAATCAGAGAATAGATGGGGGCGGGGCCAGTCAGAGGTGGGATTCCAAACTACTCAAAATTTCTGCTACCAGTTCTCCAAACTACTCCAAATTTCCGCTACTGGTACTCCAGAACTGGTCAGAACCTGCTGAATAACACTTCTGAAGCAGCCCACTGAGCATCCCAATATAGATTCTATATTCTCTGAAGTTCCCAAATCCTTCTCAAGGCCAACATAAATTCGTGTACAAGGTGCTACATTAAGTGCTTTCCTGTTGTCCAATGCCATAGCGAGGCTATTCCTGTTTAGGAAAGTTCAAAATGAATGTGTCACTTGAAGTGATAGTTGTGGAGTCCTACTAAACCCGCAGAGCCCAAATTTGAAGGTGTTCACTAAACCCACAGAGCCTCTAGTGACAAAGATGAATCCTTGAAGCTCCCTCCCTACATGTTAAGTGTAACTCCATATATGTTATGCAGAAAATTATTGAGCTCTCAGACCCAGGAAGATCCCCAATCTGAGCAGGATTCAGCTACGGCTTATTTGCTCTTTTCTGATCTACCATTTTAACCCAGCACTCATCCTATTATCCCATCCTTGAGCTTGACTCTTGACCAAGAAGCTTCTTGGATGAGAAGCGAAAGGTCTTCAAGGAAAAACAAAGCTCTGTTGCCTATTGAAAAGCACCTTTGGGATGTACGCAGTGGTGGGATTCAAATAATTTAACAACCGGTTCTCTGGTCCTAATGATTTCTCCCAACAACCAGTTCACCAAACTGCTCAGAAACTTAACAACCGGTTCCCCCGAAGTGGTGCGAACTGGCTGAATCCCATCACTGGAGGTACGGCAATGTTATCTTTTTCACAGCTTGTGTTGGTTGTGCTATATTAGATTAAGTGATTGGCTACTTTTTGATAAAGTTGTATGGGTATTCATTTTGTTGGAAGATGTTGTATAGATGATCTGTTTCCTTTTTCTAATGTTCAGGGTTGCTGCAATGTGTTTGTTACTTTGGTAGTGAAGCACCTGATTGGTGTGAGTGGTTTAAGATAGACTTGTGTCTCTAATTTGCCATCACTGCCTCTGCTGACGAGAACATTCAGGAATGTTAGTGTGTTGTTGTTTTCTTCTTCCCTTGTGAATTTTATTCCTTTGAAGATGTTGTTGATAGTTTCATGTGTCCTCTCTAGCTTTTTCATTATGACAAAGGTGCCATCTACGTATCCTTAACTTCTAGAAATATTCTAGTCCTATTTTGATATAAATTTTATATATTAAGTGTGATTACTCATTCTTGGACTATGACTAGCCTGCAATTAGAATTTCCTTTCCTCAGACAAAATATGGGCAGGGGTGGGATTCTACCAGTTCGTACCTATTCGCTAGAACCGGTTGTTAACATTCTAAGCAGTTCAGAGAACCGGTTGTTAGAAGAAATTACTGGCCTAATCCTGTAAGGAAGGCAGGAAGGAAACATTCTGGTGTTGCTTATAGAAACTGCCTTTCCGTTAACCCTTATTACATTCTTGGCTGGACTAGACTTCCTGTCTCAGGAACGTCTCTGGAGTTTTTTCCCCCTCCTTGCTGGTACTTTGCTTGTGTGGAGTGACCATTTAAAGTTACAATGGCACTGAAAAAAGTGACTTATGACCATTTTTCACACTTATGACTGTTGCAGCATCCTCACAGTCATGAGAGGCCAGGCGAAGAGATGTGTGGCTCGATGTGAGTGATATTGAGTTGGCCACACCCAGCCAATAACATGACCACCAAACCATGTCCATCCAGTCACATGACCACCTAAGCCATGCCCACAGAACCTGTTGTTAAAAATTTTGAATCCCACCCATGAATATGGGCCTTTTTTATTCTGGAACTCAAGATCATCAAACAGAGAAAGTCAATAGAAGTGGCTTTTCTGTGACTTCTGTTCAATGTGCCTGTGTTATAATTGCATATATTACTTATTGCACATCCACTATTAATTTTAATGAATTCTTCAGCTCAATTACACTAAATGAGCTGCTAATTGTTTGCAGGATAGAATCCGTTCTATTCTGTTTATTTTCTTATCGTACTTCAGGATTTTGTTTTGTTTTGTTTCTTGAGATGTCACTGAGTGAACATTGTATTGTACATGGCAAATAGTAAAGACGGTCAGGAATAATTAAGTACAAAAATGAAATTGTAAAACACATTATTTTACTGCAGAGTCACACATTCCCTCAAACTTCAATTGATGTTAAAGAAACTTTTGTTTTAATTGTACTCATTTTTAAGCTAGCATTTCAACACTGCATGTCTAGTCAAAATTAAAACCCACTGAATTTTTGGCCAGTTTGAAAAGAATCTTAACTCACGGTATATAGCCAAACACATTTTACCCATAATTCTATACAATACAGTTACTATACTTGATCTGAAATGCCAAACTTTGTTCAGTATTTTTATGTGAAAATCACCACAACTTTATCCATACCTTGAATATTTGCCACATGATCTACAAATCCATTTACAATGTACCACTATCTTCATCTAAAGTTGAACTGTCCACAAATTTAGTCATCATTTTTTTTTCAGATATTTCATGTATTGGTGAACTATAACTTTCAACAGCTCCTGCTTGCATGGATAAATTTGATGGATGTTAGCAGCTGTCTTTCAACCAAATTAGAAGACATTACATTTTGGCGAATGCAACTCCCCATTCTTGATGCAATATGTCTTGTGGTGGGCTGTCCCAAATCAGTGAACTCTCATGGGCTCTGAAACAGAAGTGCTCCTAACACAGCTGTGCAGCCAGATCAACCATTTCATTTCCCATGTGTCTCAATGCAATAGTTGACCATGAGTTTTAGATCCACCTTAGGCACAAACCCCAGTCACTTTATCTTAGCCCTAGGAAGGAGACACTGGCAAGCAAACTGCAGTGACTTGTCCAGGAAATCTCTAAAAATTGGACACGACTGAATCAAAAGGGGAAAAAAGAGAGAGAGAAGTAATTGGCAGTGTTTTTCCAGGACTTGTATGGGCAGTCTCTGACAATCAGACACAATTGAATGAAATAAATGCCCAGATATGCATTGTGAATCAACAATGTTTGCCTCCTGACCAAGAACAGTCTTGGTTAGCTGACTTAAGACAGTCCTTGTCTACTAGTAGTCCAAATGCATCTCCCAACAGTTTTTGAGAGATGGGATGGGAGAAAACAGGAAGGGAATTTCAGAGCTGCCAACCTCCTTTTGAGGATATTGATGCAAAGGAAATTAGCATCTTGCCACAGCCTGAGATTAGAATACCCTGGGAGAGATTTGGGTTTAACAGCCAAAATAAAATAATGTTTTGTGCTAATTTGCTTTCTCTCATTATTTAGTGTAGGAAACAATTGCTCCCACAGTGCTTAACATTGCTTCAGCTCCAGTTAGCTTTCATTCATTGCTTTATAACATATTTTTATGTCTTTGAAATTTACTGAAACTGATGAATAACAATGCCTGCAAGCATTTTTATGTCCTTTTTTCTTTTAGTGGGATCCAATTTCTTTGACAGAGAGATTGTTGGGTCTAAAGATTCACTGAGAACTACTAGCCCAAGATATTTACATTTCCAAAAATTCTAATATTAATAGAAATTTGGATCATTTCCAATATCATTTTTCATTACCTCTAGCAGTCATGCTCTCTCTTGAAATATCTTTTGCACTTTTTACATTTCTGCAAGAAAGAAAATAATCAAAATCCATCCTGGCTGTTCAGCTTCACAAGTAGTCTTAACTTTCAGCTAAGCTGATCTCTTATCATAGAGCAGAGCCTTTTATCAAGTCATCTCAAATTACTGAATCAAGAATTACAAAATTGTATGTTACTATCTTAATTTGTATTATGTTTAGAATGTCTGGTGTAATTTTTATAGATACATATGTTACAAATTGTCCCTGCATTTTAGCAATGCTTTCATTTTAAAAATGTGAATATTTTCACATATAAATGTAATTAAAGTAGCAATCTAATCCAGTGCTTATGACTTATTCCCAGGAAGGGATGTTCAGGATTGAAGTCTTGTTTGACTTGTTCTAAAATTGTAGAGTAGAGACAAGGAATAGTTTTCAGTAAAATAGTTGGAGACATATTTCTATTTCCAGATGCCTGGAATATCTTTGTTCAATAGCCAGATCTGGTCACAGATTTGGTAGGGCTGGGAGACTAGAAGAAGAACTGTAGAACTTCTTTATCAAGTGTGAAAGTAAGGGGAAATGTCACTGAGACTCTTCGTGGTTGAACTAAAGGGCAGAAGTTCTGGTCTCCTTGAGTGGGGAAGATTGCAATGCATTTGGGCAAGATGACCTAATTTTGAAAAGTAATACATGTCATCTGAACAGCCACTTCGATTTGCTCCTGAAATCTCCAGAGTTTAAAATTACCTGTTTGTACAATTGGGAAGCAGTGATTCATTTTCCAACGTACTTTCAGTTCTCTGAACATTATTGTTTCCTGTCTTATATACTAGTATATACACACACAAGCTATTCTCTGTTTTCAAAGAAAGAAAATGACAAATTCACATGCCTTGGCACGAATGGGCTCAAACGCAGGGGAAGTAGAGGAACCCTGATGTGCAAATAGTAGCTCCAACTTACTAATATTTAGTTTGATCCCGGCATCTCCCATCTGGACCCTAACAGGCTCCAGAAACTTAGCGTGTTTTGTGCACAGTCCTTCCTAATCATAATATAATACGTTCCACTATTTAAAATATGTACCATATCCTTCTAAACCAGAAAGGACCAAAGAAATTGGAACACCACCAGACTGATTCCTATATTTGCTAATAAAGAAAAATACTCAAGAAAAGTCATGGAAATTCTAAAATACCAATCTTGTTTTATTTGGTGAAATTAGTCATACTATCACTGAAATATTGATAAACAGCTTGAGCAAATATAACCTGATAAATATTAAAAAAGAACTATTGGCTTCATTTGTGTAATGCTTTTCAAAACCTGATAGAATCCTGTTAGAAGATAAATGAGGTAAACAATAAAGAGAACCCAGATTATAATTTATTCACAACCCCTCTTTATACAAGAGCTCCTTTTTGAAGGCATGGGACAAATGTAGAAAATTTCTTTGAACATTAAACTCCACAGTAGAAAAATTGGTTGTAGACAATCCAAGTAAGATCTTATCTGGTTATATATCATGATACAGAAAGTAAACTGTAAACAGCAAGCTATTTCAAGAGCCTCTTCTCTTAAAATTACAACTGGGTTTTCTGTGAAGGAAAGGGTTTGGGCTTTCTTTAGAGTTATTTTATTATTTAATTAATAATTAATTTGATGTATGTGGCTTCCCATCTCGAGTCTTTGAAGACATCTGGTTTTTATCCAAGAAATTCATCAGAGCTAAGGATATTCTTGGATGAGAAGAGAAATGTCTTCAAAGAAAAACCAGAAAGTCCAGTTGCCTCTTGAAAAAGCACTTTCAGGAAAGAACTGATTACTTTAGTTCTCAGTAATTAGCCACCATTCCCAGGTGGCTCCAATTATATCAGGAGGCCCTCCAAGAGCAACTTTCCACCAACCCGGCATTTCACCGACCCAGCCCTATCCCTGTATTCCCATCATAAAGCTTCCATATTTCTTCTACTGCTGAAATAACTTTTAGCTCACCTGGGCTTGCACAGGTATGCAGGAGCTTCTTGGTAGCAGAGGCATCTACAACGGTTAGGGTGGGAGTTAAAAAGTCAAAATGGTGGCTGCAACTGCAAGTGGAGCCACGCCCATTTTATCCACACAGCACAATGCATTTTAAAAAGACCTGAGCTTTGATCAGATGCTTGTAGCTGCCATCTTGACTTTTTGACCATTCCTTATAGTCAAGGGATGCTTAGTAAACTGTTTGTTCCGTGTCCCTTTCTGGATTCTTGGCTTTTCTTCCTCTCTGCTGAAGCCATAGTATTTCACCACCATTTCACCAATGTCTTTGGTTAAGCAGGAAGTAAGCCGCCTTCTCTTTCTGAAAACAAACCTAATGAGGTAAGAATGAGAACTGGAACAGGGTGTGGGCAAGACACCAACTTTTGTTATCCTTTATTGTGAGCTGATTTGAAGTTCTTTGCAGCAAAGGGGAAGTGACAAAAATTATTCTGAACTTGGGAAGGTAAATAAAAAGGGAGAGTGGAAAGGACTATTGCTTCTGTAATTACTCCAACAATCGTTGATTGAACAGAATATATATTACATGGAGCATATTTGTTATTGCTTTCTTACATAGGGTGACCAGTTCTGGGCTGCAAATATCTATCTGATCAATAGACAGTAGCAAAGAGAGTTTTTTTGTAGTCTTTGCTCCAGTGTTGGGATTCAAATTTTTTTACTACCAGTTCTGTGGGTATGGCTTGGTGGGCATGGCAGAGGAAGGATACTGCAAAATCCCCATTCCCTCCCCACCCCTACTAACCTGCTTTCCAGCTCCGTTCTCCTGTGCAGGGCAATAAAATAAGACCCAGCCAGTCAGCTGGGACTTAGGAGGCAGAGAATTGATGGGGGTGGGGCCAGTCAGAGATGGTATTCCAAACTATTCAAAATTTCTGCTACTGTTTCTCCGAACTACTCAAAATTTCTGCTACTGGTTCTCCAGAACGGGTGAGAACCTACTGAATACCACCTCTGCTTTGCTCCTATTTACGGTCTTCCGAGATTTTGTAGTCCACATCTATTTTAACCTTATACTAAGTCATAGTTTACTGAACAAGCCACAATGGGCAGGGTTGACATCATACAGCCAGGGGTGTCAACCTGGCAGCCCATGGGCTGGATGAATCATGTGCAGGCCACGCCCATCCCAGCTCTGCGAATTGGGAAAACGTCTTGAAACATCACATGATGGCAACGTGACACAGCGAGTTTGTCATCCGTGTCATACACAAAGCGATAATTTTACCGGCTTGGCTTCAGTTTAGCATATTGGGAGACAGCTATTATGGTTTGAAAATTGTGATACATGGCTAAGCATGCTCTTGAATGAAGTTCTTTAAAAAGCCAAGGTTACGCAGGCTATCAGCTACTGCAGTATGTGAAGTCAACTACTGACTGAGTATACACAGCTGTGATGGTGTGTGGGAATGACCTTGGGAAACAAGGAAGACTTGCAGTCATGGCAACAGTCTGATAAGAGGCAGATCGGTAGTTTCGGTCTCTCAAGAATCTGTTTAAAGTAACCTTACAATAGAGATAGTGCTGATGCTCCTGATTGTGCTTCTTGTCCAGACTATCTCAAAGTGCTAATATCAGTCTTGCAAGAATGAAAGTATTTCTACCCCCACCCTACTCTGTTTTTCATCGCTGTAAAACTAAGGAGAGTCCCTTTTGAAACTCTTCCCATGCTTTCCCACCACCTATGGACTGAACTGCCTCTTATCAGACCATTGCCCTGGTTGCAGGTTTTCCTCCAGTCTCTAGAAGTCCTTCGCACAAGTCCTTATCACAACAACAGCACAGCCATATTATAGGACAGCAAATCATGTGAGACTTGTTCATTGCCATTTTAACAGGGTTTGCACCACCTTAAAAGAGACACACTTTCCACAGATGCCAGCTGAGTTTTCATATATACAGCTGTTTTGCTTCATTAGTAGTCTCTGTGGAAATGTAATTTATAGATGCCCATCCATTCGCAGAGAAACTGGAAAAGCCCTGAAGCAGCAATGAAGATCCTTGGGAGGGTGTGGATGTCTCAAGGCTTCAAGGAGTGGAGCTTTGCTTGAGCCAGCACTTTCAATGTTCTGCCCAGTTGAAATTTGTAAGCAGTATTTTTTGCCTTAATGTACCGTGTAAGGTACAAATCATCATTACCAAAGAGTGTCAAAGTTAATGGCATAAGATATTGTGTGAATGCAGCTAGTGAGTGTGTACTCTCTCCTGCTTCAGAGAGTAATTAGGACTGCAGAAAAAACAATTAATACCAACCTGCCTTCAATTGAGGACCTGTATACTACATGAGTCAAAAAGAGGGCTGTGAAAATATTTACAGACCCCTCACATCCCGGACATAAACTGTTTCAACTCCTTCCTTCAAAACGACGCTATACAGCATTGCACATCAGAACAACTAGACACAAGAACAGTTTTTTCCCTCTGCTAAACAAATAATTCCCTCAACCCTGTTCAACTATTACAAAGTCTGCACTACTATGACTGTTAATCTTGTCATCACTCCTTATCACCCATCCCCTCCCACTTGTGACTGTATGACTGTAACTTTGTCGCTTGTATACTTACGATTTATATTGACTGTTTCCTAGTATGATTGATTGCTTATTGTACCCTATGACTATCATTAAGGGTACAATAAGCTTATGATTCTCAACTCTTGACGAATGTATCTTTTCTTTTATGTATACTGAGAGTATTCACACCAAGACAAATTCCTTGTGTGTCCAATCACATTTGGCCAATAAAGTATTCTATTCTATTCTTGTTAACATTTTGTTCTACTTTTCCCTATTCTCCTTTAGCATATATATTAGGGACACTGAGAAAACAAACCAGTTACCATAGCCCACAATGCAGAGGTGGTATTCAGCAAGTTCTGACCAGTTCTGGAGAACCGGTAGCGGAAATTCTGAGTAGTTTGGAGAACCAGCAAATACCACCTCAGACTGAAGATTTTACAGCATCCTTCCTCTGCCATGCCCACCAAGCCACGCCCACAGAACCGGTAGTAAAAAAATTTGAATCCCACCACTGCTACAATGTTTTAGTAGTGTATTCTATCTAAGACTATTGAATTGAATTGAATTGAATTGAATTGAATTGAATTGAATTGAATTGAATACATTATTTGGCCAAGTGTAATTAGATACACAAGGAATTTGTGTCTGGTGCAGAAGCTGTCAGTGTACATGCAAAGCAACAGAAAACGTCATGATTGAGCTGCCAAAATTATATATTGGAAGCTTTGGGTTCAAATGAGCAAAAATTACTGGGAATACCAAATTGACACAGATCTTGAAAATGAACAGGTCAAGATCTTGTGGGACTTTCAAATCCAAACAGACAGACATCTGGCCCACAACATGTCTGTCTGATATCACTATTGTGGAAAAGAAAAAAAGTCTGGTTCATTGATATTGCAATACCAGGTGATGCACGGATTGAAGAGAAACAACTAGAAAAAATAATGAAATACCACAATCTGCAGATTGAAGCTGAGCGATTGTGGAGGAAGAAACCAACGGTTGTACCAATAGTAACAGGAACCTTGGAACAATAACCAAAGGGTTGCCTTAAATACATGGAAATCTTGAACTCATCAAACCTGAATATTCTGACTTTACGGGGGTGGGGGGAAACTTACTTGGAACTGCTTATATACTCAGACATTACCTTAACAGCTGTTAGGTCCTTGGTTAGGCCTTGAACTGTTAAGTTTTTACCAGTCCTAGACTGTGGATCGAATTGAAGGTTAAGATGATGATCATGATGATGATGATCATGATGATGATGATGATGATAAGTTATAGTAAAGAAGACAATAAGAAAGATAAATAATACTACAACTCTACTACATGGGTAAATATACATAGACATTAGACAACACTGTGAGAATTAGGTGTTCAGCAGAGTAATGACATGAGGGGAAAAACTGTCCCTGTGTCTAGTAGTTGCTTTGGCCTGCAATGCCTTAGAGCAGGGGTTTCCAACCTTGGCAACTTTAAAGACTTGTGGACTTCAACTCCCAGAATTCCTCAAGCTGGCTGAGGAATTCTGGGAGTTGAAGTCCACAAGTCTTAAAGTTGCCAAGATTGGAGACCCCTTCCCTATAGCACTGTCCCGAGGGAGGAGTTGAAACAGATCGTGTCCAGGATATGAAGGATATATAGCTCTCTTTCTGACTCACACAATATACAGGTCTTCTATGGAAGGCAGGCTGGTTGCAATTACTTGTGCCTGGCCTTAATCACTTTTAAAATAGCCTGTTGCTAAAACATGGCCAGCTCTGAGTTTCTGTTTAAAGAAAAAAACTGAGGTTTAAATTTAAAGAATACAGCGGAATAAACTATACTGTATGTACTTGGAGCCAATTAACTTATTTGCTGAATTTTCCAACTTAGCACTAAGATTGTATATAATGTGTATGAAATACAATGATGCTGTGCTACAAAAACAAAAACAGTATAGATTATAGAAAATTTTCAGTTTATGTTCTCAAACTGAAAGTAATCTTGGTTCGTGTTCAAAACAAATATAGAAATGAACTTAAAATAGTCTTCAGGAAAAGTTTTTAAAAATCTGCCAGTACATGTGTTTGTGTTCCAGAGTTTTACAAAGCTGAGGAGGATTTGATTAAATGTTAGGGAGGGACAGGGAACATAAATATAGCAATGAAAAAAGTTTTGATTGGAAGGGGAAAGGATACTGACCTAGGGAGTTGAAAAATTAATATTTTAAGTATGAAATTTGTAGGAGTTATTTCTTATTTCCATCATATAAAGCAGGGGTCTCAAACTCAATTTACCTGGGGGCCGCTGGAGGCAGAGTCTGGGTGAGGCTGGGCCGCATAAGGGATTCCACAAAAAACGTTGTTAAAAAAATATCCTCAAATGTTATACTTTCATATCACGGTGGGGGCCACAGGATATCGTCCTGCGGGCCGCAATTGGCCCACGGGCCACGAGAATGAGACCTCTGATATAAAGGGAAAGAAATGAATGGTTCATCACTATATTTAACTACCACGTTCTTGTATTGTTTTTATAAAAAAAATCAAAATTAAGAATAAGCCCTTTAAATCACCAGCCTTGTGATAACATTGTTCGGAAGAGTTGTTTAATTGAGCTAAACTCCTGGAACTAGTGGTATTCCAATCAGATCACAAAAACTCTTTTTCCAATGTTAAGATCAGTGGTGGGATTCAATTTTTTTTTTTACTACCGGTTCTGTGGGCGTGGCTTGGTGGGCGTGGCAGGGGAAGGACACTGTAAAATCTCCAGTCAGAGGTGGCATTTGCCGGTTCTTCGAACTATTCAAAATTTCCGCTACCGGTTCTCCAGAACTGGTCAGAACCTGCTGAATATCACAGCTGCAGTGAGGTGATAATGATGATGCAGTTAAATCCTAGCAAGACAGTGTACTAGTCAAA
Source organism: Notechis scutatus (assembly GCF_049901735.1). NCBI lineage: Eukaryota > Metazoa > Chordata > Lepidosauria > Squamata > Elapidae > Notechis > Notechis scutatus. The sequence goes on along the minus strand of NC_142011.1, from coordinate 139,815,628 downwards.
GTTGTGCCAAGGTTCCTTCTATACTAGCTGATTCAGGTGCTTGTACAATAAAGCTGTCATGGGCAATATTCAAAGCAGTCAATTATTTTAAGGTAAATTTAATGATCTACATATCACCCACCACCAGGAAATCCTCTTACATACAGCATGTTTGACTACCAGTTCAAAATGCTGATCATTAAACCCTAAACAGTACAGCATCAGGATATAACCTGTTTCCCTGAAAATACTACCTACCCTGAAAGTAAGTCCTAGCTTGATTTTTACATGTGCACCCAATATAAGCCCTACACCCAAAATAAGCCCTAATTAATATCCCACCCACTCCACAGTGGACAGGTAAAAATTAAGCTAGGGTGGTGATGGAGGGTTGGAGCTGCCCTACTACTTAACCTTTGGACAGTTGTAGCCAGGCCTCACACATTCTGACACCTGCCTTGCCGGCCCATTTCTTCTGCAGCCGGCAAGGCTGGCAAGGCTTTCCTGAAGGCCTCTGACAGTGCATGCAAGTGAGGTTAATCAGTGGATGATTTCCCCCCAAAATAAGACCTGGTGCCTTTTTTGGTGGGGGAAAAAAATAATAATAAGACAGTGTCTTTTAGTCAGAGTGGAATGTGCCTGGCCAGCCTTATCATTGAGAGAGGGCTTGCTAGAAATGTCCTCTCTTAAGAAGATAGCAGTTGCAATAGCACTTAGACTTATGTACTGCTTCAAAGTGCTTTACAGCCGCCCCCCCTTAACAGTTTACAGAGTCAGCATATTGTCACCAACAATCTGGGTCCTCATTTTACTAACCTTAGAAAGATGGAAGGTTGATACTGAGCCGGTCAGGATCAAACTTTTGGCAGTGGGCAGTCAGTCTGCAATACCGCATTCTACCACTGCACCACCAGAACTCTACACAGAACTCTACACAGGGGATTTTCAACCCTTCAAGGTAACCCACATGAGAAGTGCAAACCATGAGTACAACACTACCTTTATTGTAAAATTATAGTGACAAGATCTTGCAGGTTTGAAAGCCTTTCTCCTCTTCTGTACTTTTACTTTCCAGCAAACTAGGAAGGATCCTTTCTGAGATTCTTCCTATGTCTGTTTTTTTCTTTTTGGAGCTGAGATACCTTTTCACCACGGTTGTCTAGACTGTAGCTCTTCCTCCTGTCTCCTCAAATCATTTCCACATACCATTATAGATATGAATCAGAAAACAGGCCGCCTTCAGGGCAGTCCTGCCTCATGGAACTCTTCCCCTCTCCCCGAGTGACCGGCAGCCCCGACCTGACCGCGATTCTGCCTGTATATTAAAGACATTTGATTTTAACTTGCCTTCAATCTCAACTGATTGATTGCAGATCATAGGTTTTCTTTTGTTTTTCTGCTGTGGCTGCTTTTAATTTTTTGATAATGGGTTCCATTTGGTGTGTTTTTTTATTGTTGTGTTTTATTTTTTCTGTCAGGTTGTGCTCTATCCAGAGTTCTTTGGATTGTGAAATAGAAATAAACCAATTCACTAATTAAGTAAACAAGCACATTTTGTTGAATTATATTTTACTTGTTAGTATCTTGCCTTGATTATTTTTTACAAATAACTCAAGGTAGTGAACATATCCACACACCTTTCTCTTCTATTTTCCTCACAACAAGAACCCTGTGAGGTGAGTTGGACTGAGAGAGAATGACTGGCCCAAGGTCACCCATTCATGGTTCAGACAGGATTTGAACACAGTTCATATATGTTAAAAGTTAGACTTACTTTAAATCAATTAATTTTCATATTAAACGATTCTGGTATTGTTTTCTGCATTTTCATAGCAGCAAGTTGGCAGAAACCAATGTTGTACTTTTATAGCAGATACCAACTCAACAAAGATAAGGTGGCACTGTAGACCAACAGGATTTAACTTTGTCCAATAAAATGATGCAATTATATGGTTATATGGTTGGCTTGGCATGTTGTACAAAACCCAACTTTTATGGTTTGTAAACTACAGTTGATGACTCAGCTGGTATGCAATTCTAAAAATAATATGTTTTATTTGTAATTTTTCCTTTAACAACCCTACATATTTTGTGGACAGTGTATTGACTGGGTCAATATACTTTTGACCCAATGCTAATAGTAATTTTTAATGTTAATTTTTATTAAAAGTTTTGATATATTCCTCTATATTTGTCTTCTAAAAGACAAATATAGAGGTATATAAAGAAAAGAAAGAAAAAGGAAAAAGATAAAGTACAGAAAAGAATACAATTGAAGAAGAAAAGTTCTTTATAGCAATTATAAACAAGGGGTAATTTACCCCTTCTCCCTCTTTAACATTACAGAAATGCATTCAACCTTTTATTCAATCTTTTTCTTTTTCCATTTTCAGCAAATATAATATTTGTATTGTGTTGTATTATATATTATATTATAATAATATAGAAGTTTTCTAATCTCATTATTTTATCCCTGGCCAACAGGCTACCTCTGCTAGTTCTGCCATCTTCACTATCAATTCCTCCATTGTGGGCATTTCAGTATTTTTCCATCTTTGTCCATATAATAATCTTGCTGCAATGCAAAGCTGCCATTTTCAGTTTAAACAAGCAATGGTTTAAGATTATACGTGAACCTTGCCTCTGACATTAGACTAATTGCAATTGGAAAAGCATGATCACTCCACTATGCTGTTTTCAGTTTCTCCTACTTTTACTTTAGCTACACAGGTCATCAGGCTTAATGCTAGCAAAAGGTGAACTATCTTTTGGCCTAAATCCATTCATAATTCTGGGTGTTGTAGTCCTAGCAAATCTACAATATGCCAGTCTTAGGAAGTTTTACGTACCAATTTGGGACTTTTTTTGGACATTCAGCATGTTTATTCATGTTAATGCTAATAAAAAAAAGGCTGCAGTGTAAGGTTTTATGGGAATGAAGTCTTTTCAGATCTAATTTTCATTTTTCAAGACAGCTTCAGGTCTGCAAGATAAATATAATTCTATTGACACATCAGATTAGAAACCTATATGTTCATAGGTGCATTTATTTTGGAGGCAGTTGCAAGGAAATAATGAGGCTTCTAATTAAGCTTGTTACAAATTGAGTTATAAATTATTTCAATTGAATCCTCTATGAAATCTTTATGAAAAATTGGTACTATTGATGGTAGATAAATTTCCTTGTAACAGCAACTATGAAGCTTATTACAGTAATATGACATTCAGTATTCCTTTCTTTTCCTGGATATTCTATTGTTTCCTTTCCTTTGGCCATTAAAAAATGTCATGTTTTGTGAGCATTTTTATTTTCTTTTTATTCTTTTTTTTTTTTGGTGTGTGAGATGCCCATTTAGGCTACATTTAAAAACGATGTTTCTACAAATCTTTCAATTCACTAAGCCTACCAAAACCTTTTCTATGATGGGACAGCAAAATGTATTTATCCTGGGTAAAATTAATCATAGTTGGCAAAATAATAAATATTGGGGGCTTTTTACAACATCCTGAGTGGTAAATTAATCATACTCATTGGATTTGCAGAGCATGCTATATGCAGCTGCCAAAAAAAGCCAACTCAGTCCTAGGCTGCATTAACAGAGCAGTAGAATCAAGATCACGTGAAGTGTTAATATCACTGTATAATGCCTTGTTAAGGCCACACTTGGAGTATTGCAGGGGTGGGATTCTACCAGTTCTATCTGGCTCTACAGAACCGGTAGCTCTGAGGAGCAACAAACACAGAACCGGTTCTGTGTCTGCTGCTGTTTTGGCCCACCCGCCTGCCCGGGCTCTTACCTGTCCTCTATTTCCTGTTTTTTCAACTGCAGCTGCTTTGCACGGCACAGCTGCGGTTGAAAAAGCAGGAAAAAGGGGCTTTTCCAACCACTGCACACCCGCACGCAGCGCTGCTCAGCTGTCTGGGCAGCTCAGCAGGTCGTAAACTGCATTTGTGCGATTCGCGCATGCACGCGTGATGCAGAGCAACAGAACCGGTAGTTATACCAGTCGGATCCCATCCCTGGAGTATTGCATCCAGATCTGGTCATCATGATATAAAAAAAGATGTTAAGATTCTAGAAAAAGTGCAGGTTGCAGGAATTAGGTGTGTGTGACCTAGTGAAAAGAAGGACTAGGGGTGACATGGTAGCAGTGATCTAATATTTGAGGGGTTGACATAAGGAAGAGAGGGTCAACCTATTCTCCAAAACATCTGAAAGCAGGGCAAGAAGTAATGGATGGAAAGTAATCAAGGACAGAACCAGCCTAGAACTAAGAAAAGTTTTCCTGATGATGAGAAGAGTTAATCAGTGGAACAGCTTGTCTCCAGAAGTTGTGGAAGCTCCATCACTGGAGATTTTAAAGAAAAGATTAGACAATGATTTGTTGAAATAGTATAGGGTCTCCTTCTTGAGCAGCGGGTTGGAGTAGAAGACCTCCAAGGTCCCCTCCAACTCTGTTATTCTGTTAAAATGTGATGGGCAAATGGATTACTCAGGATATTATAAGGACAGAATCTCTAGTCTTTGGAGCCTGGCATTCTGGTTACATAAGGGGGCGTGCATAAGCGCACCAACGTGCCTACCGTCCCTGTCCTATTGTTTCTCTTATTCTTTTATTTTTCTTATATGTACCCATTTCATGTATTCACAACTATGTATTCACACTTATACTTATTATCTTGTAAACAATTGGCAAATCAAATAAATAAAATAAATAAATAAGTACCCATGTTTGGAGAAAAAAAATGCATTTGGAATTAAATGGAAGAATAAATGTTATATGCCCACTTGGGTGTTCTAGCAGTAGTAAAACGTTATTGAAACCTATTGCCAGGTATATGTTTATAGGGTTGCAAATTTAAAGGCAATTATTTTCCAGCTTTTCTCAACTTGGGGTTTCCAGAATTCCCAACCAGCATGGTCATCACAAGTCTCATTCAAAAGCCATTGCTCAACCTTTTTGCCATTGGGCAGGAGATTCAAATAAGATTGTAGGCTAAACCATTTAGAGAGTTGCAGTGAGCTATTACATCATTCCATCTGATGATCAAAACCTTTAAATATGACATTTTGTTTTTTCAGTTGATGATATTGGAAGATTACAATTTCTTTAAGAATACTGCTGTATTCCATAGGGAATCATTGAAACGATAAGTAGATTTTTACATTCAGGGGGGGGAAAAACTCTCAAATTGCAGTGGGTTTTTTTTCTTCCCAAAATGCTTCTAAATTCTCTACCCACAATTTCCATAGTGACGGTGTTTGCTGAACACACTGTTCCATTGTACTAGCTTATTCGTACCTAAGATTAAAACAAGTATTGTTTAATTTGTCAATGTCATAAAGACGGCAACTGGGTGGAAACATTTTTGACAGCGTCTGCCATTTTTCTAAGTAGGAACTGGCCAATTTTAAATGCAATGTGTCTGGAGCGTGCAGATTCCTATATAGACTGCAGTATAAAAAGAATTCCCAGCTTTACGTTGCTTTTTTTACATAGAGGTTGCAGATATAGGACAAAAACATTTTTGAGTTTTTAAGGACAGAGAAATTAAGAATAAATGAATCAATCAAGTCAAATTTGTTCCAACTGCAGCCAGAAAGCAGTAGCATCTTTACTGTGCAACTAAATTATCAGGTTTGAGTATCTGAAGAGAGAATCATCTAAAAACAGCAAAATAATATCTAAAATACAAGATATTAAACAGCGATAATACATACCATTACTGCAAACATACAAGAAGGGAGACCAACATTGACATTGTATGTCAAACTGTAGTATGGAAATGACTCTTTATCCCACCCCCTCCAAAACAAAACAGCAAAGAAAATATTCCACTGTAAGTCACAGCGGACGGGCAAATTAAAATTTCTGTGTTAAACTGTATTGCTTGCTAAAAGCAAAAGATCTAATTAATGGCCTGTTGGGCATCCCAATAGCACAACCCTCCAGGCAGTGGTGGTATTCTACTGGTTTGGCAGAGTTGGTAGCAGCAATGAGCAGCGGAGACCAAACTAGTTGTCTACACCGCTCTGCTTTTGGGCCCACCCACCCGCCTGGGCTCCCATACTCACCTTCATTCTCTGTTTTTGAAGTGCACCTGACAGTGCAGGCTTGCAGGAGGTGAGTTGGAACATCTCTGAGCCTGCACAAACACCTCTGTACCTGTGCAAAGTGCATGTTTGCACACAAAGTGTGTGCACATGCGCAAAGTGTGCCCACCAAGCCACGCCCATCGAACCGGTGGTAAAACTTTTTCAATCCCACCACTGCCTCCAGAATAGCTATGCCCTTTCCAGCAACTTCTGTATTTGCAAAGATACTGAAGTTTTGCTATTGTTCCATCTCTTGGATGAAGGCATCATTGCCTAATTAATGGTTACAAAAATCTTCCCTTCAGAGAAAGTAACTGAAAACAACAACAACAACAACAAATAAACAGATAACAACAGAGATCTACATGAATCTTGTCCTACCAGGCATAAGGCATCTAGTCTCACAGAGCCTTGCCTTTTAAACTTTCCTGCCTGGATGTGTCTTCAGAGGCAAGCCCAGGGGTGGGTTTCTACCGGTTCTGTCCACCTCTGTAGAACCGGTAGCTCTGAAGAGCAGCAGACATAGAACCAGTTCTATGTCTGCTGATGTTTTTGCTCACCTACCCACCCGGGCTCTTATCTGATCTTTATTTCCTGATTTTTCAACTTCAGCTGCTGTGCGGGACACAGCTGCAGTTAAAAAAGCAGGAAAAGAGGGCTGTTTCAAAGGCTGCTTCTCGGCACGCAGCGTGCTGATGATGATTTACAGATGCGCGCCGCAGCGTGCAGGGAAGCACATCATAAATCACTGAACCTCGTAAATCACCAAACCAGTAGTTAACCCTGTCATATCCACTCCTGGGCAAGCCTATTCAATGTCCATTCAAACACATGCTATCATGAATGAAGAAACATGCAAAACATGTCTTATGTTGTTAATTAATCATTATCCAGTTTCTTCTGCTTCTTACACTTCTAGGGACCAGGTAAAGATAGCCAGTCCTGCTCCTGCCATCTTCCCTTGCCCACATCAAGGTAACACACAATAAGTTCAGATGAACTTACCTGCCAGCAATCACCGTCACTTTCTTCTTCTATCCAGCCGAGGTTAAGGAACAAGGTTCCTTTGGGGATTCTTTCATTTGCCAGGCAACAAAATCAATTATCTTTCAGCTCAATAGGAAACCTGTCCTTCCAAAACATGCAGATGCTAATGAATAGGATCCAGGTAGATCACGATGCAGTGGGGAGTTTCAATTTTTTTTTTACTACCGGTTCTGTGGGTGTGGCTTGGTGGGCGTGGCAGGGGAAGGATACTGTAAAATCTCCAGTCAGAGGTGGCATTTGCCGGTTCTCTGAACTACTCAAAATTTCCACTACCGGTTCTCCAGAACTGATCAGAACTTGCTGAATACCACCTCTGTCATGATGGTATATTTTTGGAACTTTTCTCTCAGGTTGGGATGGCTTTCTTTACAGAGCGACCAACTTCAACGGGTCTGCAGGTGGCTTGAGCACATTATTGGACTTTGTTTCTGGAGATGGGGGGTACAATGGAACAAATTATTGGATGTGCCTGCCCCCAGAGACCTACAGGGTAGTCCTTGACGTACCACCTCAGTTGAGCCCAAGATTTATATTGTTAAGTTAGACATTTGTTAAATGAGTTTTGACCCCATTTTATGATCTTTATCGCTTCAGTTGCTAAGCGAATCACTGCAGTTAATAAGTTAATAACCTGGTTGTTAAGTGAATCTGGCTTCCTTATTGACTTTGCTTGTCAGATGGTTGCAAAAGGTGATCACCTGACTTTGGGACACAGCAATGGTCATAAATATGAGTCAGCTGCCAATCGTCTGAATTTTGATCACATGATCGTGGGGATGGTGCAAAGGTCGTAATTGGGAAAAACAGGCATAAGTCACTTTTTTCAGTGCTGTTGTAACTTTGAACAGTCATTAAATTAACAGTTGTTGTAAGTCGAGGACTATTGATTTGGCTGTCTGAGACTTATCCGCTGCCCTAGTTAAAGAACATAGTATCCAAGGCTGGACATTTTCTTTAGTTCCTTACATTCAGAATCACACAAAGTGCCCTTTTATTCTTGACAGTACAATGTTAATTAATCACAACCACGTGGAATTAAAGAAGTAATTAGCTGGGTTTTTTTTTTGAAATCGTCTCTGAGTTCAATGTTCCATGGAGTATTTTGTGTACTAACTCAAATTGTATTATATTGTTCTTCTTTGTATGAGATGCTTATAACCAGGGGTGGGATTCTACAGGTTCGCACCTATTGGCTAGCACCGGTTGTTAACATTCTAAGCAGTTTGGAGAACCGGTTGTTAGAAAAAATTACTGGTCTAATCCTGTAAGGAGGGAAACATTCTGGTGTTGCTTACAGAAACTGTCTCTCCATTAACCTTTATTACATTCTTGGCAGGACTAGACTTCCTGTCTCAGGAATTTCTCTGGAGTTTTTTTCCCCTCCTTTGCTGGTACTTTGCTTGTGTGGAGTGACCATTTAAAGTTACAATGGCACTGAAAAAAGTGACTTATGACCATTTTTCACACTTATAACTGTTGCAGCATCCTCACAGTCATGAGAGGCCAGGCAAAGAGATGCGTGCCTCGATATGAGTGATATTGAGTTGGCCACACCCAGCCAATAACATGACCACCAAACCATGTCCATCCAGTCACATGACCACCTAAGCCATGCCCACAGAACCGGTTGTTAAAAATTTTGAATCCCACCCCTGAATATGGGCCTTTTTTATTCTGGAACTCAAGTTCATCAAACAGAGAAAGTCAATAGAAGTGGCTTTTCTGTAACTTCTGTTCAATGTGCCTGTGTTATAATTGCATATATTACTTATTGCACATCCACTATTAATTTTAATGAATTCTTCAGCTCAATTACACTAAATGAGCTGCTAATTGTTTGCAGGGTAGAATCCGTTATTTTCTTATCGTACTTCAGGATTTTGTTTTGTTTTGTTTCTTGAGATGTCACTGGGTGAACATTGTATTGTACATGGCAAATAGTAAAGACGGTCAGGAATAATTAAGTACAAAAATGAAATTGTAAAACACATTATTTTACTGCAGAGTCACACATTCCCTCAAACTTCAATTGATATTAAAGAAACTTTTGTTTTAATTGTACTCATTTTTAAGCTAGCATTTCAACACTGCATGTCTAGTCAAAATTAAAACCCACTGAATTTTTGGCCAGTTTGAAAAGAATCTTAACTCACGGTATATAGCCAAACACATTTTACCCATAATTCTATACAATACAGTTACTGTACTTGATCTGAAATGCCAAACTTTGTTCAGTATTTTTATGTGAAAATCACCACAACTTTATCCATACCTTGAATATTTGCCACATGATCTACAAATCCATTTACAATGTGCCACCATCTTCATCGAAAGTTGAACTGTCCACAAATTTAGTCATCAATTTTTTCAGATATTTCATGTATTGGTGAACTATAACTTTCAACAGCTCCTGCTTGCATGGATAAATCTGATGGATGTTAGCAACTGTTTTTCAACCAAATTAGAAGACAGTACATTGTGGCGAATGCAACTCCCCATTCTTGATGCAATATGTCTTGTGGTGGGCTGTCCCGAATCAACGAATCTCATGGGCTCTGAAACAGAAGTGCTCCTAACACAGCTGTGCAGCCAGATCAACCATTTCATTTCCCATGTGTCTCAATGCAATAGTTGACCATGAGTTTTAGATCCACCTTAGGCACAAAGCCCAGTCACTTTATCTTAGCCCTAGGAAGGAGACAAAGTTACAATGGCACTGAAAAAAGTGACTTATAACCATTTTTCACACTTACAACTATTGCAGCATCCCCACAGTCAGGAGAGGCCAGGCGAGGAGATGCATGCCTCGATGTGAGTGATGTTGAGTTGGCCACGCCCAGCCAGTCATGTTACCACCAAGCCACCCCACCAACTAAGCCACGCCCACAGAACCTGTTGTTAAAAAAATTGAATCCCACCCCTGCTTATAACATGATTATAAGGAACAGAACTTCCAAATGCAGAAGAAAGAGGAGGTGCTAGGAAACATATGGAGAACCAGTTTGAGGTAAAGAATTTGTGTGTTTGGGCCAGGAACAGAGAAATATATATTCTGCCCTCAGCCATGAAAGCTCACTAGCTCAACTGATATCTCCCCCCCTCCACTCTCTCTCTCTCCAATCTATATCACACAAATGTTGTAGGGAAAAATTGGCCATTGTCTGTGTTGCCTTGAGCTCCTGAATAAAAGGAGAGATTTAAATGTAATAAATAAATAAGGTACATGTTTTGCTTGACTAGGAGCAGTAGTAAGTGCAAATTTTCAGCAACTTCAGAACTTTTGGGGCATAAATGTGTATAGAAAAGCAACTGGTATCAAGAAGGAAATTTGGGTTTTGCCTTCAACCACTGGTTCTCGACCTTTTCTTCACCACAAATGCCTTTTAAATATCTCTTGTGGCAATGAAGCGTGGCCATGGACCCACAAGACTTAAGTCAAAATTTAAATCATAACACTTCTTCAAGCCTTCGCAGACACCCTGTGAGGACATTGCCTGCCCCACCGCCAGTGATCTGAGGGGTACAGGTTGAGAACCACTCCCTGAAGCAAAAGTGACATGCCCAGCCTATCATTCAGTTTAAAAGCAGGATATTTTTTTTTAAACGTATCGCTATAAATTCATTGGAAGTGTACTGGTGTTAATGGGAAAATACATATGGTTGAATTTCGTTTATAAAAAAGATGGTGATTTCTAACTTGCTTTTGACTGGATGGCATCAGGTTAACCCAAGAATTTGCTTTGCTTTTTCAGTTTTTGAGGATAAAACGCTGCAGTGAATAGAGCGGGAAGTAGCAAAAAGCAAGCAGTTGTAAAACTATAGTAAAATATCAATTTAGAAAATCCTCTGTAATCTAAACACAAAATTATACTGTATTTGAATTGCTATCTTATAAAAAATGTACTAAGGAAAATGTCAAAATTCCATTTGTTTTTCCAAAGAGTTAATTAAAATTTCAGGTTTTCCTTTAAAAAAAATTTTTTTTTTACAGAATCAGTATACTGAAACTTGATTTAACAGACCTTGATACAGGCTTCTTGGCAGCAGTAATAAAGTGATGACACCATGGGACTATTGGCTAAAATTAGCTACCAGCAAAAAGTCAAATAATAGTTTTAGAGTTATCTTAATGTTCACAATTCTGATTATAATACTGTTAATTTTCATTCTATTACTTTGGATTTTTAGGCTGGACTGGGAAACTGAAAAAATAAAATCCTGATATAAGGCAGTGGGAACCACTTTATTATTGCTGCCAAGAAGCCTGCATCAACATGCCAACATAAGGACTCATGCTCAACTCAGTAGATGATAAAATAGTTTAATTAAAAAATATGAGGATCTTGATGTATTCTAAATGAGTCATTCAGATCTATCTAGCTTATTGTGGACTAATATATACTGTATAACCTTTGCTGCTAAATAATTACGTTTAGAATTACAAATATATTTTGTTCAAGGTAAATCACTGTGATCATTTCAGTGATTGTGTCTTTTGCATCATTTGCAAAGGCTATGTTACATCATGTGTATCATCTGTATCATGATTACATTATGCAAATTATATAAAGCTTCATGAAAATTAGCCCATTGCTTGGCTGTATCAAGGTCTGTTAAATCAAGTTTCAGCAATATTACATAGCTTCTTATCTGAGCTAAGTAGCTTGCTCTGTTTTACAGATTTAAAACATTTCCTATGTCAGTTGACATCCTACACAACATCCTTGACATATGGATTAGAAACTTGTCCAGAGATCATTATTTCAGTTTTGAAAAAAGAGAACATAAGGAAATAGTAACAATTATTCTGAATTGTAAAGGCCATACTTGCATTTTATCTGGTCATATCTATAACGTGGCTAGTTCATCTCAAGAAATACATACCACAGAAATCTAGACCTGTTTCGTCACTTCCAGTTTTTTTTCAGAAAAACAGGAAGTGACAAAACGGGGCTAGATTTTGGCCTATAAAGCTTGTAGAAGCCTGCAGAAGCCTTCCTCAAGCCTTTGGGAGGCCCAAAATCAGCTGTGAGGTACAGTGCAGGTAAGGGGGTGGCGAGGGTGGGGATTGCACACGCATGCGTAGGGGACGTGGGGCCCATTGCCTTTTGGGTGCTGGCATGCGAGTGCGAGCGTGCAAGCGTGCACAATTTTTGGCACAGGAGCCCAAAACGGTTAGCCACCACTGTCCTAGACTGAACTTCACCGAAAATATCACTTGAAGCCAAGATAGCCAAACAGAGGCTGTCGTACTCTAGTCAGGTCATGAGAGCTGATTCACTCAAAACATCAATGATGCTGGAAATGATGAAAAAGGAGAAGCCTCTCCTCCTCCCAGTACCTGCTGGCTGGATACTATAAACATCAGATGACCATGGCAGATCTGAAGGAAGCAGTGTGAGACAGAGGGGCATGGAGAGTGCTGATCCATAGAGTGGCTAAGGATCGGACGCAGTGCTGGGATTCAGCCGATTTACACCAGTTCAGGTGAACTGGTTGCTAAATTACCACCACCCACCACCACCCCACTATCAAAGTGGATCCTGGGTGCTGCACTGCAATGGAGAAGCAGGCAATGGAGTGGCCGGCACAAGGAAAGGAGAAGGGTGCTTTCCCTCTTTCTTCTCCCTGCTCCTCCCCCCCCCCCTCATGCCGGCTGTCCCATTTCCCATTTCTCCATTGCAGCACAGTGCCCAGGATCCACTTTGAAAGCGGGGTGGGTAATTTAACCAGTTCACCCAGGGTCAGGTTGGCCATCGCAGCCAATCCTTTGTTGGCCATTCATTCTGTATGTGCAGTGGAGCTGGAGGACAGGAATGGGTCACACCTGACTCTGGGTGAACCAGTTGTTAAATTATTTGAATCCCACCACTGATCAGATACATCTGAAATGGCTGACGATGACCCCTTTCTTTCTCCAGATATATCCATATTCAAACAACCACACATCTTTTTAAAAAGGAACCCATCCTTCACTGTGCCTCAGTTTTTAGTTGGAATTGGAAATCAGACCATGCCTTTCCTTTCTTCATGCTGCCCCATGCCACTCTAGTCAGTTTCAGAAGTCAATCTTAATAATATTATTCTGTCCTAAACAGTTTCAATCCCTCACATTCTATTTCACAAGGCCTGTAGAAAATGTGCTGCTTGGGTTTCCCTGATTTTATAAACAGTGTGATTTTCCCCAACCTGTTTCTCACAAATTCAATGGATATAGTACCAGAACTTCAAAACACATGATATTTGGCAATATATATAGAAACCCAGGGGTGGGATTCAAAATTCTTAACAACCGGTTCTGTGGGTGTGGCCTAATTTGTGGGTGTGGCTTGGTGGTCATGTGACTGGGTGGGCATGGCTTGTATGTAAATATTATAAATATTTATGTAAATATTGATTTTTTTTATTAAAAAAAAAGAGCAAAGCAGGCAGGAAGATTGAGTTGCTCACAGAATCACAGATTCACTCAGAGATCTATCTATCTGCAATCAGCTATCTGAGTCTGTCACATAAAATTTGCTTGCAAGCAAACTCATAAAAGTTGCTAGCAAGCAAACTCACAAAATTAACTCACAACAAACCATGTATATAAATATTGATTTTTTTATAAAAAAGAGCAACTTTTACCCAAAAGCAGGCAAAGCAGGCAGGCAGACTGAGTTGCTCACAGAATCACAGATTAACTTAGAGATCTATCTATCTGCAATCGGCTACTTGAGTCTGCACTGAAAAGCTTCAGAGGAAGGTTCGGCTCTGCTTTTAGATTAGCTAGAAAGCAAGAAACCCAGGGATTTCCTGCTTTCTAGCTAATCTAAATCTCCTGGCAGAGCAGAACAGCTGATGGTCGGGGGGGGGAAAGGGAAAAATAGCAACTTACCAAACCAGGCAAGTTGGATGGTTCACATGCCAGGTAAGGAGTGAGTGGGCGGGGAGGGACAGGGCCAGCCAGTGGAGTGATTTGCCGGTTCTCCGAACTACGGACAATCGTGTGTGCAGCATTTCCAAGAAATCATCAGCTATGCCGCTGACAAGTGCTGCGCTCAGGTACGCAGCATTTGAAAATCCTCTTGTTTCCTGCTTTTTCAACCTCAGCTGTGCCGCGCAAAGCAGCTGAGGAGGGAAAAGCAGGGAATAAAGGACAGCCTAGAGCCTGGGCAGGTGGGTGGGCCAATCACCGAACCGGTTCGGGTGTCAGCTGCTCTTCGCAGCTACAGATTCTATAGAACTGGGCCAAACCAGTAGCATCCCATCCCTGTAGAAACCTCAACTGCCCAAAGCAACGGTCATAAAAAGCAATGAGGAAAAAAAAATAGACCTTTGAGGGAAAACGGAGTTGTGTATGTGCCATGTGATCCAAGAGAGAGGCAATCAGTGTGCTGATGGGTGCAATATTTGTGTACATCTAGATTTTTGTCTATCTCCCCAAAGCTGTGAACTGCAATGGGCGATCACTTTCCAAGCTCTGAGGCAAAGATGTTCAATATCTCCACATTTTTTAACTGGCAAAGGCCAATGCAGTTGAACCTGAAATTTGAGGAATCGGCTCTTTCCCCTCACAATGCATTTTAATATAGTCTACATAAAATTGTGGTGTGAATATTTGAAGGATAAGGAATGGTTGCCTTCAAAGGAGTGATTAATTTAAGTTCTATCCGCTACTCGCCAAGCGACCAGCCTATAAAGCAATCCTAGAACTTCCTGCTGTTGAAGGAGCAAAAAGCATAAAATAAAAGGAACTTACTGATAACAATTGAATAGCTTTAGCTCCTTGCAATTTCCCGCCCCCCCTTTTCCATCCAGCAGTAGTTCTGGAAGTACAAAAAACAAGCATTCAGGGCACGGAAAGACAGCAAGATGTGTGAAGCCAAATCTTCCCATCAAAAGAAATAAAATCTCATTAAGTTCATTCGATAGATTGTTTGAAGCAAGTAAGAAAATGTGGTTAATGCACCAGTCATTAGGATGTAATTTAACAATATAAGTGAACTCTGATTGGAATATTCCTTTTCATTACTTTCTGACATCACTGAAATAACTTGCTTTAACTGTTGATTTTATTTATCACTAGCTGCAGTTTTGATTTCCCTCCTTTCTTTTCTGATTTTTTTTGGTTTCTGTTCTGCAATAACATTTATACCTTTTTCTATAGTACCAATGAGATTTCCGTGTCTCCGAGGTACAATTTGGAACAACTCTGTTCAGCATACAGATGAAAAATGTAATCTGTTTTCTACATCTGATATCTACTGGTAGACTGAGATAATGATGAAGTACAACCCCAGTATGAGTTCTAGCTAGATTTTTTTCCCCCACCCCAGACCTTTACATCCATTCTAATGCAATTTTTCAAGATGTCCCAGTAAGATTATGCTACTCACCACTTAATTTTTTTTACACTGATCCTGACATATACCTCTTTAAAGGTACTGTACTGTGACAAATTGAAAAGATATCTAGTCTAGATCCAGGTGCCCTTTGCTTTTGCGTATTCAATAGGCGAAGGCCCTATTGCCAGATAAGGGACAGAATTTTCCTGTTAGCCTCTTCATATCCTTAAGATTTGCAGATGGTGTTGTTCTCTTCTCATAAGACCCAGAACAGCTACAAAGACACATAAAGAACTGCACAAAGCAGGAAAACCATTTGGCTTAAAAATAAATATGAAAAGAGCCAAGTTATGTTTAATAAATTCACAAAAGAAAGAAACAAGTTTACATCTTGAGAAGGATTAGATATAGTAGACCACCACATATACCTTGGCCAACGGATTTCAATGGAAAGTAATACAATAAAGAAAATTGAATGGCTTCTTACATGTGGTGGGCAGGCTTTCGGGAAGCTAACCATAATTTTCAAGAACAACCTCCCCCTATCCCTGAAGAGAAAAGTGTTCCATCAGTGGTCTGCTACGTGCTCTAACATATGCCGGTGGAACAAGGACACTAACCTCACAATCAATACAAAAGTTGCAAGTGGCACAAAGAGCCATGGAAAAATACATGCTTAGCATCACAAGACAAGAGAGAGAGAGCCCTACAGGGATTAGAGAACAAACAAAAGTATACAATATTATCATGAGAGTAAAATAATTGACATGGAAATGGGCTGGTCCCATAGCAAGAAGAACTGATGGAAGGTGGACCAAGGCAGTGATAGAATGGATCCCACTTGATAAAAGCTTCCCACAAAACAGTCTTAAAACAAGATGGATTAACAACATCAGCAAGTATTGTTGGCCCAATTGGCAAACGAAAACTCAGCATCGTATTGGTTGGAAACATGCAGAAGAGGCCTTCATCCTGTAGTGCATAGACAATAGCTAAAACGATGATATGTACTGTATATGTATATTTGTCTAGAAAAAGATCTTTTTGATGATGTAATTTAAATATGTCATAATTTAAATATGGTATCTATCTATCTAGAGGGGGAGGGGGAAGGAGCATTCATAGTTTATGTTAGGAATAACATGGTTTGGGTAAAAATAATAAATAATGGTATCATGGTTTGTTAGTTAAAGTGTGTGTAACTTTAACAGCAAGAATGTAATTAAGGGTGTGGTTGTAAAAGCACTATATAAGAAGCGAGGCAATTCCAGCTCGGTCTCTCTGGCCTACTGATCTCTAATTACTGAATGGATTGATGACTGCGTTCTTGCTGAAAAGGGGAGAGAAGAAGGAGCGTTGATTTTTCTCAACGGAGAGATAGTAAAAAGATTGGACTGATTTATTGTAAGTGAACTGACATTGGCTATTCAACACGGACTTTGGCAAATAGAGTATCCCCGGCAAGACTTGACTGAAATTGATATATGACTAATAGACCGTTTATTTGACTATGCTATAATTCTTAAATGGAATAAACAATATTTTTGATAGCACAAGCGTATCTGTATTTTTACTGCGTGTTAACTAGAAAACTTATCTCACACATTTACCTGTCTTCCTATCTGACTTCGCTGCACGTTCTGTTTAGTTTGTTTTCCTTAACACCCGTTGGGGAATCCAGGCTTAACAGTTTAGATTATAGATGTATGTGTGTGTGTATAGTCTAAAACTATGTATGTATGGAGGTAGGTAGGTAGATTGATATATAGATAAATTTATATATGACTTATATTTAAATCACATCAAAAATATATGGTTTTGTAGACAAATATTCCCCAATCACTTTTCTCATTATTCTTCTGACATTGTATTTCCCAATCATTTTCTCACTATTCTCTCATTTCATTGCTACCTATCTGTATATTAGTCCTAATGCAATCATTTTTCCCATGGATTGCATTCATGTACTCTGTTGCATAATTAATCCCAAACTTATTCCTGGTTCCTTAATTTTATTTATTTATTAAATTTGTATGTGCTGCCCATCTTGCCAAAAGCAACTCTAGGCACATGCACTTCCACAATATAAATACATATTACGTATTTTAATGCTTTTATTCCTAAATATATTAAATTACTCTACAGAAGACAATTAACCCAACTTATCTGGTCACATAAGGAGAAACGGCTCTTAGTACCTTATTTTGAGGACATAAAGAGAACTGAGGCCAGGAGATGCTATTTCTCAGTTGCAGTGCCAGTCTCTGGAACAGCCTCTCTGTGAAGATCAAGTTGGTCCATTCCCTGATTTCATTCAGAAAGATGTTGAAGCCAGAATTGTTTTAACCAAATTGGACTTTTACTTTTGAATTATTTTATTGTTATTTGGCTTTTAGGCCTACCATCATTTCCTTGCATGTGTTCCTCAATACCAGTCCACAAAAATGGACTACCATTCATGCCTTCCACTTCTTACATTTTCTCATAATGAGAAATATTTATTTTTTTATTTACTTTGCTTATTATTTACTGCTCTTTTGCTTATTATTTCCTACTCTTTCTCAGATATTCCTTTTAAGCTGCAACTTTCCATACACCCTACTTATCCATGGTCTATCATGGTTTTTGTCAACTGAAGCTTTCATATAATGCATTTTAGTAAAATAGATTACATTGGGTGAAAATCTTAGTTGTAGCCATATCACATGCACCTTCCCCATATGTGGTCGTGGTAGGATCTTAAATTTAGAGACTTCTATGCACAAATTCCACCCGTGCTTTCTACAATTTTGTAAACAACAAACTAAAAGATTCAAGCTCCATCCCACCCATGGAAGGACCTAATAGCAAAGACTGCAATGACGACACCATCAAAGCAAACCTCTTTAACACATTATTTGGCTCAGTATTTGTAAACAGCAATGGATCATGCCCAGTATTTCCTAGTTGAACCACAGACAACTACAATGATCTAATACATATCGATTTTACAGAAGACATTGTTGAAAAAGCACTGCGCCATCTAAAACCATCTCTATCTATTGGACCAGACGGAATATGTGCCTACTTCTTAAAAAAGCTATCCACAGCCATAGCAGAACCTCGAAGCATAATCTTTGAAAAATCTTTCAGGACCAGCTCCTTGCCAAAACTATGGTCACAAGCCACGGTCATCCCCATCTTCAGAAAGGGAGACCAGTCTAGTTGAAAATTACAGACCAATCTCCTTATGCTGCGTCACCTGTAAAGTCATGGAATCAATTATTAACCAATTCATCATCCTCCACTTAGAGACAAACAATCTACTCTCTAATAAACAATTTGGTTTCAGAAAAAAACTACCCTGTAATCTGCAACTATTACACTGCAAAAACATATGGACTACAAAACCTGATCAGGACAAATCAATAGACACAATCTGCATAGACTTCTGTAAATCCTTTGATTCAGTGGTACATGACAAACTACTCCTAAAACTATAATCTTATGGTATCTCTGGACACCTACATAACTGGATAGAAGCATTCCTGTCAAACAGAAAACAAATGGTCAAAATTGGGAGCGTCCTATCAAATTCTGTACTTGTCAACAGTGGTGACCCCCAAGGCAGTCTTCTAGGACCAACTCTCTTCATACTCTACATAAATGACCTCTGTGATCATATTAAGAGCAACTGCGTTTTTTTCGCTGATGATGTAAAGCTATTCAACACCACAGACAATACTACTACCCTCCGAAAAGACTTTGACTATGTATCAGAATGGTCAATCAAATGGCAACTTCAAATCTCAACAAATAAATGTTCTGTCTTATATATTGCCAAAAACAATCAGAAAATAAAATACAAGCTAAATAGTCAAGACCTTGTTGAGGATCCAAAGTTTGTCAAGGACCTTGGAGTACTCATCTCAAATGATCTAAGTGCTAGAGCCCACTGTAACTACATAGCCAAAAAGACATTAAGAGTTGTTAATCTAATCCTATATAGCTTCTTCTCTGGTAATATCACAGTACTAACTAGAGCATACAAAATATTTGCTAGACCTATACTTGAATACAGCTCATCAGTCTGGAACCTATATCATGTATCTGATATTAACACAATTTTAAAAAGTCCAAAAATACTTCACAAGAAGAGTTCTCCGCTCCTCTACTCATTGCAGAATACCTAATGCCACTAGACTTGAAACTCTAGACCTAGAAAACATAGAACTACGCCGCCTCTAGTCCGATCTAAATATAGTATATAAAATCATACATTGCAATGTCCTACCTACAAATGAATACTTCAGCTTCAATCATAACAATACAAGAGCACACAATAGATACAAACTCAAGGTTAACCACACCAAACTTGACTGCAGAAAATATGACTTCAGCAACAGAGTGGTCAATGTTTGGAATACTCTACCTGACTGTGGTTTCTTCCCCAAACCCCAAAAACTTTAACCTTAGACTGTCTACTATTGACCTCACCCCCTTCCTAAGAGGCCTGTAGGGGGCGTGCATAAGCGCACCAATCGTGCCTATCGTCCCTGTCCTATTGTTTTTTATTTTTCTTATAAGTATCTATCTCATGTATTCAAAACTATATTTATTCTTATACCTGTATTTTGTAAGCGATTGACAAATCAAATAAATCCTAAATTTGCCTGCACCTCACAATTTGGAAGCACAGACAATAGAGCAACAAACTCAGAGACAGTCCTTTCTTTCATTCTCACAAAATGCAGCTCATCCAATTGTAAAGCAAGATTGGGGATGTACGTAGCAGTCAATAAGGTTAGGCAGAATTATACAGAACGAGTAGAGCCTCTTTTAAAATCATGTAGGATTTCAAAGATGAAAACCAACACTTTGAACTGCACATAGAAATAAAATTGGCAGCCGGTGAAGTTGGTTTAAAAATAGAGTTATGACAATTATTGTATGCATCAGAAAAATAAAAGCTGAAAATGAGGTCTTTTCAGATTTTTCCTGACAATGGGAGGATTGTTCTTCTAAGAAACTGATAAATTATTTTACCTTTTATTTACTATTTTATTTTAATATTGATAATTTCTATCAAATTCTACATCATATCAAATATGCTTCACATTTCAGTTCATTCTCCTTGCTACTGGCATCTCTGGGGAAAGAGGATGATTTGTTAGAAAATAGGTAAAAAGGACATTTTAAGTTTTCTGTCCTCAGATTTTTGCATTAGGAATGCACCATATCAGATACATCAACATATATAACAAAAGGATGATTAAAATTCAACCTCGTTATGACAAGGGCACAAAACACAAAACTACTAACACAAAATAGTTCTTAACTTCTGAAAGGCTTAGGATGTAGGAATCCAACAGCACGTAGGAATCCAGCAAATCTTCTTAAGCTTATTGTTTCTGGTTAAGTCTGTGCGAGCATTTGCTGTTATGGTAAACAAAAGGCTATATATTGTCTGTAGTACCTCTTGAATACCCTTAATGACATTACTTCTTTCTTGATAGTTGGAGATTGCAACTGTTGGGCAGCTGGCACCTTCTGGTCTTCTGAATTAATTTCTCGTTGAGGAATTATGCAGCCCAACTAATGCAGTTCAAAATAATCAGAAGATATTTGGCTGGATTAATGACTGAGCCAGCTTTCCTAAAACTGGATATGCCATTCTTGCTGGAAATACAGCTCTGGGTTGAGTCTCCAATTATTTTGATGGTGTGAGTTTTCACACCATTTAGCTAGAGCTGTCAACTTTCATCAGATAAAATACGGCATGCAAAGGCCTTCTTGTGAACCTTTTCCTTTATTCTTATTATAATGACATCAGAAGGTGGGTTTCTGTTTTTTTAAGATAGAGTTTTTTTGTCAGATATCTAAGCAGGGAGAATTTAGTTAATGCCCACAAACAGATTTATGGCTTTCTTGCTTTGCCTTCTTTGGGATCTCCCATCCTTTTAAGAAGAATGTTTCCAGTTTCTTTTTTATAGTCCAACTGTTTTACCATTTCAATTTATTTATTTATTTATAAAATTTATTGGCTGTCCATCTTACCACAGGGTAACTGTGGGCCACTTACAATCATAAATTCAAGGTTGACTCAGCCTTCCATCCTTCCGAGGTGGGTAAAATGAGGACCCAGGTTGTTTGGGGCAAAATGCTAAATCTATAAACCACTTAGAGAGGGTTGTAAAGCACTATAAAGTGGTATATAAGTCTAAGTGCTATTGCTATAAAGGATAAAAAAGTATATACTATAAACATAAATAAGTTAAATACAAGCCAAACACCATGATCCAATTAAAGATGGGGAGGATAGGAATAGAACGAGGGGATGGGATCTGTTGTCAATCTATCAATCACCTTCACTGTGATGCTTCCCCATTGAGACCCCAAGCTAATTGGTAGAGCCAGGTCTTTAAGCAGCTACAAAAGTTCAGGAGGGTTGGAGAAGACCTTACTATGGGAGTCAAGATGTCCCAGAGGGCAGGTGCAACAGTAGGGAAGGCCCCTCTCCTAGACTCCAATTCCAAGTTGGAATACTTGGGCTGAAGGGGTGCAATTTGATAGAAAATAGGTAAAAGAGAAGATTTAATTTTAAGAAAAACTATCTTCCTGCCATCAAATAATAGACCTTCTGTTAAAATGACACTGTGCTTATTCTAAAGGGCTGCTACTAAATTCCTGAAAGGGTTAATCAAAGGCTCCAGTAAAAAAAAAAGCTGCTTAACTAAGATTAACTACTCATCCCTAGCAAACCCTAACTTCTCTTTCTTCACAGCTCACTGGACATTTCTTAACTCATATCAGATTCCAAATACTGAAATACCAAATACTGAAATCAGTGATTGAACTTGGGGCATTAGGCATGCATTACACCAAGGTTCCTGTTATTTTTCTTTTATCTTTTGTCTTTCATAGAAACAACAAGTGAATTATATTTGATTATACCATGTATTTGTATAATGTAAGTATAAGGTTTTTTTTCCCTTCTAAAATAAGAATATATCCATTAAACAGGATCTTGGTCCATGTAACCACCATGTTGAATTGATGATAGCTACTTATTTTGAGAAAGAGCCAGTCTGATGTAGTAGTAATTAAAACATCAGGCTAGAAATTAGGAGACTATAAATTCTTGTCCCGCCTAAGGCGTGAAGCCATCTGGTTTATTTTGGGCCAGTCACTCTCTCTTGGACCTAGGAAGCAACAATGACAAATCACTTGCGAAGAAAACTGCAGGGACTTATCCAGGCAGTTGCCAGGAATTAAAAAAAAAAACAACCATAACTGACTCAAAGTCACACACAGAGAGACTTATTTTGAACATCTACATTATTCTACTAAAGAAAATAATTATAACACAATGTAATTGCTATTTACACGATCATGTGATACAAACCTAATGTTCATTGCAATTTTAACCAGCTTGATAGGAACTGCAGGCATAAACGAGCGCTGATTATACCGTTTCATATCATAAGACTATTTATTGAGGTTAAACACGTAGCCCCAATTACACACTTGAAATAAATCTGGGAACCTATTTAGGATAGGGAGAAAGGGGATTTCTCCACCTCTACTAAATAGCTGACTGAGTTATTACAATTATCTGGTTGGCTCTGTGAGAGTATGCCATACCATTGCAACTGCTATGATATGTGGTGTTGAAGATAACTGGTTTTTCCAGTTTCTGAGCCAGGATTATTGCATCTCAGGTTCAACAAATAAAAGCTTCTCAGTTCTCTTCTGGAGAGGCCTGCTTAGCATGAACTCCTTGATACAGCCTATGCCTCTCCAAGAGATTTAGTCAGTGTTCAGTTATGGAATATACTTAAACTAATGTGCTGGGATTCAATTTTATGTCTATACTTAATGATCCAATAGCAACTAGGCCCACCAACAGTTAATAGAGCTCAAGATAAATTATCACTATAAGACAATTTTCCATCAAGATTAAAAACTAAAATTCCATCTAGAAAGCTTTTGCTCGATTTATGTGTATTACCTTCAAGTGATGACTTTAAAAAAAAAAACACTTCTTCCTCATACTGCTCAGAATTAGGGGAAATTTTGCAAAAAGTTTCTTACCGACAGCATGCCCTTCTGTCATCAGAAAGACAATTTGGCAGGTATAATCAAGATCCAAAAAGCATACCAAAATAATTTGAAGGTAAATTTGGAGGGATTAAATTATTTGTTTGAAAGGATTTACTATAGTAATCCTATCCTTATTCTTGTATGTTATATAGTTCT
This sequence comes from Notechis scutatus, assembly GCF_049901735.1. NCBI lineage: Eukaryota > Metazoa > Chordata > Lepidosauria > Squamata > Elapidae > Notechis > Notechis scutatus. The sequence continues at coordinate 139,791,939 of NC_142011.1, read as the reverse complement.
TAAATCTAAGAATACAAATAAAGTGAAACTTATTTGTTTATATATAATCTTTTTTATCTAAAGAAGCTAATGATCTCTCGAAGCACATTAAAGCAATTAATTTAAATTATGAGAGGAGCAGCAATAAAAGCACAAGAATTACATTAAGATTTACAGCAGAACGTTTCAGAGAAAACATACCTCCCACTATGAATGCCTCAACTACATATAATGTTTTTTTATTAGCAAATTATTGCTACAGGAGTGGATAGATATTTCTCTGAGAATGGTAATTTTCACAATTTGGTGCTGCAACTCCAAAACTTTTTGTCTAGTACAGGGCTGTCAAACTCGCGGGCCAGATGTGTCACACGCTGGCCATGCCCACACCTGAAGGGGAAAAGAGTCCTGATATATCATATGATGACATCGTGATGACGCCAGTTTGACACCCCTGATCTATCTATCATGTGTAAATCACTGTAGGCCAGAACAGGACATACAGTATATTGATCTCAGTGAATAGGCAAGATCATGAAGAAGCACATTGTCTTTTAAATATCCCAGATCCAAAATATTTATATATTTAAAGGTGATCATAAGTTCGTCCAAGTGTCCTCAGAAAGAAATCAGTAAAACATGTCCAGGTAACAGAGTAATCACATTGTCAATTAAAATACTTTGAAAAAATACTCCTTTTCAAAGACAATATCATGACAATTCTGAATATGGCCAAGGATGACTTCAGAAAAAGCTGCAGTTGGCACAAGTGCTAAAACTGTGAAAATATATCCTTGGTCACAAAGACACTTTACTGAAATGGGTGAAACAGGAACTTGTTTGTCCACACCTAATCTACAAAGAAGTAGCTCAAAAGCCCAGCAGTACCACTGTTCTGGAATCTGATAGAAAGGAAATAATTGATATCATTTCTAATTACCAGACATGGTATTAATGGTGCATATAAGACAAGGATTTCTATACCACCAAAAAGGAAGATAAAAATGTACGCATACTAATCTAGATATGTAGGTTGTTTTTATGAATAGATAACAGTTTTAGAAGTGATTACTATAATGATGTTACGGTAAGTACTTCTATAGAGTATGTTTGTTTATATAGTCAGTATCGCACTAGATTCAACACAGAGTTGAATTCTCACTCGAGGTCCAAATGACCAGGGTAATTTTATCCTATTTAGGACATGTTAGGCAAAGACCTAAGTTCTTCAGAGAAAACTCTAATGGTGGGAAAGGTGGAAGGAAAGAACAAGAGGTCAATTAGCAACAAGATACATGGACTCTGTTACAGTGACAATGAGTGCACCATTGGAAGACCTGAAGGATCTTGCCTGTTAGTGGTTTACATAACTCTTGTTTTAAAAGTTGTGAAAAGTTGTAATTTTAAAATGCAGTTAGCACAATAGACAAGTATCAATATAAAGGTGTAGATGGTCTAGGTAGGTGCTGAGAATCAACAATACTTGATGGCACATAATCAACCGATCATCAATTGCACTTGATAGCACATAATTGTTAACAAATCTAGTGCTTCAATTTGTACAGAACATCAAAAGAACATATTAAATCAGAACCTATATTAGCCAATTCAAAACATTTATAAAAGTGTACGTAAGCATTCAATTCTCAAAAACTGTTCATGAGGCATGTTTGCAAAAAACAAAAAAATGGGGGAGGGGGGGAGGAAAGTGGCTCATCTTAAATCAATTTCTGCAGTTTTGGAGGAAATGTGGGACTACTATTCTGTAGACAAATTGCTTTCTGTCAAGTGCTGAACTGGTGTTAGTTACAATAAGGATCTCCAGAAGGCATATGGGATGAAGAAACAAGAGAAACAATGTGTTTTTGGAAATATAAAATCTCTCATCTGGCAAAAATAGAACTGAAACAAAGTATACTGTTTTTACGATAAGGGATAATTTTAGGTATCCTGTAATATCTGCCTCAACCATTTTAGGTAGAATTTTCTAATACAGAAAGAGGAGAGGTGCTCCCAAAGATTAGAGTCCCAATCTAGGTAGAATAAAATTGTTTTTACAGATCCTCAGTGTAGGATCCCACTGTCAAATGATATTATCCAAGTAGTCGGGCAACAAAGAAAGCTAGCTGGCTAAAAAATAAGAAAATTTCCAAAAAGCATAAAATTTAACATAACTGTAAACTAACATTGAGATTCTGTGATTTTAAACTTTTGTTCTGTCAGGTAGAAGTTTGTCAGACAAGACATTGAAATATGATGAAAGCACAAAATTGTACTTGGCACAGTAGCTAGTAATTATCATAGTTATTACTCTAATAATATTGTTTTAATACAGTTTCTAAAATTATCTTTCCAAAATCTATCTTTATATGAGCACACTGTTCCCAAACAGCCCATGGAACAGATATTTACTATTGATGGGTATTTTCAAAGCCTTTGCTCTACCCTTGAATAAATATTTTAATCTTTCAAACTCCTTTAGATGACATCTTCCTGAAAACATAGCATGGAGCAGATATCATACATATAACAAGACAAGACTAATACACTGAATTCTGTCTGAAGCTGCCTATAAAAAGCAGGATAGTTCTTCTGAGGTATTTAGGGCAGCAGGAGGCATGAGTTTTGCATATTGTGTGTATGTGTCTCCTTTCCTTCAAGGACTCAGAGCTCAGAACAGTTAACATCAGAGGTGGTATTTGGCAGGTTCTGACCAGTAGCGGAAATTTTGAGTAGTTCAGAGAACTGGCAAATACTACCTCTGACTGGCCCTGTTCCCACTAAGCCACACCCACAGAACCGTTAATAAAAAAAATTGAATCCCACCACTGGAACTTAACATTAATAAGAGGCTAAAACTGAACCAATAAAAGCATGCACACACACACACTTGGAGGAAGAGAAGGCTGAAAATTTCCCCTTAGTCATTCAGGTAACATCTTGTTATATCCACTCTAGCCTTTGGCAGCAAGGTCTTTGGTTACCTTTAAAGCCCAAGTGACTGAAGTTAAGATATGCCAAGGATATCTCTTTCCATAAGAAGGACCACAACAGCTAAGATCTGCCCAAATAGGGATTAAAGTTGAGGTATGTTTTGAGGAAAACAAAGAGGGACTTCTCTGTGCCATGCCCAGCCATAGAGAATGCCAGGCCTATACATGCCATTCCAATTTCCCCTCCAATGCCTCCACTTACGACCACAAACTGAGCCCAAAATTTATGTGGTGAAGCGAGATATTTGTTAAGTGAGTTTTGCCCCGTTTTACAACCTTTCTTGCCACAGCTGTTAGGTGAATCACTGCAGTTGATAAGTTAGTAACCTGGCTTTTAAGTGAATCTGGCTTCTCCACAGACTTCGCTTGTCAGTAGGTCACAAAAGGTGATCACAAAAGCTTGGAACACAGCAATGGCCGTTAGCATGAACCAGTAGCCAAGCCTCTGAATTTTGATCACATGATCATAGGGAAGCTTCAAAGGTTGTAACTGTGAAAACCGGTCATAAGTCACTTTTTTTCAGTGCTGTTGTAACTTTGAACGGTCACTAAATGAACTGTTGTAAGTCGAGGACTACCAGTATTTCTATTGACTTCTCCCTAGACTGAGTTGGTAAGTATTATCCTGAAATCTGAATGATATTACTTGTTTAGGAGCCTCATTTCTTATCAGTAATTTTTATTATTTGTTTTTGAGGCAGGGATGCTGACTATCTGACATACATGCTGATCCGTTTAAATATGCTTCCCATTGCAGAAGAAATTGGAGTTTGGGAGGAGATGGGAATTCCAAAGATGTAAGATGCCATATCATCACCTTAATAAAGAAATATGTATTCTGTTAGTACAGGACTATAGATCTTGGGGTGATCTGCTCCAAAGGTAATGATTTGTTTTGCTTTAATCACAAAGACAAGCACTAATACTATGCAAACAAAGCCGCAAATATCGCATTCATCTTTTAGTGGTGCATCAGTATTAACCAAAAATATAGATTGAATGAACAGCAATAGGAAATTGAAAGAAGGAATCAACCACTCGGCTTTTCTGTATTGATACTTGTCTATTGTGCTAACTGCATTTTAGAATTAAAGGAGGCTTGTTTTCACAACTTTCAAAACAAGAGTTGTGCAAATCACATAATACGCAAGATGAATTTTAATAGAGAAAGAAGTAGGATTATTGTTCAATTCTAGCTTCTGAAACCAATTCTTCAAGGAAAAGCAAAACTGGGGTGGAGGGGATCCTGCCAATTCAGCCATTTAAATCACCCAGAAAACATGTCATGATCAATTATATCAAATGTCAGTGAGGGAGGGATCTTGCAAATCTAAGGCCAATAATATACTTCTTCTGTTTTGTTTTGAAATCCAGCAATCTTAATCCGCAAACTCAGCCAGAATGTCTATGGTCTCCCCAGTTATTTTGTCTAGTTGTTTGCTTAAACATTAAAAAGCAATAATAAATAAAATTATTGTAGTATTTTATTCCTCCTTTGGCTCTGGTTTTGGCTTTTAAAGATATTTTATTCTGTTTTTGTAACTTTTATGTTAAGTCCCATTTTAATCCAACATATTTTTTGGATTTAACATTTTGTAAAACAGTTCAGAGTTCTTTGTAATAAAAGTGGTACAGGAGTGCAAATAAATAAATAAAATGTGTAATATCAGGAAAAGTGAAAAATCCAGAATGCCTATTGTTTATCTCAATAAAAAGAAACAGTATCTGAATTAACGTCCCAGCAATCACCCTTGGCATTATAAATATCTGGGCTGATTTATTATACTTCAAGGTGGAATTTTGCTTGGCTTGAGCTCAGCTACATAACCAATACTGCAACTATTACTACTTCCGTGTTGAAAGCACCGAGGCATCACCATGGTGAAAGGATTCGCTGGTGACATTACCATTGCTAGGGGATGTCTAGTTGGGGGCTGTTTTCAGATCGCCATTAACGAGCCCACCAAGGTGGTACCTATTTATTTACTCACATTTGCACACTTTTGAATTGCTGGGTTGGCAGGAGCTGGAGCAAATGATGGGAGCTAATGGACAGTCATTGTACTCCGCTATTGTTTTGGTCCTGTTAAATTTGCTGAAGTTGTGCCTGACTATCCTAGAAAGAAAGAACAATGTTCAGAAAAAGTTGAGGCCTCTTCTGTTGAGCATACATCCTGTTCAATGTCTTTCGTTTTCATTTTCTCACTTCTGCCTTGTACTTTTATAATTAGCTTTTTCTTTCATCTTAGACTTTTCTCCTTTAAAAAAGGTTTCTGTCCCAATCCCCATGGGTCTTATTTATATATTTACATCAGTGGTGGTGGGATTCAAAACTTTTTACTACCGGTTCTGTGGGCGTGGCTTGGTGGGTGTGGTGTTGCTTGTTGGGCATGGCTTGTTGGGCAAGGATATTGTAAATATCCTTGGTGGGGAAGGATATTGTAAAATCCCCATTCTTTCCCCACCCCACTAACCTGCTTCCCAGCTCCATTCTCCTGTGCAGGGCAACAAAAGAAAACCCAGCCAATCAACTGGGACTCGGGCAACAGAGAATTGATGGGGGTGAGACCAGTCAGAGGTGGTATTTTGAACTATTCAAAATTTTTGCTACTGGTTCTCCAAACTACTCAAAATTTCTGCTACCAGTTCTCCAGAACTGGTCAGAACCTGCTGAATACCACCTCTGCTTTACATATTTAGCAGTGAGTGAGCAAATAGTACTTTTATCATTGTTTCTTCTTTGAATTCATTTAAGTGGGGATGGGATAAGAATTGTTCAGTAGAGGTTTTACAATAAGACCAAGGCTAGATTCTCTCTTAGGAAGACTAATAACTTTGGATTATGATTTTAAACAGGATCATGATATTAGCTGGAAGAGTTAACACACATCCTCCCTTTATCAAATATTGCTTGCTTTAGGTCAACAGGCCTCCCATCACCTATATTATAAGTAAACTATTCTGCTTAGCAACCCTATAGGAATAAAGCAGTTTATGGTATCCTACCAGGAGTAGCTTCTCATGAGATGGACAGCCATATAAATTTGATTAATAAATAAATGCACTTATTCCACAGCAATAGTATATTCTAATTAATTATCTGACTTGGTTGTTGGCCATCTGGCTTTTAAAACCAAGACCAAGGGCAAGGAGCTTCAACCCAGTTGGGGATATTCTTGATAAGATAAGATAATGTCACTGGATAGATAGGACTGAAAATGTTTAATTTATTTCTCAGAGTTTGCGGGCTGTAAAGATATAAAGGCTTGAAGCCTCTATATCAGGGGTGTCCAACCTTGGCAACTTTAAGACTTGTGGACTTCAACTCCCAGAATTCCTCAGCCAGCAAGTTGAAGTCCACAAGTCTTAAAGTTGCCAAGGTTGGACACCCCTGCTCTATATGTTAAGCCTTACAGAGTTTAGTCCTTTTGGAGTTTTAACAATTGAAGATAAATTATGCAGTTGAAAATTAGGCATTGTTGGTCAAATTCTCCCACCACAACCTGGGAAATACTGGAAAGGATACCTGGAGCCATATAAGGCCTTTCACTTGCTCTGTCTTGCAGTAGTTATTGTCTAACTATTGTATAGCCTCTTGAGCCTTGTTGTATACTTCTTACTTGGGGATACTATAAAGTGTGAAATGTGGATTCTGAATGCCAAATTTAGTATCTGGATGAGAATGAACTGAGAGGGCTGTAGTCTCCAAGGGAACTTTTCCTAATGTGGGAAACAATGACATCATTTGCATTGTGTAATAAGACCTCTTGTTCAGATGACTTAAGCACTTTCCTATGACAGACACCTTATGTTCACTAGTAGATTTATTAGTCATGAGATACAGCTTCTGCAAACCGGATGCAACTGAACTGAGCAAAGCAAGGCCCTGTCTTATTGGACCAAAGTCCAATAGGAACTCTCTCCAGAATTTATTAAAATTATGTGTGGAATCTGTTCTCCATTATGATATAGAGTTAGGCTCTGTTTGAATCAATCTGAAATTCTTGTTGTTATCCAAATGAAGTTTTGTTCCTACATCTTTTCCTAGATTAATAGATGATGTTTATTCCCAGCACAATTTCTAAGGGGAAAAAAATAAAAGAACACCCACAGTTGACGCACAATAAGCAACTGAGTCATGACATTTAAGGTAGAAAGGGTAGCACCATTACTGTGATGACAAAAGAGACCTAGAGTGAGTAGTCAACCATATGTTCAGATTCATTTTCAGATCCTAATTCCCAGCATTTGTCTTGCTATCAGGTACAAATGTCCTTGAGAGAATGAAGCAATCTCCCATTAATTAATCCAGGAACCGGAGGGGACCGAGAGCAAACTGTTTTCATTCTTCTGACTCTACATCATTTCTATGATTTACGATTTACATTGCACACACAAAATTGACTAACTTCAAGTTCCTTGTTTGACAGCGGACTTTCATAAGGCATTCGTAACTGGAACAGCAAATTACGATGCTTCATCTGAAAGGCTGTTCCACCAAACTATGTACACTGACATTTACATAATAATTACACTTAAAAAGAGGAGACTGAAAGACAAGATCCTGGGAGTGGTCAGAGAAAGGCGTACTATAAACACAAAGTAGGAATCCTAGGTTTGGATACCTGACTGAAGTATCCACGGCCAAATTGGAAAACAGAAACAGGGAGAATCAGTTTGTGTCCAGCAGCAGGCAACTTATTCATGATGTGAATTAATGTGCCAGGATACCTGTCTAGACTTGACTATCGTTTTCAGTAGCAATTTTTCTGCTGAACTAACCTAAATGTGAAGCAATTGATCAAAATATATGATCGATGTCCAGGAAGTCTGAAGGCAGCCAGTAAACATGTTTTATATCTCAGCTTCAAGGTTATCTGCTTTCAAAATGTCATATAAACCCAAATCAATAATTATGGCTTACTCTGGCGGTGATGACAAGAATATCGTCAAGTGCAATCTAAAAAGATGGCACTGGAAATCACCATTTCTTTCAGAAGGAAAGGAATGATGGCCATATGGAGATGCATTTCATCCTGGGACACAGATGCGGCTTCACGAAGCTGCTTGCAGAAATAAGAGATTATTGTTATTGAATCACAGAGAATCCATGCGGGTCTGTGTTATTGCAGCCATAAATTAAAGTGACAATTCATCAGTGGCAGCTTCTCCTTGGGAGTAGCTTTTCTAATCTCATGTTGTCTTTCCAAACCGGCTGGCCAGGTACAGGATGGTGTGATGTGTTCTTCTTTTACAGCTAAATTATGACTCCATCGTGATTGATCTTCCCAAGCTATTTTGAGATTGTTTAGAAGTATCTGTGTTAGATGACATGTTTGCTAAGGCTGGTTGGGAGGTGAGGGGAGGGGGGGAGGGGGATCGATCCAATAGCTTGATGCCAAAACAGGTCTTAAAAAAGAATTCCCTTGCTCCAAAAATCACTCTGAAGCCAAAAATAGAGCCTTAATTAGGAATGGGCAGGCTGGGTCTGTCAAAGATATTTTGTGCCTGAGGCAGGATAGAAAACGATGTCCTCTCAGCTGCCCGGGGATCATAACACTCAAAATCAGTCAGTTATTTTGGTACATAAGACAGATATTTCAACAAGCACCTCTTCCCTTTGAGTCATTCCTAGGGCATAATCTATTTACAGACTTTTCAGGAAACATAAAAGCCTGCCTTCCTTCCTTCCTTCCCTCCTTCCTTCCTTCCTTCCTTCCTTCCTTCCTTCCTTCCTTCCTTCCTTCCTTCCTTCCTTCCCTCCCTCCCTCCCTCCCTCCCTACTTCCTTCCTTCCTTCCTTCCTTCCTTCCTTCCTTCCTTCCTTCCTTCCTTCCTTCCTTCCTTCCTTCCTTCCTTCCTTCCAATTCTCTAATCCAAAAACACTCAGGCTGGTCCTGGCAAGTGCCTGTAAAATTCTGGCAGCAAAGGAGGCTTTTTTCAAACAGCAGAAAAGGTAGATATGTCAATCCCAAGGACTCTAATTCACTGAGTGTGATTGATGTGGAAGAAGTAGGACTTCTACTCCAAATTCAAGTAAACTATTACAACAGTCCTCGGCTTGCAATCATGTCTTTAGCGATTGTTCCAAGTTACAATGGCACTGGGGAAAAAAATGACTTAAGACTTAGGACGACTATGGCTTCAATTGTTCCAGGGTCATGTGATCATGTTTGGTGACCTACTGACAAGCACAGTCAATGGGGAAGCCAGATTTGTCCTGTCTCATGCACAAAGGTGGATTTGTAGCTTGTGCAGATGCAGATAGATAAATTCCACAAAACATCCATAACGAAGTACATTTATTGGTACATCAGGTATCTTCATAACTCACATTTGTGATGAAGTTCTTCTATAATGACCAATCCTTTGTATATCAGCCTTGCAGGTAAAAGATGGTTATGTTCCTAACCCATCTCGTAGCGGTAAGCTGCTTATTAGTTCATGAGTCCAGGCAAGAATGGAGGAAAACCTCCCCTGACCCCTCGAGAGTCAATTTAATGACCAATCAGGGGTTCCGGTTTTGCGCGGCTTCGGTAGCGGCAGGAATTCGCGCCTCTGCGATCCCTGCCACGCTCGCCGCCAAGGTGCCCCCGATCTAAATAGGTCTGGGGGCTATGGCTGCCTTGTAGAGGCAGCCGAAGAGAGAGGGGATCCGGACAGAGGTTTGGGGGTAACGCAGACCCCCTTTCCAGCCGGAATAACCCCTTTTTCATGAACTACATTTCTCAGGATACCTTTAACTACATTTACCATGATGCATTCCCTTAAGGGGACAGCTCATAATTCCTAAGTAACTATCCAATTCCCATAGACTGGCTGGGACAGCACAAGATTCATTTAGCAACCGTGTTACTAACTTATCAACTGCAGTGATTCACTTAACAATTATGGGAAGAAAGGTTATAAAAGGAGTCAGAATCCACTTATCGACTGTCTTGCTTAGCAATGGAGATAGATACTGTTTCACAAACTGGCCCTCTCCCGTCATTTTCATATATAAGTGGTCCTCAACATACGACCACAATGGACCCCAAAATTTATGTTGCTAAGCGAGACATTTGTTAAGTGAGTTTTGCCCCATTTTACGACCTTTCCTGCCACAGTTGTTAAGTGAATCACTGCAGTTGTTTAGTAACCTGGTTATTAAGTGAATCTGGCTTCCCCATTGACTTTGCTTGTCAGGAGGTCGCAAAAGGGGATGATATGACCCTGGGAAACTGCTCATAAATATGAGTCAATTGCCATGTGTTTGAATTTTGAATCCATGACCATGGGGACGCTAGCCCTGGACCTTTGAGAATGGCCATAAGTGTGAAAAACAGTCAAAACCAGGGGTGGGCTGCTGGGGATTCGCAGGGGTTCAGGAGAGCCCCTAGTTAAGATTCTGCACAGTTTGGAGAACCCCCAAATCTCACTCCTGGCTGGCCCCGCCTACCCCAGGAGTCCCCACTTGACCAGTTTTGGATGCAGGTAAGTGCAAAGCGCACATGGAGGCTCGGGGAGGGCGAAAAACGGGCCTCCCAGAAGTTCAGGAAGGCCGGAAACGGGCTTGTTTCCAGCTTCCAGAGAGCCTCCGGCACCTGGGGAGGCCGTTTTTGCCCTCCCGGAGGCTCAAGGAAAGCCTCCAGAACCGGGGGAGGGCAAAAACATTATGGTCCCCCCCCCCGTTGTGCAGGAGGCTGACTAGATCACACCCACCATAGCCACGCTCACCCAGCAACCAGGCAGAGAACCCCTTGCTAAAATTGTGGAAGCTCACCTCTGGTTATAATTCACTTTTTCAGTCCTGTCGTAATTTCAAACGGTCACTAAATGAACTATTGTAAGTCAAGAACTCCTTGTAGATCAGGCATGTCCAACCCACAGCCCACAGGCCGCATGTGGCCCTGGATAGCTAGTAACCCCCCCTCCCCCTCATAAAACTCCCTGTTTACGACCTTGTAGTCCCTATGCAGCACCATGAGATCGTAAATTTTTTTAAAAAAAAATAAATGAAGTTTGTTATTTAGACACATTGACTAGATTATATAATGTATATGGAGACCACAAGACAATTCCTTTTCACTCACCGCACCCAGGCAAGCCAAAAGGTTGGACGCCAATGATAAAAAGTTTGGTAAACAAGACAGGACTTTGTGGTACCCATGCTGGAACATCCTATTTGGGACTGTATCCTGATCAGACAGGTTCTACATAATCTGTTCTTTCAAAGATACTCTGCCGCATGCCACTGCTGCCCAGTTTCTTAGCAACCTTTCCCCAAAGGAAAAGTTAGAACCTGGGCAGAAATGTTCAGAAGGATTCCATTGAGGGATATCGTCTTTTAATACAGGCAGCATCTCACTTTCTGTAACAAGGGAGTAACAATCTCCTGAATGTAGCTACATACGTATACTTCTAGCCAGCCAAAAAACCCAAATTGGGTATGATTCTAATCTAGACGTGATAAAGCTCACATTCAGAGTACATTTTTCTACTTCCTCAGGTCCCACGTTCAAAATAATTGCAAGATGTCACCCCACTAATCTCTCATTACTCTGCTCCATAGCTTGTAAATTATCCTTGCAAGATCAGATTCGATTCCTCCTACTTATTTTGCCTCTTCCTAGGAAAGGTGGCTACAGCCTGATTGCATCTTATAACTTTTCTCACATCAATTCCAAAATTGCACAAAGGTCCAAACAATTGGAAATCTTAATTTTAATTGCAACGACTTTAGAAATAATGTTCATTCTTAAGACTTAATCCTATTTTGTCTGAAGAATTGGTATCCTTTGAGCTTTGTGGACACAGGACAACCTCACTTAATAGAAACAAAGATGTAAAACAGGGGTCTCAAACACAATTTACCTGGGGGCCGCTGGAGGCAGAGTCTGGGTGAGGCTGGGCCGCATAATATTATACTTTATATTATACTTTATATTTATATTATACACTAATATTATACTTTCATATCACTGTGGGGGCCACAGGATATCGTCCTGCGGGCCGCAATTGGCTCGCGGGCCACGAGAATGAGACCTCTGATGTAAAATGAACAGCTGCTAATACAATATTTCTTTGGTAACCTGCTAATGTAGATTATATTTGTGTGTCTTTTGGAAAAGAGGTGGTATGCTGAAATGGGCATCACCTAGCATTATAATAGATATAACAGAAATGTTTTGCTCCTACTATATTCAGGTACCTTGGACTTTTTACATCAAATATTTGATCCAACGGAAATGATGTGATTTGAGGATTAAAAAAAATGTTTGGAATATGAATTTCTGGTGTGAGATTGTAAGAAGTTTTTTCTTACAATTTGAGTGGGATAAACTTGTAAAAAGTCTTTCTCTTCTGAACAATTTTGAACAACTTTTGGCCATTCCTAGCCAATTGCTGCCATTGGATTTCTATATCTACAGAGGAATAATGGATACAAGTTACAATGGAGGCAAAAGTTAGCCCAACTGAGAAGATTTTCTATCCTTTGCTTGGAGTTTAACTTTCCCTAACTGAAATTTGAGATATGTCAAATTGATTTTTCTTGGAGGGAGGGGTAATTTTTGGAACTTCAGAAAAAGAGGAAATATATCAACAATCATTCAAAAAGACCACCAAGCTGAACAAAACTTATATCTGTTAATGTATGTATACAGTACAGAAGCAAATTTGAAAATTATTAATCTGATTTTAAAAATATCACTTTGATTACTTGTGTTTGATTAAAACATCTTTATTATTCTATGGAACAGAAGAAAATACATGCATGCAACAATGTTAATAACATTATGTCAAAACAAAATAGTTTTTAAAGGCTTGGACATTTTTTTAAAATCAAGAATACACTAAAAATTGTGACAGAACAATTCAGTTACCTTCTTTACCACTTTTTTAAAAAACCTGATTCAGTTGTTGAAAGATAACAAATATTAACATTTCATTCCCTGAAATCAAATGTAGATTTATTTTTCCAATGTCATACAATAACTTTTCCCCAAAGTATTGTCTACAATTGACCAATTATGAAGATTACTTGCTTGAAAAGATCTTCATTTTTGCAGCAATTAGGAATTTAGAAATAGCATAGGAGCGTGCAGTGAGATAACTTTCAATCTGGTTCTATCTGCTGTCTGGATGCCAACTGTTCTTTACGTGCTCTTTTCATACCTTTTGTTTTTAAATCAAATAGAGGACAGCCTTGTATAAACTAGGACACACAGCCACTCTCTTTGTCTGACCTTCTTCCCACAGAGCTCAGCCACGGTGATTACAGATAAAGCTTTTACTGCATCATTATTCAACCTCATTCACAAAAACTGACAGAAGTCTACAGTGGTCGACTTCTCCTTATAACCCCTCCAGTGTTTTTCTTGCTGTTTCTTCCCCCTTGTTTCTTGACATAGAAAATCCATTAAGGAGAGAAGGATGAAACAGCCACCCAACATCTTTTGCTTGGTAGTACAAAACAACAGTCCATCTGGAAGCAATTCTGTCTCTACCACATTAGAGAGAAAGTGATTAATGGATGATGGATAAGAGGAATCCAGTCATCACCCCCTGGCTGTTGCTATTGTTTGACCTACGTAAGCAGGGTAGCCCCATGTCCTAGTTTTATTCCTTCATGATCACCTTCCATCATACCCAACTGTGCTTTATTAAGCACAATATTGTCTTTCCCAAAAACATTATTGTCATGAATTTGCTCTAGGGTTATTACAGTTTTGTCATAAAGTGAGAGCAGGATTTGGCAAAACAATGCAAAAGATTCTTGATGGCCTGGGATGGTTGCTTGAAGCTGATGTTTAGGAAATCACTTAAAATTTAAAATAATCTATTCATGAATCATTTTCAGGTTGTTCAATTATCTCCTTTTTTAAATGAGTTCAGTCAGCCTTGATGTTTAAAAAAATCATCCTTCCTCATTACAGCACACTGTGCCCTAAGGAATGTGGCCCGTCTGATTCATATTTGTAAAATTCCAGGAATGATGTTTGGGATACTCTGACCCTGTGCATTGTGGGGTCAAAACATTTAACTTTCTGAAATATCTTTTTTAGGTCTATACAAAATGGGATTGTCTGGACAGCATGGATGATGTTGCCTGGTTTGGGTAATTGAAACATCTGCAAGAAAACAACCAGCCTCAAAGACCCCTCATTTTGATAGCAGATTCATTTTCTAAATATGGTTTGTTCTCTGTTTTCATTTTTTCCTCTTCTTGATGGCTATTGATGCCAACTTTCTTCAAAATCCTCTTGCACTCCTAACAGCTGCAGGAACAGTTTGGCATCCTTCTGTTTCCTCTGCAGCTTTCCTTCATCTAATGGCCACGAGAGCTGTTAAGCCTGAAAGAACTGCCAAAAATAATGAAATATTAAAACTGGAGATCCCTCTTCCTGCTGTTTTGCAGAATACCAATATTCTAATCCCTTTTGGAGGTGATATCATACCATCTCGAAATCAGGCAATGTCTTCATATTTATATATCAGTGTATAAGTCATATATTGCTGCAGTAAGAGTATCCATGCTCTTGGATATCAAATAATTTGTATTATCATTCCATTTCCACAGAATTTTCTCCTTTCAAAATCTCTTACTGAGTTACTATTTCCCACAGTGGCTATCAGTCTCAGATTGTTGATGATCCAAGCTCTGTCAAGGACCTTGGAAGGCATTAAGAGTTGTTAATCTAATCCTACATAGCTTCTTCTCTGGTAACATCACACTACTAATTAGAGCATACAAAACATTTGCTAGACCAATACTTGAATACAGCTCATCAGTCTGGAACCCACATTACGTATTTGATATTAGCACAGTTGAGAAGGTCCAGAAATATTTCACAAGAAGAGTTCTCCGCTCTACTTGTTGCAGAATACCTTACGCCACCAGACTTGAAATTCTAGATCTAGAAAACCTTGAATTACGCCGTCTTCGGTCTGATCTAAGTATGGTATATAAAATCATACATTGCAATGTCCTACCTGTCAATGAATACTTCAGCTTCAACCATAACAATACAAGAGCACACAATAAATACAAACTCAAGGTTAATTGCACCAAACTTGATTGCAGGAAATATGACCTCTATTTCCATTTACTTCATAAAAAAACAATAATTCCTCATAGTAGACCATATACAGTACTACTCAATACTCTTCTACCAGTTACTCCACATCGTCAAATTTCTTCATTTTTCTGACTTTAGAAAACATTTTACAAAGCTACACAAATTCATCTACTTTCACCATTTTATATAACATGCAATTGCTTACTCCATTTTCTCTATCAAATCTCACTAGCTTTGATCCTTGAGTATACATTTTCAGATCCATATTTCTCATTGCCTCATACAATCTAATACTTGCTGCAAATCATCATAGGGCTCCTCAGCCAACACAGGTACCTTGCACACAAAAACACACATACATTCCCATTCCCAATCAGCAAACCTTTAGCATCACAAGCAAACCTCCTGTATCACAAGGACTCCTTACAGATTGATCCATAAATATATTAAACCATCAAGAGAAATTCAATTTATTCTCAGACATGTTTTACTTCCATCATACACTGTTGCATTCAATAATCGTCACTTCCATAAGTCAATTCCACATTCAAGCAGAAAGATCCCTTATTCAACTCTATTCACTTTTTACACACTTTCTCTACATCAGGGGTCCCCAACCACCGGGCCACGGACCGGTACCGGTCCGTGGAACATTTCCTACCGGGCCGCCGGTTTGCTGGGCACCGCCATCTTGTTTGACAAGAAAGTGCTTCCGGGTGAGCTTTTCCGGTTGGAACGCGGCGTTTGGGTCCTGAAGGAATCCTCGCGCCTTAGTTTCATCGAAGGGGAGGCTTCGAACGAAACTAAGGCGCGAGGATTCTTTCAGCACCCAAGGCAAGGCGAGCCGAGCAACCGTCCCGAAGCCGTCCCGAAGCGAAGCCCATCGACAAAGGTACAAAGGAGGAGTTGAAGGTGGCGGGGAGAAGCGGGGGACGGCTGGCTGGCCGGTCGCTCAGCTCGCCTTGCCTTGTCATGCGTGCTGATGCCGGTACCGGGCCGCGGATCATTTTGTGATGCCGGTACCGGGCCGTGGCACAAAAAAGGTTGGGGGCCACTGCTCTACATAATAATACGATCTGTTTTGTTTAGTTTTGTTCTTTTTTTTTGGGTTCACATTCAGCTACCCTGCTGAGGAGGAAAAATCTGCCTTGCACGACCTAAAACCATACTGCACTTCCCAAATTTTGTTCTGTTGTAAGCTTCTCTTTACAGTCTTTCAGAATGTCAGTAAAAAGCCAAGCAAATTGAAAGCTTTTAGGATCCATATTTACTTGCCTGGATTTGAATAAATTTGAATAAGAAAGAGAAATGCATGTTCTGGCTCATATACACAAGTATATTATTTCCACCCCTTTGCTTTCTGTTAAATAGGGGGAAAAACTTTTGCAAAAAAAAAGTTGGGAATTGTGGCTGGTGATAAATTATCTGACAGGAATCCTCATAAGCCATCTGGAGGAAAAATACAAAGATAATTGAAATGGAGAGAAATTTGTTTCAGGCAACAATTACTTCAAGAAGGACATGTAAAAAAATCCCTCAAGTTAAACTTTATGGTATGAAATTAATTTTCATTTCTTTTTCCATGTGGTTCTAAGAGCTTCATTGTTTCTGATTTTTATGAAATCTATGCAATTCAATTATTTTATGTTTGATGTCTTTTGGGGTTTCTGGGTATCATAATTTATGGTCTCATACTTTCATAGCTTTTTAGGGAAGATTCTTTTAAACTGCTTTTGATATTAGTAGCATTATTTTCAATTCATCCACTACAGATTATATTTATACTTAACTACCTAAAATTAGAAATAAATGTTTACATTCCCTTTTTTCCTTTTCTCAATAAAGTCAAGCTTTACGTTTTATCTTGTGATATTGATTAAAACTAGCTCTCAAATGGGAGAGGAGAGAGGGAATGATCTCCCTTATCACATGCATCAAATTACAAGGTGAGATACTGGGAGTATAAAACTTACTTAATTCTTATCTTCTGATTTTAGTTCTATTGACCAATAAAATGCCTATATTGGGAGGTTCATACCTTTCCCCTATCCAAGGGTTGAAGAGGGGATGTTGTGATATGTGGTTGTAGCAATTATTCCAAGGCAGGATGATGGGCTAGGATGTACAAGCCCAGAGAACTTATGGGTCAGGAGATTTGAAACTTCCAAATGTTTACCCTGGAGACTTAGCTATGCTCATTGTCTCTCTCTCTCTCTCTCTCTCTCCCTCTCCCTTTCCCTCCCCCCCTCTCTCTCTCACACACACACCTTGTACACTTTGGATTAGAATTCTGTCAAACACTTTCCCAAGGACAGTTAACAAATAAAACCCATGTAGTTGGACATTCACATTTGCTATTTTTCCCTTTGCGAAGGAGTACAAGAATGGCTTTCTTCCAATCATCAGTCTTCCCAGGTAGCCCCGCCCAGTGGTGGGATTCAGCCGGTTTGCACCGGTTCAAGTGAACCGGTTAAATTACCTACCCTCTGCTATCCAAGTGGATCCTGGGCGCTGTGCTGGACTGCAATGGAGAAAGGGGCAATGGCTACTTTCCCTCCTCATTCCCTTGTGCTGGCTGCTCCATTGCCCATTTCTTCATTGCAGTGCCCAGGACCCACTTTGATTGGGGAGGTAATTTGACAACCGGTTCGCCCAGGGTCAGGTTGGCTGTCGCAGGAGGCTTGTCCCATATGTGCGGCAGAGCTGGAGAATGGGAATGGGCCACACCTCCCACAACAGCCAACCTGACCCTGGGCAAACCAGTTGTTAAATTATTTGAATCCCACCACTGGCTCTGTCACTTTTGTTTTTCAGGAACAACAGAGCTGCTCTTGATTTTTATATTAAACCAGGATTATTTAGCACTTAAATGGGAGAAGCCATGCTCATTACAAGATTTCTCTTTCTAGATGCCTATATCATCACGGTGTACACACAGTTGTAATTCTCTTTCAGTGTATTCCAGCTTGGAGCTGGAGAATTTTGCTAAAATGTATACTGTAGCCTTTTCGCCAAAACTAGGTGAATGCTGCAGATCATTTACCATTTTAAATAAATGTACTTGAATGAAAAGAAATCTGGAAGATAGTATTAGTAATAACATTTTAACAGCAAGCTATGAAATGACTTAAAAATCAATCATACCTAAAAGCCTCCAGCAGTACAGCGGAGAACTGGAAACAATTCAGAATGAAGCAATCTTTCTAGATATTGCTACATTGAAGGAATTAAATTGTTTTAATGGTTGGCAACCGGAAAACGTTATGATAGTTGTACAATATTCAGGAATATCGCTTGTCTAGCTAATGAAGCTGCTGATAGAGATTTTTTTCACAGGCAAAGAAGAAAAACGTTTAAATCTTTCCCCTTTAAATCTTTAAAATACAGAAGAAGATCACATATAATATTGAATTGCCAGTCTACAAAGAAAAATGGTCTCAGGCCTAGGTGGGTACACTAGACAGCCATACTGACTGCAGCAATGTTGCTTCTGAATAGATGTACAGTGTAAGATCATTAAAGAAGTCCGTCAATGTTGGATAGCTTCTTTAGAAGTCATGTTCCAATGTTACATAAAACCAGAAAATAAACTTGAATGTACATAGCGGTCAAATGGTACACTCATTAGCCATATCCACCATCCGTGATGGCACAGTGGTTAGAATGCAGTACTGCAGGCTACCTCTGCTGACTGTCAGCTGTCTGCAATTTGGCGGTTCGAATCTCACTGGGCTCAAGTATGACTCAGTCTTCCATCCTTCCGAGGTCAGTAAAATGAGGACTCAGATTATTGAGGGCAACATGCTGACTCTGTAAACCTCTTAGAGAGGGCTGTAAAGCAGTGTGAAGTGGTATATAAATCTAAGTGCTATTGCTGTTGCCAGGAAGGATAAAGTAAGTTCTGCTAAATAAGCATCATTTGAGAAAAAGTGCAGAGTGGCAATATCTTCAGTTAAAAGATATTTTGATGTCTAACCCCTATCACTCCCAACATTATATTATAGATATATTACAGATATAAGCTATTATGGTTATCATATATTATTCCTTAATAAGGAATCAGAATGTCCAATAAATTAAGGCGAATGAAATATTATTTTGGCACTTATATGTAGGAGAAAGAGAGGCATGACCTGTGGGTGGAGCTAAAAGAAAGACCAGCCTAGTTTCCTTACATAGCCATAAGCAGACTAAATCAAACACCACTCCCCTTGAATTCCATGGACCTCACTCATCTAATTTTAAGCATGTGCTAACCATTAGCTGAGAAGGTTCCTGTGCATAGGCTGTTTAGCAATAAATCAGTTTAATTAGACCTCCATGTGTGGATCTGATCTTTCTTTTTTTTTTTTTTTTAAAACAAGTTTTATTAATTTTTAAAACACACAAATTATCATTATTCATTACATGTTTAAACCTTTTTCCCTTGTAAATTTAACAAGTCAGATAAATTATGATTCTGTTTTAAACCATTTCCATATAATATACCAAAACCTCTTATTCAATTTCTCTTTACTTCTCTTTACTCTTATTCAATATCATTATTATTATTTCATCTGTTTCTTTCTGACTTAGTTACCATTATTCTCATTCTATATTTCTACAAGTTTTTACCAATTCTCCCCCCAAAAAAGACATATACACACAACACACAAAACATAAAAAAAATATCTTTTTGGAAAGTAACTTGGACCCAGGTGTCTCTCTCTTCATGGACTTCAATTATATTCATGCTCATCTTACATATCATTACTTATTTTATTTACCATTCTAAACCTTCTATATTAACTTCTCCACATATTTCACACTTCTTAATTCTACCTTAATTAATCATCTTAGTTTAAATCATTATATTTGTATCTTTTGTCCATTTTTTATCATCCCTTTGTCTCATCCCTTATGAAAAAAAAAAGAAAATCAGTTTCTCCTGAAATCATTAATCAGAGTATGATGCCTTTCTATCTCCCCCTAAGTTAATCAAATTAATCTTTAAAATAATATCTAATACCCAATCAGATTTTGCTTGGTACATTCTATCTAACTAATACATCCAACACAATTAAGTGCATAATTAGAGAATAAATCCAAATATTAAAAAGAGATACTATAATAAAAATTTTATAATAACATCAATACCATAATTTTATTAAACTCTTTAATTAAAACAATATTCTAAACCTCTCCTATTATTAAGTTTTAAAACCAATCATTTTTAAACATTTTAACATTTTAATCTCTTATCAACTCTTAAACCATTGCAATACTACCATCTCATCTTATGTACCTTGCAAAATCTTTTTTTTTTTTAAAAAATTATACTTTATCCATTATCCATAAAAAATTCCTTTTTTCCATTTAATTTCAAAACGTTGTAGCTTTTCTCCACCTTTTCCCTTTCTTTCTTTTCCCAACAAACCTTTCTACCCCCCTTCTTCTAGCCTCTGCCTTACCGGCTTCCCTTCTCTGTCGTATTTCTTTTCCCCTTTGTTTACAATCATCATATTGGTTTTGCACTTTATTTTTCCCTTTCTTAAATGTTTTTTTAGATCTTAAGTCCTTAAATCCTTTAGTTTTCTTCTTTTCTCTTCTTTTCTTTTCTTTCTCTCTTCCTTTTTTCTGGATCAAATTCTGAGATTCATTAAAGATGGCTCCTTCCTTTCTTTCTTGTTCCTCTGCTGTCTTCATCTGTTGTAATTTTTGTTGATAATTAGTAAGCGCCATTTCTAAAAAAAGAAAAGCTTCTTCCACACCATTTCTTAGTTCCTCAACAGAAAGAGCCATTATAAATCTTTTCTTTTCTTTTCTCCTTCTTTCTTCTTACAACAACCAGAATATTCAAAAAAAAAAAAAAAAAGATAAAACAGTCCCAAAGTTATCAATCAGTCCAAACCAAGGCAGAGTTCTCACTTTCTCCTTCTGGGGTGATATCAATCAAAGAGAAAGAAAGTCCAAATCTGTTTAAAGTCTTGTTACAATATATTCTAGTCTTCAAGTCCTTAAGGCATCTGCTCCAACAAATCTTAGCATACAAATATTTTCTTTTTAATCCTCTCTCTTCCCACTCATCGCTTAAAACCAATTTCCACCTAAAAAAATAGGTTTCTTAATATCCAGTTATTTATTCCGTAGGAAAAGAGGGAAAGCTATCCTTTCAGCACCTTCAAGCAGCCGCTTTTTTCCTCTTCTGGCAGGTATTATTCAGAAAGTCATACTTTTCAGGAATTTTATTAAATATGTCTTAGAGTCCTAGGAGCCAAGAAAAACTTTCTCCTCTCAATCACTTTCTCCACTTCCTCCTGCGCATTCTTACCCGGCTGCCAGCTTCTTTGTGGCGGCCATTACGGACCGCCGCTGCACCGTCCTGGGAAAAAGGGGTTCTGCCGGCCAGGGAGGGGGTCTGCAGCACCCCAAACCCTTCTCCGGATCCCCCTACCTTCAGCTGCCCCTGCAGGGCAGCCTAGCTCCGCACCGGCTGGGTCGGAGCCCCAAAAACGGCTAGCGCGGCAGGGATCGCGCAGCTTCGCAAATCCCTGCCGCTCGCGAAGCCGACAAACCGGAAACCTACCTGTGGATCTGATCTTTCATGCTTGACACTATATTTCATATTTTCTATTTTTTTCACATGTTTAAAAGTACAATGATTTCAACAGCAAAAAATTCTGATCCCTTGTTATTATTAAGATTATTTTTACTGATTATGTAGATTTAACATTTATAACTATATGTTGTGTATAATTTACTATATTCATTATTGGATTTTACTACTTTATTTTTCTATATACTTGGTTGCTAATTAAAATAAAGGTTTTTTTTTCCTTCTTGTACTATCTTTATAGGGGGGAAAAAATCAATGGGTTCAGTTACAGGTTGGAGATGTAATGCTAAAAATGCAACCGTCCATTGTATGATACTGTTGTGTGCCACAATAGTTTCCTTTTGGACAGAAGCAATTTCACATCTTAATTTTGTTCTGGAAGACATATTGTTTTTGGAAATGCATATATCTTTTTCCATTATATATCAGCCATTTGAAAACTCACAGGAGAGCAACAGAAATAGATACTGCATGTGTTTTATTATTACAAAAAGTTGACATTACAAAGCTGAAAGGATAGTCATTTGTCATACGTTCTAAAACAGTGTAATCTGAAAAATTCCGTCTCTTTGTACATTTGAAAAAGCATTTTATTGCCAAGTCTCCTATTCAGAGAACTTTGGACTTCCTAGTTCACATGCTTACTTTCTTATTAATCTATTAAATAACATTACTTTAAAGTTAATTATTTATTACAATGGCATGATATTATATGTGAGAATTCATTTACTGTTTGTTTAATGGTTTGCTTAGAACAGGGGTGTCAAACTCAATTTCATTGAGGGCTGCATCAGGGTTGTGTTTGACCTGGGGGGGGAGGAGCAGGTAGGGGTGGATGTGGCTTGGGCATGGGCAGCTCGATGTCACGGTTCATGGTTCCATTTTAGGATGTGATGGCCTCCTGCAGCCCTCTGCCAATGAAAACGGAGCTTGGGGAGGCCATGCGTGGCCAGCCTGGGCTCTGTTTTGCTGGCAGAGGGCTGCAGGAGGATGTTGGGGCTGGCAACGGAGCCTGGGATGCTGTGTGTGGCCTCCCCAAGCTCCATTTTTGTTGGCAGAGGGCTGCAGGAGGCTGTTGCGGCCCTCCCGAGCTCTGTTTTCACTGGCAGAGGCACCTCGGGCCAGTTCTTCACTGTTTCCAGGGCAGGCTTGCGGGCCATATCTAAGCATCCCGTGGGCCAGATCCGGGCCCCGGGCCTTGAGTTTGACACCCCTAGTGTAGAACCTAAGAGGTGTGTGCCTTTCTGAGTTTGTCACCTCCTTAGCTCACTAATGTCAAAGAGAAATTTGAAATAGATCCTCAAGTACCCTGAGAATATGGAAGAAAAACAAAACCTTCTTTTTCAGGGAAAGAAAATCTCAGGCCTGGAGAAGAACTAATTTCCCAAACTGCAAAAGTACTTACAAATTATTTTCAGGTTGTAGAAGACGCAGATTTTTTTTTTTAAAAAAAAAAACACATTTTAGTAAAGTTCACAACAGTGAAACCCAAGCAAAAGAATATATCCTAGCACAAGTAGTAGGTTAATATGAGAGTTGACCCAGAAACAGTTGATGACTTCAGAACTACTTCTCAAGTTCCTGGACTGTTAGCTGGCCAAGATGCAGGTTGTATTTTTGGTTGCGAAATTACAGGGAAATGGCCCAGAACTATGCATATTGGCTGAAGAAAGTGAAAGCTATTTTGGCAAAGAAAAATCCCTCCCTCCCTCCCTTCCTTCCTCCTCTTTAGGGTAAGATCAATATAAGTAAAATCTTGGTGTTTGATATACATAATAAATATAGAGGCAATGAATACTTTCACATGGGGTTTTGCTCTATTCCAAAATCAGCTCTGGAGCTGAGTAATATTGGCCAAACATTATCTATTTTTGGCAGCTGAACTAACTCATTTCTGGCTCACATAGGATGTATTTGAAACAGCACTGAAGCTTTGCAAACTTGTAAGCAGGCCATTTCCCCCCCATCATCAGGAATATACCTGACCCTGCTTCTACTACTGGGCTCAAGGAAGCTTCTACCCTACAGAAATTCAACAACAGGCATTTTTTTTTAAATGTAGCACAGAGATAGGACCTTGATGGCTTTCCATCTCACCTTAGATCAATCAATATTATTTAGTTTTGTAAAATATATCACGAATGCACATCATATGACCCCAACGCAACACAAAAGCACAGAAGAGATGGGATGCAGACCAAATTCTTTCCTTTCCTTTATCATCTATTGGACCGGATGGAATATGTGCCTACTTCTTAAAAAAGCTATCCACTGCCATAGCAGAACCTCGAAGCATAATCTTTGAAAAATCTTTCAGGACCAGGTCCTTGCCTAACCTATGGTCACAAGCCACGGTCATCCCCATCTTAAAAAAGGGAGACCCCAGCCTAGTTGAAAATTACAGACCAGTCTCCTTATGCTGCGTCACCTGTAAAGTCATGGAATCAATTATTAACCAATCCATTATCCTCCACTTAGAGACAAACAACCTACTCTCCAATAAACAATTTGGTTTCAGAAAAAAACTATCCTGCAATCTGCAACTCTTACACTGCAAAAATATATGGACTACACAACTCGATCAGGGCAAAGCAAGAGATGCAATCTACATAGACTTCTGTAAATCCTTTGATTCAGTGGTACACGACAAACTACTCCTAAAACTAAAATCTTATGGTATCTCTGGACAACTGCATAACTGGATAGAAGCATTCCTGTCAAACAGACAACAAATGGTCAAAATTGGGAGTGTCCTATCAAATTCTGTACCTGTCAATAGTGTTGTCCCCCAAGGCAGTGTTCTAGGACCAACTCTCTTCATACTCTACATAAATGACCTCTGTGATCATATTAAGAGCAACTGCATTCTCTTTGCTAATGTTGTAAAGCTGTTCAACACCACCAACAATACTGCTACACCTCAAAAAGACCTCGACTATGTATCAGAATGGTCAAACAAATGGCAACTTCAAATCTCAACAAATAAATGCTCTGTCTTACATATTGGCAAAAAAAATCAGAAAATAAAATACAAGCTGAATAGTCAAGACCTTGTTGATGATCCAAACTCTGTCAAAGATCTTGGAGTACTCATCTGTAATGATCTAAGTGCTAGAGCCCACTGTAACTACATAGCCAAAAAGGCATTAAGAGTTGTTAAACTAATCCTACATAAGTTTTTCTCTGGTAATATCACACTACTAATTAGAGCATACAAAACATTTGCTAGACCAATGCTTGAATACAGCTCATCAGTCTGGAACCCACATTACATATCTGATATTAGCACAGTTGAAAAGTCCAGAAATATTTCACAAGAAGAGTTCTCCACTCCTCTACTCGTTGCAGAATACCTTATGCCACCAGACTTGAAATTCTAGACCTAGAAAACCTTGAATTACACCGTCTTCAGTCTGATCTAAGTATGGTATATAAAATCATACATTGCAATGTCCTACCTGTCAATGAATAAATACAAACAATACAAGAGCACACAATAGATACAAACTCAAGGTTAATCGCACCAAACTTGATTGCAGGAAATATGACTTTAGCAACAGAGTGGTCAGTATCTGGAATACTCTACCTGACTCTGTGGTTTCTTCCCCAAACCCCAAAAACTTTAACCTTAGACTGTCTACTATTGACCTCACCCCTTTCCTAAGAGGTCTGTAGAGAGTGTGCATAAGTGCACCAACATGCCTACCGTCCCTGTCCTATTGTTTCTTTTATTTTTCTTATATGTACCCATTTCATGTATTCATAACTATGTATGTACTTATACCTATTATCTTGTAAGCAATTGACAAATCAAATAAATAAATAAAATAAAATAAATAAGAACTGCTCTCGGAGCTTCAAGATCAGCAGCACTAAAAACAGTGGAACTTAGTGCCAAATTGCTTTTAAAGGAGAATGAAAAGAGTGGTGACGGGAACATATCCCAAGACACTGCCAAGCAAGGCTTTAATTGCTCTCTTGCTCTGCCTCATTCAGAAGATTTCAGGGAGAATCCAGAGAACAGCATCCTCCCCTTTGTTCCCATAATTTTGTCTCCCTAAACAAAAGAGACGACAAAAGACAGAGTAATGAATTTTGACCTTGTAACACTAGGAGCTGCCTGGAAGCAGCCTACAAAAAGCGAGCTATAAGCTTTGGAAAGCTCAAAGCTTCTAGAGCAACATCTCTGGGGAACCGATGCAGAGCTAATGGCTCTCCTTGGTTGATGTATAAAACTGTGTGTCTCCACTACGGTCCATGTATATTTGTAAATAGATTCAAACATAACAAAAAATGCCATACTTAGTCCCCTAGAGACTCCTTGCTCAAAGACAACAGAATCTGGGTAGATACTGTCAATTTGTTTGGGAAATGAAGGATATTTAATGACTGTTTTAAATTCCTTACTTCCTGAGGTCATTAAGTAGCCACTTTTCACATTTTCATTGCTCTTGGTTTCTAACATAGCATTCCAGTATATAATATATTGTTATGCTACATGCAATGGGATTGATAGCATGGCTCATGAGGGTGCCCTGTGTTTTCCTAGCTGGCACCAAAAGAAACCACTTTAAAATCTGAAAATACTAAAAATAAAAAAGGCAAATTCCATAAAAACCCACCCCAACCTCAAAAGTTTAGGCAAGAATGTCCAATATTTCAGGCGTTTAATATAGACATGTATTTGTACTTTTGTTGTGGTTAGCTGGCAGCAGGTGCGGACAATGGAGGACAACGAGGACTCAGATGAGGGGCCAAGACCATTAGGAAGTGGACTGCTGCCTTTGGAGATTGTGGGGGCTGGCAGCAATGATGAGGAGGTTCCCGAGGAGCCTGTGCCAAGTGCGCATATGTGCAGGATTGATCGTAGGAGAGAGCAGTTACAGCAGCACAGGCGACTTGGGAGTAAGGCTGCAAGGTAACGGCCCCTCCCTCAAGAGGATAAAAGCCAGGTTTGAAAAAGCGTTCTTTGCAGAAGGCAAAGAAGCTCTGAAGCTTAGCCTCCTGGACATCATAGTTCGTGTCTGGAAATAGTTCTTATCTTTGGGTTTTTGGCAGCCTTGACAAACAACTTGGCAAGGCTCTTTCTTGTTGGAGCTAATTAGTTGGAAGCACCCTTTTATCTGTAAAGGAACAGAATTCATGATTAAACCTTAAAAGGTGGGGGCTGCTGCCTTTGTCTGTGTTTACTCTCTTGGAACCCGGCTGGGTCAGAACAATTTCAGATTACCCAGAGATCATTGTGGGTCATCGATGATCAAGAGACCCTATGCTAGGAAATTCATCTCCAGGATTCTTGGCATAAGGTTTCTTTTCTGATCAACTCAGGATCATAATACCACAATTCTGATCATATTTCAGAGGGATCCATGGTATTTTTCAACTTTGCCCATCCAAAACTATATGTTATTTTGCTAGCTTGTTTGTATGGCCTGGTAGTGATTCAAGCAACAGTTTAAAATCTTTTAAGAGGTCTCAGGTTGGCAATTATTAGTCATTACACTTATCTTCACAAAAGAGAGCTAAAGCAAATAATCTTTGATTTACAACAATTTATTTAGTGACCATTCAAAGTTACAACAGCACTGAAAAAGGTGACTTATGGCTGTTCTTTTTTCACACTTACGATCTTTGCAGCATCCTCATGGCTAGGATCAAAATTTAGACCCTTGGCAAATCACTCGGATTTATGACCGTTGTAGTGTCCCATTGATCACCTTTTGTGACTTTATGACAAACAAAGCTAATGGGAAAGCTAGATTCACTTAAGAAATGTGTTACTAGCAACTGCAGTGATTCACTTAAGAACTGTGGCAAGGAAGGTCAAAAAATGGGGAAAAACTCACTTAAGAAGTGTCTTGCTTAGCAACAGAAATTTTGGCCTCACTTTTGCACATAAATTGAGGACTATCTATAAAACAGTAAAGACTGAACATGTTCAATGAGAATCGAATGCTGTCACTGGGCATGCTGCAGAGGTGGTATTCAGCAGAACCGGTAGCGGAAATTTTGAGTAGTTCGGAGAACCGGCAAATACCACCTCTGACTGGCAAATATCACGCTCCCATCAATTCTCTGCCTCCCGAGTCCCAGCTGATCAGCTGGGTCTTCTTTGGTTGCCCTGCACAGGAGAACAGAGCTGGAAAGCAGGTTAGTGGGGTGGGGGAGGGAATGGATTTTGCAGTAACCTTCCCCCAGAAGTGGGAAAGGAATGGAGATTTTGCAGTATCCTTCCCCTGCCACGCCCACCAAGCCATCCCCACCTAGCCACGCCCAGAGAACCGGTTGTAAACATTTTTGAATCCCATCACTTGCATACTGGGACAAAGTATCTGGAATCTGAGATAGACGCTCTCTCCACATCAGCTGCTTGCTGGATCATGTCGAATATATTACTATTTATAAAAGCTCCTCATATGAACTGGGTGGGGTGGTTGGGAGGAATAAAAAAAGGAAGTCATTGCCTGCAGGCTCCCAATCTGAAAAAATGACATGAGAAGAGAAGGAAATTGGGAGGAAAGGCCAAGACTTTCTGCTAGCTTAGAATGAGAATAAGACGAAATATTTAAGGGATACGAACGTTTCCCAGAGCGAAAATGCAAGCAAAATTATGAATATTTCATTTGTATATTGTAGAATTTTTAAAACAGAGTTGTACGAGAAGTTCACCCAATATTCAGAGGGCAAAAATTTTATACATGAGGAAGAAGACATACAAGTTCAAGTTTCTCCTAGCCAAGGACCTTATTTGTGCCACTGCTTGCAATGATGTGTATGGAGGCCCCCAAAAGCTTGTGAGACCAAGGATAGAGCCAAGCCCAGTTCTGTCTCAGTCTTCCCTTTCCTGGTTGCTGAAAGACTTTTATATAGAGAGCTAGTTTGGTCTAGTCTAGTGGTTAGGGCACTAGGATAGAAAGTGGGAGCTGAGACTTTAAGCACCACCTTAGCCATGAAAGCCAGTTGGACGACTTTGGGCCAGTCACTTTGGGCCAACCCCAGAGGGTTGTTGTGTGGAAAATAGGAGGAGGAAGTTGCGTGGCATATGTTCACTTGCCTAGAGTTATTTGTAAAAAATAATAAAGGCAGAATATAAATATAAATAAATAAATAAACATCCACTTACATCAACCACAGCTTGGGCTTGTCCTTTAAACCAGTATTTCTTGCAGGTACATAATGGACAGTTGTTTTTTAAAAAAAATCCAACTTGTGCTCCTGTTCCTATTCTACTACTAAAAATAGTGGTACACGTGGGGCAAACAATTGGTTGAGATGATTTCATCCTGATCAACATTGCAATGCCTTGGGTGGGGATTACCTCATCGGGATAGAAATACCTTCTGTATTAGTGCAGCTCTACAGGGTGTTAGCATAGCTGGCTGGAGAATTCTGGGAGTTGAAGTCCACAAGTCTTAAAGTTACCAAGTTTGGGGACCCCTGTCTTAAGGCATATCAGTGAAAATTGTACTCTGTAGTGACAGCACTCTATCCACTTGTATGACAGCACTGTCAGATAGAAGGTACAGGAAAGCCTTGATAGAACCCAGTGGCCAGCAGGCAAAAATGTCTTGTATCCTAACCTGTATCATGAGTCTCTTGGAGCTCCAGGCATTGCCATTCCTAGAAAAGAGTCTGAACTGATTTTCTTCTTGCCACAGTGTCTGACAAGAACCTTTTTCTCGACCAAACCAACCAAGCATTTGAACAAACCAGACCCACTACTTTCCCACCTAAGCCCCAGGTGCTAATTAACGTTAATTCTCCCGCCAAGATTGACCGAGGTTCATTTTGCGGGTTCCTGTATTCTTGTTGTGGTGTTCCCTTCAGTCAACCAGAAGTAGAGGCATAGCAAAACATTAGGGACTTCAGCTCTATCCCCCAATAATCTACATTCTCAGCTATTCCTCAGGTGATTCAGTCCAGTCCTAGTAAACATGCTGAATTTAAAAAAATAAATCTAATATCTCTCTCCCCTCCTCTCTCTCACACACACAGCACAAAAACATGTTGATTATTTGGTATTTTGTGTCTTGAAAAATTTAAGAAACAGTTTGTGATAGTGGCAAATATCTGTGGTCCGGGTGGAGGGCGGAGGTTCATTCTCCGAATTTGTGAGTTGGTTTCTGAGCATTTCTTTACCAGGCTAGGTAACATCTTCAGCGGAATTTAGAAAATGTCAGTGTTGGTGTTCTTCTGCTTATAAAAGCATTGTGTGATCAGTAGGTCTTGTGATGGGTCACGTCAGGTGAGGGTCTGGGGATGAATCTGATGATGGGTCTTGTGACGGTGAGGTCACGTCACATGAGGGTCATTGGGAGATAAAGTGCTGATGGTGGAGGGTTGTGTGGGTTGGTTGAGGGTTGGTGCTGTTGCTGGTTGCTTGTGTGGTTGATTTGAGGGGTTTGTAGGCTGGTTGTAGGTTGATGTGTCTTGTGCTGTCCAGCCAGTTATAGTTAATGAGGAATTGGGAGCTGTCCCCTTAAGGGAATGCATCATGGTAAATGTAGTTAAGGTATCCTGGGAAATGTAGTCCTTGTCATGTGGCCACATCTGTAATCCAAATTGGTCACTGAATTGACCCTTAGTGGTTGGGGAGGTTTCTTCACTCTTGCTCGAACCCTAGCTTCATGCTAGCCTCTCTCCTTTGGCTCCACTACTATGGGATGAAATATGGGATGGAAAGATTACTATCATTTTACACTATGATTTCAGCTATGCAAAGAATTGGACATTAGATGCATCTCAACATAACTGTGAGTTGCCTTGAGGATACCTAATATAATCCAATAAAATAATCTTTGTATGGAAGAATTTGTAGAGTTATCTATATGTCTTTATATTAACAATTGAATCAAAGGACAGAATATGTCTGTTGATGGAATTGCATGTGGAGTGCCAGGCCCATCCATCACAACACCTACTGACCACATGAAGCCCTTATAAGCAGAAGAACACCAACACTGACATTTTCTAAATTCCGCTGAAGATGTTACCTAGCCAGATAAAGAAATGTTCAGAAACCAACTCACAAATTTGGAGAATGAACCTCCAGCCTTAAGGAACGCTATTTTCTCAAACTACTGTGCTTTAATTATTGGTTTACACAGCGAGAATAAGTTATGCTTTTCCAGTTCAGCCAGAACAATTAATTATCTTTTGCTGCAAATATATATAAGTAAACTAAGTGAAAGGAGGGAAGGAGGGGAACAACCTCCTGCAGAACTGCAGCTGGGAACTAACCTCATCAGTAGCTGCTCCTACAAGCTCACTTTAACTGCACAGTGGCAGCAGCGCCATTCATTTGTTATTTCATGTGTACCTATTGAATGGAAGAACAATTGAACTGTGATCAACAGAAACACAAAGAAACACAATGGACTACTTGCCTTATAAAGAGCGGGTGGAAAAAGGGAAAGAAGCTTTGGAAAGATGCCACTTGATTCTCTCTTGAGAAAATTCTTGAAGAGATAAGAACAATTTTCTGCTTCTGTCATGGAAGCAGATGTCAAATGTTAATGCTGTTTATAATTGCTGCCGGTACCATTTCATTAAATACTGTAGTCTGTGATGTTCTTTTGCAAGATGAAATAAAATAATACGATAATTCACATTCAAAGCCATACAGGAAATATACCTATTGCTTGAAAGTAAAACAGCCTTTTGAAGGAAATGTCTCTGTTGTGCTTTAAGAAAAAAAAAAAAACCCAGCACAGATGGTAGAAAGTTTAAGGCAAATACAAATACAGTATAATTTTCAATAATATACTCATTCAAGCAGTGTTACGTGAAAGCAAGAAATGGCAAATGGAGATGAATTTATAAAAGCACTCAGGTTGCTATGTTGAGGAGATTTGCAATCTTATCCATGAAAATTGGGGGAAATATGAATAGTATAAAAGAACTGTATGTCAAAAAGGGGGCATCTAGCCTCTTAAAACCAAGCAAGAACTTTAAAACTGCATTTCAACCTCCCTTCCCTTCAAAATTCTTACTAAAATGAAATGAGAGCTGGGAGATTGGGATATGATAGAACCAATGCCCAGAAGTAAGCGAAAAGGAACAAGTTGGACCAAATAGTCCATTGTAGAAAGTTAGCACCCACCCCTCTCCTAGAAGAATGAAATATTCTAGGAAATATTTAAAAGGCAGAATATTATATTTCTCTGGATGAGAAAAGGAGAAACATATTTTTAAAGACAAAGCAGCTCCCTGCAGCTCCCTGCCCCCTCTTCAGCTCCAGGGTGATCGGATTAAGACGTGGCCCTCAGGACACGATAGGATTAGCCCTCTACCCATGAAACAGCAGGGCTTACTGCATTGTAAAAATCACCTGGGGACATTACATCAGCCCACAGTTCAACCAGACTTATCTCTGACAAACTCATAGGATTTGCACATGACCCCTACAGCAGCCAATAGGCTACCTGCCCTTGCCACATGAACAGGAAGCTCCAATTCAAAGCCCAAGAAAGGGTAAAAATCTCTCTCTCTCTCTTTCTCTCTCTCCCCCCTCTCCCTCCCCCTCTCCCTCTCCCTCTCTCTCTTCCATGTGGTCATCTACCCAGAATCACATGTGATTGGTGGTTCTGCTTCACCATTAAACCATCCTTCCAAGCAGCCTCCATATTTCCAGTTTCTTTCTCCCTGCTTGGAACTGAGCCCAGGTGGACATTTCTTCCAATACCATCTAGGCTTGAAGCAAGACAAAAGAAGAAAACTGTTTTCTCCTACAGGTGCCAGAAATATTGTTGTCTATGTCACAGCTGTGATTTGCTCTTGGTGTAATATGGACCCCAAGGGGCAAATACACTTTCAAAGGCAAGGTAAAAACAACAATTGATAGTGCTCTTAGCTTATCATCTTCTTCCCCAAACAAATATACCAGAGCCACTGAGAACCAACAAGGGGATGCAAAAGAAGGCAATCATCCCACACCTCTGATGGTAGGAAATTTCACTGAAACGTACAAACCACTTATTTCCTTTCTCTCATATCTCTAATCATTCAGCATCTCTAGTATAAGAAGAAGTTTCTCCCTGGCACATATAATTTTACATTCCTCCCAGCATATATCCCTTTGCCAATCTTTATTTCTTATTTACAGCTCCAGCCTTTCTTCTAAATTTACCCTCTTAAAATATTGCTCCAGGCAATTTTTCTACCCCTTGTGAGGTCCGCCAAATAGAACTGTGCATAATAATCAAATTGTGGTTTCATTCAGATTTTTCTCAAGGCATTAGGCTATAGCTTTGACAATCTTACTTTTGACTGCCTTTTAATGTGGTTGCAAACTGGGTTTACGCTTTCATCAGATTATCTGTATTAATTTCAGCTAACCTATCTAGATTGCAAGCATCTGGACAAGTACAAGTCAAGAACTTTTTAAAATCTCCTTGCTATCTTTTGGACTTCTGCCAGACTGTGTGTTCGTGTGTGTGTTTTATGTTCGTCTATTACTTTACTTTTTCTTGTTTTGCATTGAACTGTATTTGCTATTTTAACACTCAATTAGTGAGTTTGAAAAATTTCTTCAGAGTTCTTCACAACTTTTTAGTCACTGTACTGCTCATCTCTACCCTCAGATAATTAATGACCCAATTAAAATAAAACCTGGTCGACATACATATTCCTGAAGGACCCACTTTTATCAGTAGCTTGCTTCATTTATTTTATGAGAAAATGTTTCATAGATTTTTATTATTACTCTTGAGTGATTGTGTCTTTGTTTTGGGGTTATATTGATTTTTTTGTATAACTTTTGCTCTTCTTTCTATCTCTTTTGGGCTTTTTCTGTCACTAAGAGTTGTCTTTTCTCTAACAGTTTCTTTGAATTTGATCATGAGGCCTCCTGGATGTGATTTTAATTTTCCTGAACTGTGATATATGTTTTAGCTGAGCTTCTTTTATTATGGTTTTGAATTACACTCAAGTAGTTAGGAGAGATTTCACAATTTACCCCTTGAAAATTCCTTGAAGAGTTAGGAAAGCTAGCAAAGAGGATTTATTTATTTATTTCTACTAACTTAGTCTAGTTGAGTGAGTGTTCACCAGGATATGTTAAAATTTGGGTAATTTAGATATTGAACAGATACAGCCAATTGGATTTGGCTGCAAAATAGTTCAGAAATTATTCTCACTGTTAAATGAACAATTTTTGCATACAACTGTGCTATGAGCTTTCAGTTTAATACAGTTGGAAAACAGTTGGGGAAGAATTATACCCACTGCAGTGATGAGCCATTAAGAAGAAAAAAGAAATAAATTGTCTAAATAAACTGTCTAACTGCATAAATAATTAGAGAAAATAATTAGAGCATGAACATGTGATCAAGGCTCTACTTGCAATGTTTTTAACTAGAAAGAAGTTCATCACATATTACTATAATAGATATGAAATGTTTTACAAAGACAAAGGATTGTAATATAAAATTAAGGAAAAGAAATAAGACGTTGCTTACTCCACAGTGACCCTATTTGCATAATATACTTAACTAGGTCATGGAAAAAGTTTAGCATGCTGTTGTGTATGAACATAGAACTCATAGACTGTTTAAGGCTAGAACCGATCCCTCAGGTCAGGAGTCCCCAAACTCGGCAACTTTAAGACTTGTGGACTTCAACTCCTAGAATTCCTTAGCCATTGCCTCAGGTCAACCATATTATTCAAGTAGCTTACTGGGAATAGGGGCGGGGTCTGTCTGTCCCTTCGTCTTCCTGGGACAGAAACAAAACCTTTGACAGTAGAGATGGGGCATCATTGGGAACTCTTGTCTGGGTTTCTTTCAATTGTGCCATCAGAGACATGTTGATGTATGAATAAGAGGCAGAAAGGGAATCTCAGGTCGTATTTTTCTAACTACAAAAGTCTTCTATTTCTCAAAAGTATCTCATTTTCCTTCAAACCAAGCAGCACACTGAAAAATGCAACTTCATAACAAATCCAATCCTCCTCTTTCTTTTGCTTCTTGTAAACCCGTACATTTAACCCATACATTTTCCTCTGCCACCCAGACTTAGCTACACCCCTTTTCCACTGTTTAAATGGTGTATTGGTAGTCACAGCAGGTATTGATTGAAACAAAAACAACCATTCTAGGCAAGCCATTAATTTTTATCACAGAAATTCTCCCCTATGACAGTTGTAATTTCTTCCACTTTAGCATATCATTAAAAAAAATTAATTCCATGTCTTAATATAGTAAATTTGAAATAACATAATTCATATATGTTATAATGATACCCAAATATTTTATTTTAATTTTAATTTGGCTTATTCATCAATTCTTTTTGAGCATCTATTTCACGTTTTAACATTTTCATTTGTTTATTGAGCTTAAAACCTGCTTTTCTACCAAATTCTTTATAGTTTTTTTCCCCATTAATGTTTCAATTTCCTTTAAAGGATTTTATTTTATTTATTTTATTTATTTATTTGATTTGCCAATTGTTTACAAGATAATAAGTATAAGTGTATACATAGTTGTGAATACATGAAATGGGTACATATAAGAAAAATAAAAGAATAAGAGAAACAATAGGACAGGGACGGTAGGCACATTGGTGCGCTTATGCACGCCCCCTACAGACCTCTTAGGAAAGGGGTGAGGTCAATAGTAGACAGTCTAAGGTTAAAGTTTTTGGGGTTTGGGGAAGAGACTACAGAGTCGGGTAGAGTATTCCAGACATTGACCACTCTATTGCTGAAGTCTTTTTTCTACAAGCAACACTAAGATCTGCAAAAGCCCTTAACTTGCAAGTTTCTTTTTAATCTTTGTATCTCACAATGCATTGCTAGATCTCCATTAACAATTATTGGGGCTTTCTGTGAAGTATAAATTGATCTTACTCATTTTACAAAGTTTTCTTCATCTCTTCCAGAACTTTGAACAAGAAAGTCCAGTTCAAATGGTCACAAGCCTTCTTTACATCTAAAAAAATCAATATGGCTTCTTTTTCATTATGTTGCTCCAAATATTCCAAAATAGCCAACACATTTCTAATATTGTCCTTTAACTGTCTTTTACATAGAAACACACCTTGACCTTCATGAATAAATTCTTGCAAAACTGATTTCAATCTAATCAGACAAAATCATTGTACACTACTTGTAGTCATTATTCAGTAATGACATCAGCCTATAGTTTATTGTTAAAATCAAATCTTGTCCCTCTTTAATGCTATATTGGCCAATAAATATTGTTTCTTTAAGTATTCATCTATTTTTAAACAGAGAAATAACTTCTCCTTTATGCAAGTTGGAATAATACTGATAAAATGCTTTTTGCCTAGCCGTGTTATCTGTTAATACAGTATCTTGCTTTGTAATTTCAGTACCATTTTCTTTTCTTTTTCTTTTTATAGTTTTCTTAGTCAACCATTTCCCTGGTTTATTTGCAAACTCAAAGGTTTTTTTTTTTGCCTTACATAGGTTATTTTTATTTCCATTTCTCTTATTATTAACAAAGATAATCGTTGTTGTAAAAGTTTAATTTGTTGAGAAATACTTATTTCAGGAATGTACTTTAATTCTTCTCATGTTTTTGAGTTCAGAAAGAACTGTATGAAACACCTCTGATAAAAGCTCTATTTGCTTCCCAAACCATTCTTAAATCAGTGTTGCTATCTAAAGTATCTTTAAAAAGATTGTTTTAATTTCTTTTTACAATCCACCACTATTGATTCTTTCTGCAGCAATGTTTTCTTTAGTCTCCAGCTGAATGAACTGGATTTCCTTTTATAAACCAGATCCACAGTATTCTGAGAAAAAAAAAAGTATTTGGTAATATCTCTAATTTTATGAAACTTAGTAGCCAAGTGATTTGAAATCCAGTCTTCTGCAATGGCTGAAAAAATGAATACAATGGCCAATGGATATACAAACAATTCATTTCCCATTTTTTGTCAGCATTGCACAGATTGAAGTCAAGTGGCTTTGGGGAGTAATGATTCAATTGCCTATCGCCCTTTAATAATAGTCTCCACAGAGGACAGGATGATGTAGTAGTTAAAGTACATGGATTAGGAGCAGGGATATCCATCTTCTAGTCCATCTTCGGTCATGTTCTCCAAAAGTGATATTCCAAACTTCATTGCCTCTGAAAATTTACAGTTATCTGTTGGTGATTTGGTGCTCTAATTTTGCTTTCACTTCTTTCAAAGCCACCTGAGCTAGGGCCCGTTAATATTTTGTGGCACCGAATCTCATGCTTTAATTATATATATATATATTGGAAAAAGCAGTCAAATTGTCCTTATTGCTCAAGGCCGGAGCAATAAGAAGTTAGGGTAATTTGGCAGCTACATTTCTTCTGGAAACGATTAGATAGTCCTTGACTTAGAGCAGTTCGTTTAGTGTCTATTCCAAGTTACAATGGACCTGAAAAACGGGACTTATGGCCATTTCTCACACTTACAACAGTGGCAGGATTCAAATTCTTTTACTACTGGTTCTGTGGGCGTGGCTTGGTGGGCGTGGCAGGGGAAGGATACTGTAAAACCTCCAGTCAGAGGTGGTATTTTCTGGTTCTCCGAATTACTCAAAATTTCCACTACCGGTTCTCCAGAACTGGTCAGAACCTGCTGAATATCACCTCTGACTCACAACCACTGCAGCATCCCCATGGTCATGTGATTTACTATCAGATGCTTCACAACTGGTTCCTATTTATGACGGGTGCAGTGTCCCAGGCTTATGGGATCCCCTTTTGCGACCTTCTGACAAGCAAAGTCAATGGTAAATGCAGATTCACTTAACAACCGGTATTACTAATTTAACAACTGCAGTGATTCACCTAACAATGGTGGCAAGAAAAGTCATAAAAAAGGGCAAAACTCACTTAACAAATGTCTCACTTGGCAAGATAAATGTTGGGCTCAATTGCGGTCATAAGTCGAGGACTTAACTGTACAGGACAGAATTTTTACAGGACTACCTGTAAAATTGATTCAGATTTATAAGCATCTTTACATGGGTTGTAAAGCAAGTCACCGGTCATAAAACAAATCACATGGTCATCCTTCCAAATGGGTGTTTTTTTGCCAGCAAAAAAAATTGTAAGAAACTGGTAAAAAAAAATACAAAACGCAATCATGTGACTGTGGGATGCTGCAAACAGTCATAAATGCAGGTCAGTTGCCAAGCACCTGAAATGCAAACACATGACTGGAGGGGACAGCAGTTCTAACTTTGAGCTGGGTCATAAA
Organism: Notechis scutatus; assembly: GCF_049901735.1. Lineage (NCBI taxonomy): Eukaryota > Metazoa > Chordata > Lepidosauria > Squamata > Elapidae > Notechis > Notechis scutatus. The sequence continues at coordinate 139,754,111 of NC_142011.1, read as the reverse complement.
TAGTTATTGTGAAATCTGTCCTAACTTCCAATGGTTGTTTAGCAACTGGCTGTAAATCAAGGACTACTTTCCACTTCCTTTGTGAACAAATTGTTTTGCTTGAGAACTTGCTGAACTAGGCTAAAGGAGAAATCTCACCCATTATTTTCAGTTCACAATTTTATTTACAGTCTCACACCAATAAAACTCAAAGACATAATTTAAAATACAGAAACACAAATATAACATATATAAATTTTAAAATACATAGCATTAACAACAAAAACCAGCACCCTGAATGACTTTGCACAGATAGAAACTCACCCATCGCTACACTAGATAATGTTTGTAAATAAAGCAAAAATGGCAAGAAAAAGGATGGGCAAAAAGATAGAAGAGACTGTTAGAGAAGTTTGTTTCTTGTAGTAGATTAGGGGCAAAAAAAAAAAAAAAAAAAGCAGGGAAATGATCACAAGCACTATAGGAAAAGTAAAAAAAAAAAAGACCAAATAATGATTTTTCTGCTGGAGAAAAAAATTAATAAAAGAGCAAACAAGACAAGCAGTATGCTTTGTGTACTGCTTATCTTTCTTCTTTCTCTTCAAAAGCCAAAGTGTTATGAGATCAGTAAAATCCGCATGGAGGTGAGAATAACAAAAGAGCACAGACGAAAACATTTGGTTCAGTACATTCGGTTGAACTTCACTGAGTAGGAACTGAAGAATGACTCCCCAGGGTGCTGCAGGAACTGGAAGAGGGAGCCTCACAGCCACAGATATTTATCATGTAGAAGACACGTGGAGGACTTAGCAAGGCCTCAGAAGGCTGGGAAAGAGTAAATGAAATCTTTCCTTTTTGAAAATGTCACTTTGATCAAGGAAGAGTGGAAAATGGTGAAGCTACTACATCCATTAAGACAATGGATCATAAAGTAATGCATCAGAAGCAGCTTAAAGAACCAATAAATTTGTCAATCTGGCAACAGGGCAATTGGCTGTAACAAAGAAGCAGCTGGGGAAATGAAGCAAGGCTTTTGATTCAACTTCTACATTTTGTCTTCCATCTGGATGTTACTCGATAATTCCACTGTCAGAATAAACTGGCACAATATAATTATAATATAAAATAAATATCTTACCATTAAAAAACCAATGCGCACTGGTAACCTCCAATCTGCATTCTTCTCTCCATAGCCATATTTTGAAGCCCTGAATCATCTTCCACCAAGGTTTCCTACTAAAATTCTGTAAGGTAAAGGTAAAGGTTCCCCTTGCACATACATGCTAGTTGTTTCCGGCTCTAGGGGACGGTGCTTACCTCTGTTACAAAGCCAAAGAGCCAGCATGTCCGAAGACGTCTCCGTGATCACGTAGCCGGCACGATTAAACGCCAAAGGCGCACGGAACGCTGTTACCTTCCCTCCAAAGTGGTCCCTATATTTCTACTTGCATTTTGACATGCTTTTGAACTGCTAGGTTGGCAGAAGCTGGGACAAGTAACGGGAGCTCACTCCATTATGCGGTGCTGGGGATTCGAACCACCGAACTGCTGATCTTTCTGATCAACAAGCTCAGCATCTTAGCCGCTAAGCACTGCATCCCCATTCTATAATGGCTATAAACTTCTATAGCAAACAGTAAATTATCTCATCCATTAAGAAAACGGATTAGACAGATTACATGAAGAAAAATATGAAACAACAACAAGCATTTCCACTAAAATGATCTGGAACTCCCATTTTTCCCTTACCTTCTGGCTGTGTAATGGGTTGTGTAATCTTGAGAGACAGGAGGAAGAGCAGCCACCCAGATAATGGTCTGGTGAGAAAAATATGAGTTCAGAGCAGAAATGGGGTGGAGAAAATGTGTCATAATTGACCCTCCCTAGTTCTCTGGAATGAAAAGGCAAGGGAGGGAAGCTCTGCTTTCAGACTTGTGAGATTCTGTGACTGTAACCTTACAATAAAAGTAGTAATAGTATTCTTGGTTTTGGTTCGCTGGTCTGGACTACCCTGAAGGGCTGCCAACTGAGGCCCTTTACTCTTGAAAATGTAAAATGTATCTCACACACCAGGTGTTCCCGTCATAAATGAAGCTAAAGAGTCACCAAGATGAAGCTAGTTGCATCTAATTTACAGTTGCAATACCGCCTCTTACAGAACTTCCTGCTGCTTTAAATGGACAACTAAAATGCAAAAAGTATATACATAAATTGTAATTTTGTAAAAAAAATGTGCCCCAGTTTCATCTAGGTTATAAGAATTCTAAACTTGTTTTATTAAGTAATTTATTTCATTAATTTATATAGCCACACATCTTGCCGTTGTAACTCTGAGTGGCAAACACAGCATTAAAACTAAAAGCAAAAGCAAGTAACAACAGCAACAATGACGTAATGGCACCCATAGACAAATTCCATAGAAATATACAACATATTGGCTTCTGGATGCAATTCAAGGTGCTGGTTGTCACCTTTAAAGCCCTTCATGGCTTGGGACCAGGTTATCTGAGGGACTGTCTCTTGCCAGTCACATCCACCTGACCCACTAGAGTGGGGAGGCAAGGAATGTTGTGGCTCGCAACATGGAGGTACAACAATATACCTAAGTAGGTATATTGGTGGGACCCAGAAGAAGAGCCTTCTCCATGGTGGCTCCCTCCCTTTGGAATATCATCCTTTCAGAAATTAGACTGGCTCCCACTCTGACAGTCTTTCATAAGGCCATGAAGACTTGGATCTGCCAGCGAGTCTAGGGAACCCAGGGTGGGATGGAACCCATCAAAAGGCTTATTTGACTGTGTGTTGTCACCAAGGGGGGAATATTTTTTCTGTGATGTGTTTTATTGCTTGTAAGACATCTTGAGTTGTAGCGAGCAAGTCGGCAGATATATAAATTTCACAAATAAATAAATAAATTAGTAAATAAATAAATTAGTAAAATCATATTAAGAAAAACCACATTGATGGGTTTACCCAAGCTCCAGACCCCATGCCTGAGGGAATATCTAATCTCAGAATGATCTGTGACAAATGCCTTTAAGTCTAAAATTGAATGATGTCTTGACAAGCATGTTGTATTGACGGAACTTTTTAAAAATTGAATTTATGAAGAAAGACATTCTTTTCTGAATAAAGCAGCTCACATCACCAGCTGCTGCTGCTTTACCCTCTGGAGTGTGAGCAGCCACATTATTTCATCTCTGTCCAAATATATTTCCTGTTATAAATAACTACTGGTGTCCTCTAAAACACTCACATTACTAATCCACTTTTAGCTTTCAAATTCAAAAGCAGGAAGCTGATGGGTGATCCAATAAAGAATCCAAATACAGATTATTTTCTAGACCAGGTATCCCCAACCCCCAGTCCACAACTCACTGGCAGGCTGCAACCCCTTCAGAAATGAGCCATGCAAGTGTTGGGCAAGCGCATGCATATGTGCAGGGGTTGGATTCTACCGGTATGCACCTATTCGCTAGAACCTGTTGTTAACTTTCTAAGCAGTTCAGAGAACCAATTGTTACAAGAAATGTCCTTTTGGTTTTTTCCACCTTACAGGGCTAATCGTGTAAGGAAGGCAGGAAACATTCTGGTGTTGTTTCTAGCCTAATCCTTATTGCCCTGCTTACAGAAACTGCCTCTCCATTTCTCCATTAACCCTTATTACATTCTTGGCAATACACCTAGACTTCCTGTCGCCTGAACTTCTCCAGAGTTTTTTTTTTTTTTTTTGGTTAGTATTTTGCTGGGGCTTGCCGCTTGATTTTCTTAAAGGAGAATTGTTGTTTTAAGCTTTTTACACTGTTGGGAGGAAATACTCCCCTGTTGGAGTTCTTCCAGATGGGATGTAATAATCAGCACTTTGAAGAAATAATTGAATAATGAAGCAGAGTTGCTGGAAAGAGGCTTTTAATGGCAAGAAATCAAGATGATACCCTTTCTGAGTTTTGGTCTAAAACTGGTTTTTGGTGACGTTTAACCCTGTGTTTATTGATGGAATAATTTTCCCTATTCAGCTTTGTTTGGAAGGAAAAAGGTTAATCTCTGTTCTTGAAAAGAAACTGGGTTGAGAAATCTGGCTAATTCCTGTGTCTATTTGTTCTGGTAATTGGTTTAACAAGCAACAGCTACTGTTGTGATTTAATTATTTGTATTGTGTTTGATTTTTTTTCCTGCCTCATGGTTTCTTTTTCTATTTGGGGAGGGGGGTCTTCCTTCACTGCTTTAGTGTTTCCTGGTACTGTCCTTTTGGGGTACTTCCAAGAGGCAGGATGCAAGCTTGGCACTGATTTTTTTTTTACTGCCTTTCTGAGGGGCATGTGATATTTTCTTAAATCTGGATTATTTCCTTAGAATATCTTGTGAGGTGAGTGAGACCAGCTGGTATCTTTAAGTGGTGCAAATGGATCTAAGGATTGCTTCTTCTGGGTGTGTTCTTTCTGGAGAGCTTAAATGACCTCTCTGCTAAAGGGTTTCACTTTATGAGCAAGAGTTGGCTGCTGATAGTTATCACTACATTTTAACTATTTTAATTCCTCAAGGTGCTCTGGCACCCTGCCTGATTTGTAACTCTGGCTTGCAGGTATTTTTAATCTAATGATTGGTATTTAGGGCAACTTTTTGCAAGCAAAGAAGCTTTTTGTATTTTTGTACAGGTAATTCTTGACTTACAACCGTTCATTTAGTGACCATTCAAAGTTACAATGGCACTGAAAAAAAGTGACTTATGACCACTTATGACCGTTGCAACATCCCCACTGTCATGAGAAGCCAGGTGAGGAGAAGCACCCCTTGACGTGAGTGATGTCAAGTTGGCCACGCACATCCAGTCACATGACCACCCAGCCACACCCACCAACTAAGCCACACCCACAGAACTGGTTGTTAAAAAAATTGAATCCCACCCCTGTGTCATATTCAGACTGAATATATGCTGTGTGAATGTGTGAGTGGGTTTTATCTCCACTCACAGGAGCCATATCACTGTGACTCTTGCTTCAGCTTTTTCAGAGCAAAGTGCCCACTTCCTTTTCATCTCTCCCACATATGAACCACTGGGGTTTTTGGCATACGACCAGTCAGCTGCACACAAAATAAAATAGGAATATTCGTGTGGAGTAGTTCAGGCAATTTAGATTTAACTCCTTTTTACAGGAGTGAGAATGAAAGGGTTGTTACTGAAAGACCTGTGGCAGCTTAGAAATTTTGCTTGCTAGTTTTCAGGAGTTTCAGTTTGGTAAATTTCAAGATGGTTACAAATAATTTTCAAGCTGCTTTTGAGGGATTAAAGAAAGGGAGTCCAGTGGTGTGGAAATGCTCAACGCACATACACTATCTTGCCAGAATGTGGGAGTCATTTATTACTTGCAAGTATAAAGTGTCACTGACTGTTTCTTTTGTGAGTTATATCCCTACACTAAAGGATTTGTTGGGAGAAAAACACAGGTTCAATCATATTCTTTCTGTCCTAAATCATTGTTCATCTTTTATTTATTGGTCTAGCAAGTAATTCTATTAGTTAATGCAGAGTTTAATGAACCATACCATAATCTGGTGGAGAGACTTAAATCTTTGTCCAGTGTACTGTACTTTAAAAATAGTTAATGCAATTGGGGGGGGTGGGGGGTGGAATTCTAAGTATCTTCATCTTTCTTTAAAAAAATAAATAAATAGGAATATTCAAACAAGAAATATAAGACATGAGCCTGATGATATCGAGCTGGCTATTTTTATGAAAATTGCTAATAATAGCCCAGAAAACGTTAGCAGATTCCAAGACTCCTACACTGAGACTCAATTGCTCAGCGTGAATAGTGGTCTCACCTGCCAAAAGTATAATCAACAGAGTTCCAGGAGAGATGTATAGGATAAGATGTGAGCGTGCATAAACACTCCAATTCAACAATATCTAGAGTCTGTGTAATCAAAAAGATCGACTATTCATGATGGTTGGGGGAAAAATGATAATTCTTAGAGGAGCCACACATCCAGCTTTGTGTTTAAAACGCAGCGAGTTAAAATATGGGAAAAGTTTTTATCTGCTCAATGCTGACTCATGCAAATTGATTTTCATGGGACTTAAACATATCCACTTTCTCAGGAAAGTATCCCACTGCATTTTCATCTGAAATGCAATATGTATGGCACCTTCTTGAAGCATAAATTGGAAGCAATGCTCTAATTTTAGGATGAAAAAGCAAGTAATCATGGGCTATAAAGTATCCCAAAGATCCTCCATCTTCTTTATACTTTATTTCACATAGTAAACACTAAAAAGTCAATTTTAGAATGAGCTGGGTTCCCTTCCTGCCTTCAAAAGCTGGAACTGACCCAGTTCTGCAACTCAGCCTGAACAGTGACAGATCCTTAGAGAGCCAGAAGCTTTTGTCATCATACTCATTTAGAACTGCCAAAATATGTGGTGCTGTGGAGGGAACCCTTGGCCTTGTTCCTATGACTCTAGCTGTAGCCTGACATGCAGAAATTAAGCAAGTGAATCTTTTCCCATTGCTTTATTTCCTGGCAAGGAAAATCTTAGCCTTCCACATTGTTTATGTGTCAAGCTCCAGTTAGAATCATAACAGCTGGGCCCATGAGAAGACACTGACTCTAGGTTACTGGCTATTTAGTCAGAAGGCAAATGAGATTACATCCTTACTGTTTTAGTCAACTAATCATACTGGTTAATTAATTAAACCTGTAGATGTGTATCTACTATGCTTTCTTCCACCAAGCACAAGCATTTTCACATGTCATGAAAGGAAGCATAACACTGCATGGCAGAAATGCTCAAGTTGAAATCTCCAGAGTGACAGGTCATTTCCAAAATTGTTGGATTTGAACTAGAGTACCATTATTTAAAAAAAAAAAAAAAAGACACCATATGCAATGCTTAGAGGCAGTAAAGAAAAAGTATTAAATGCTTAAGGAATAACCACAATATCCATTAAACAATGTAATTGTCTTGCATTTACTATTTGAAAGAAGATGAAGCGCCTTTGTGATACTATACAGCCCTTGATTCCTCATTTTTCCAACCCTCACAGGTTGCGTTCTTAGTTTTCTTATTTGTTGTCTACAGGAACAAAAGGCTCCCCATCAATATTGTATTTTCTTCACAAAAACCTTGAGTAAATAGACTGGTTGAGAGAAAATGATTCAAAGCCAATGATTCAAACTCCAACAGGGATTTCAGACTGGTTCTTCCCAATCCTTATCAATACACTGGCTCTCCTCTTCCATCTCTTCAACTTAAATCAGGGGTGTCCAATCCTGGCAACTTTAAAACTTGTAGACTTCAACTGCCAGAATTTCCCAGCTAAAATTCTTGGAGTTGAAGTCCACAGATCTTAAAGTTACAAAGATTTTGACACCTCTGATTTGAATGGTCTTTTTTTCTGATGCATAATGTTTTTAGCAACCATTTTTAGTTCTTATTAATTTGTAGACAAGATCCTGGAATTACTTCCTCTCACCTCTTCAGATGGCCTCTTCCTTATTATACTTGAATAAAAACCTTAAAGCATATTTTAATTTTTAAATTTCCCCACCCATAGCTTTCATGCCCACATGCTGCCTGATACAATCACTTGATACCATAACACTTTTAAAAATTTCCTGTTTTTTAAATTGGGTAAATTGGATAGTGCCATTTGGGATCTTTGATTTTAATTTTAAACTGGTTTATTATAGTTGTATGTTTGTGATGTTATCTTTACTTTTTTATTCTAATTGGGTTTTTTTAATAAAAAATATTTGGATTGTCACAAAACATAATACAAGTAAAATTTCTTATTTTGAGAACAGCATGGTCCTGGGTTATCACAGACACAAATTCAATTTCATATTCATCTTTGTGTCCTATTCCATATCTTATTACTATTTTAACATGTTCTCAATAATTTTTCCCTTCCCTTAGTTTTCTCAATCTTACTTTTAATTATCTCATTCCTTTCTAAATTCAATTATATATATCTTTTTCTAAGTTTCAATATCTTTCTAGTCATTATATTTATACTTTTGTCTGTCCTGTTTCAATTTCATATTTTCTTTTCTCATTAAACAAAAATGTTCCCTGTAGTTACTAATTGGAGTATGACACCTTTGTATCTTTTAATTTTTATCCATTCAACTCTTATTTAAACTTCAGTTTATGCCTTTACAATTATAACATTCAATATAACACATAACTTCCAGTTGAATTCTGCTTGGTACATTCTTAAAATACGCACTAAGTTCTTAAAGAGAAAATATATATATAACAATAATAAATAAAATATTTATTCTATTCCAATTCAGCTCTATCATTAATGTTAGTTATAATCTTTGACATCTTTAACATTTCTTTTCAATATGGTATCATACTTCTAGGAACACTTATAATATTTCCATAATTTTTTCGTGTTTCTTTCATGTTCATCTTCACTTAAATTTTTATAACACATTTATAATAATTAAAATGTTCCCCTCCTTTCGTAATTTCATTCTCTCATTCTCTTTATTTCATTTATTTATTAAACATTCCATTACAATGAGTATTTTATCTATCATTTTAATCACACTTGTTTCATATTTTCAAAGTTCATTTCTATTTCTAATATAACAATTCTATCAATGTACCCTTGCAGAATCCCACTTTCAATTAAGTTTTCACCCATTATCTCTGTGTCTTCTAAATAGGCGTATACCCTTAATCCTTGTACATTTTCCCTGTTTCTCTATGTCCTGTTTCTGTCCTTTATAATTTCTTTTCCTTACCCTCTTCCCCCTCTTCTCCTCCCTTCCCTTTTTGACCCCTTCTCTCTCTAATTCTGATTCTCTCTTCTATAATCCTCTCTTCTGTTTCTTCCTAATGTTGTAATTACTTGTCAAACTATTCTTTTTTGGCGTTTTTTCAAATCTTAAATTTTTCACTCTCTTTCCCCCCTTTCCTTTCTTTTCCCCACATAGAAATACTTGGTCATTGAAGAGGGCTTCTTCTTTGTCCTGCCCTTCTTGTTCTACAGGCATTTCTTGTTGTTTCTCATAGTTCAGGATCTCCATTTCTAAAAATTGAAATATGAAGCCAAAAGAACTTCTTCCTTCTTGTGCATCTTCTTTCTGTTTTTTAAGTTCCATTTTCAATTCTTCCAAGAGTGATACCATTTTTAAAAACTTTTAAACAACCACCCAATTAATTTGAGTCCTTTAGATCCAATAGCCAAAAATCCAAAAATCACCAAGTAATCCAAATAATCCAAAACTGTTTCTTCTTGCTTCTTTTTTCCACTTTCTCTTCCTGGGGTTCTCTTATCTTGTTACAGAGTTTCAGTTAAAATTATATCTTTTAGGAATCTTCTTAAAGTTTCACTGTTAATTCCTTTCACTTCCAGGCGGTCTCCTCCCTTTTTCCAGATCCCACCCTTTTGTTCTTTCCTTCTTTTAAAAGTTTTTGAGAATCCAGAAATCTTTATTATCCCTTTGACATTTTATTTTCAGCTTAAATACCTGTTAATGTCAAAGTGGATTTTCAAAATTTCTTGCTTAAATCTCTTAGTTGTCAATATAGGGAAGAAAAGAAAAAAACCCAAATCCTTTCCCTTCCCTCTCTCATTCGCCGCTTCAAAGTCTTCTTTGGGAACAATGTTGTTCTTTATAATTCAAATTCCAGGGTACCTTGTATTGTTGTTTTTCCAGTTTGACCTGGTCAGCCAAAAACTTTCTCTTCTTATCTTCCTCCTGCACATTCTTTTCCGGTCGAGTTCTTCTTTGAGGTGGCCATTTCTGACCACCGCTGCAACCGCCTTCAGGAAAGGGAATAATGGCCAGCTGGGGAGGAGAGATGTGACTCTCCTCGACCCTGCTGGCAGTCTCCCCCCTCTTCACCACCTCTACGGGGTAGCTTAGCCCTGAAACCAACTGGCTCGGGGCGCTCCAGTGGTGAGCACAGTTCGAAACTGTGCACTATCGCAGATTTTGGTCTGTTGCCGAAGAAGCTCAAACCAGAAGCCTCACTTTTTTATTCTAATTGTTATTGTTTGTTAACTTGTCAAGTAGCTTGTCAGTTTGGGAGGAAAAGTGTATCAATGAAATGAATATAAACAAACAAGTATACTAGCTAAGCCTTCTTTTAGTTTTTCCAAAAATATGATTCCTGTCATACCTAATCATGACAGAAGTATAAAATAACAGTTGCAGCAAGTTGCATGAATAATGAAATGCTGAGGGAACAAGGAGTTTTCAGAGTTGCAGCTTCTTTTTAAAATTTTAATTGTGTTTATTTAACACAGAATCTTAGCAAGTGGAGTTGTTTCTGAGATAAACTTAAATTGCTCTGTATTAGAATGGGAGCAGGAAAAATAACACATTCTGTAAAATGTAAGGCTTAGAACAGGGTTTCTCAACCTTGGCAACTTTAAGACAGATGGACTTTAAATCCCAGAATTCACTAGCCAGCATGGGACAAACTACCTTAGAAAGAACTGACTTGGGTACCCTCTGCTCCAATCCCTGCCAAAAGCTTCTCTATAACATGTCCCACAAAGGAGAATTCACCATGGTAATATACAAGGGGCGCGCATATCAAAATCTGCAAATCACAGTTGCAGCTTTTTCTTCTCCAATGAACTCACATGTGTCAGCGCTCCAAGTAATGCACCCATAGAAAACAGAACTCCGAGGCATGTTGGTTCCTCAAAGAACAATTTATTGGATATATCATATTAGCACAACTGGTGAAAACCAACTCTGAAAGTTCCTGTGGTTTTCACCAGATTAAAAAGTAAAAGTTCCCCCTTCCCCCAAGTCATCAGTCACATTATCTAATAGAGGTGCTGGCCGGTTGCTTGGTTACTCCACTCCTCCTCTCCCCAACCACCTGGTGGAATGTCCTTGGTTCCCACAGGAAAACTTTTTGTTTTGACTACAAACCCCAAGCTATCTATCTCCCCGCTCCCTGTCTCTTCTTCTGCCTTGTGGCAACCCTAAAGCCTCAAAGATGGCCTCAACCAGGTTGACAGCATATATGGACTGAAGAAACAAGATTTCTACTGCAATGCTGCATCCACCATCTTGTAGATTCTGACATTTCCCTCCAGACTCAAAGCAACCATCTCCTCACATGGCAGATGGTGGCATTGTTGGACACTGATTACAGTTAAGAAATGTTTCCTGACGTCTGACTGTTCTTGCCATTTAAATCCACTTTTGTTTATTCTGGAATAATTAAACAATTCTACCCCCTGTCCATACTCAAAGCATTTCAGATCCTTGAGCAGAGCTACCCAGTTTCCATTTAGTCTTCTCCAGGCTGCACACACCCATTCATCATGTGTTTTTCCTCCTAGGCCCCTTATGATTTCATTTGCATGCATCTTTGAAGTACTTGTTATGTATAAGAGAACAACGTAGCTTCAGATCTGACATACAGTCTTTCCCTTTCCAGATTAGGTTGTCAAGAGATTTTTCTACCCTACTGAGTTATTTAGACTCTGGAAAAAATTCCCTGTGATTCATGCAAACTGCTTTTTATGAAACAGGGATCAGCTGATAGCATCCTGTCATGCACTGGAGTCAGCTGTTAGCTAGCTGCTTAAAAGTGGAAAACCTATTTAGTAGGATGATGTTCATTTGCTATTCAGAAAAGGGATTCTGGAAAGTGAAGTCGACTGCTTCACAAAAGGCTATAAATGCTATTTTTGTGGTATCTCGCAATGAAGCCAACTTGTTTAGCAAGGGAATAGATAACTCTTGGTCTTTTGGCTCAGATTGTAAGGGAAAAGCAACTGTTTCTGTAACATTGCAGCTTAGTACACAAACTCATTATTTTCATCTGCTGCTATTGCAGGTGAATGAAGTATACAGAGTACACAAATCTCCCAGCAGACATTACTGATAAGCATCCTTCAAATTCAGCACACCTCCAAATATTTTCAGGGTGGTTTAGATAATAAAAACATTGAAATGCTTCAACTGTGTTATAGGATGATCTTGGAGTTTTTTGATATTGTTATTTTCAAATAAATGGGGGAGGGGAAATACTGCATTGACAGACTATGCAGGGACCCCCTTAGATACCCTGGCCCACAGTAATTTTTCAGAAATTACTTAAAAACAAGCATGCAGCAATGTATCCCACCAGCTTCTAATATCAATTTTTTTTTTTTTAGGGTTCATGAAATTGTTACTAAAATATAAGGGAGCAACATGGAAGTCTTGCTCACCTCTGGTAAACAGGAATTTGGAGACTGGCCCTTTATGAATTAGGCAAATCACCCTTGGCAGCCATTTTATGAGTTTGCCATATGCTATCCAAATTCAAAGGCTGCCTGCATTTTATATATCTATATATCTATCTATATCTGTGTGTGTATAATATGTATAATTAGGATGTAATACACACGCACATACACACATCAATTTAGTCCCCTATCTCCACTTTTTTTTTGCATATCTTTATCAACTTTATCAGCATGATAATTTTAAAAATATAGTTTAAAAACTTGAGGTGGGGTGGAGAAAGAATTGTTTAAAGTAAGGCCTGTGTTAGAAATATTTCAAACTCTTATACTGCTAATTCTGTTTTTTTTTTAGCAGAAAAAGTACTTCATAAGAACCCTGGATTTCTTTCATGTTTTTAATGTGGCGGCCAATGTCAGATTTAGGCCAAGGCCTTATATGAAATGTGGAGTTAAACCAGAAGGTCTCATAAGGGTGTACACTAAAATAATATCCACAACAAAAGTGCGTATCCACAACAAAACTGAAAACATATATATTCCTTTTAATTATTTAATATCAAAGTATTTAAAGTGAAAAATACAAATTACTTTCAAATGAATGCATTTACTGATTATGTATTTATCATTTGGTTAATCTATGATCTCTCTCATAGACTACAATATAACATACCTTGGCAACAATACTTAAATGTCAATTCTAAAAGCCAGAAAAATCCAAACAAATTTCACACCTTAAAATTTTATGAGGCCCTGCTGACTGTGAGGCCCAAAGCTCCCAATTAGAATGTGAGCCTAAATTCACAGTTAGAATGTTGTCTAAATTCTGCACCAATGGCAGTAATCACTTTCCACCAGAAGTTACTTTAAAAAAAAAACACACCAAAACTCTTCCACTTGCAGACAGTGTGCATGTCTTTCATTCCTAGTCTTGTTCATTACTAATACTGAAAAAGCATTTTCTTATGACAGGAGGATTAGTACAATTACATCTAAATACAATTTTTTTAAAAAGGCCCTGATTTTAAGGTGAAAGTGTGCATATTCATTGAGGGACAACTGAACTTCTTCAGCCACCTGCAAATTTCCTCTTATTGACAACTCTGCTCCCTAAACATTAGAATTTTTGCTGCACAAAATTCTCTATTCTTCTTATGAACTACAGGACATTAGTTCAAATTAGTTAGTTCAGAATCATGGTAAAAAATGGCTGACTATTTGTATCCCACTTTTATTATTTTAACAAATAATTCAGGATGGCGGATGTATCCAACACACCTTCCTATTTTCACACTCTTTCTCGTTTTGCACTGTTTTGAGGCCAATTGCCATTGAGCAATACCCTCACTCATTTTCAAGTGAGTTTTTCAATATGCCAAGTGAATTGTTTTACCTAGATGCATCATGAATCATCCAGAGATCTGCCATGATGATGAACTGAGGCATATGCACCATTAAATTTGCAGTTATTTATATGGTAAACTCTTCAGGAAAAGAACCTGTTTTGAATGCATTAATATAAGCCATCTACCACCTTGGGGATTTTATTGCAGCAAGTATATCTAGGTATTTATGAAGAATTATGCATACATATATTCATGCCTACTCTTCTACTCTCTATATCTGTATTTCTCTATATAGGGGTGAGTGTATTCATCAACCGTAAGAAGAAAAGCAGAACTCCACACTATGAATGTAAACAAGACAGACATATGATGGGTTTTCTTCATATTAATAAATTAAACAGATCAATTTGGGGCAGACTATACCATGATTAAGAAGCTCAATGGTCCAGCAGTTAAAGATATTGAGATTGCCAGCTGGAAAGCCAACAGCCCGGGTTTGAGACCTGAGCACCATATGATGGGGTGAATTCTTATTACCTACCGCAGCTCCTGGCCACCTAGCAGTTTAAAAGCACACAAATGTGAGTAGTTAAATAGGTATCACTTTGGTGGGAAGGTAACAGCGTTCCATGAACCTCAATGTGTAGTCATGATGGCCACATGACCACGGAAGTGTCTTTGGAGAATGCTGGCTCCCTCAGATAAGAAATGGAGATGAGCACCACCATTAGAGTCAGACATGACTGGAAAAGGGAAACCTTTATCTTTCCCTTTATACCATGACTATTGGTTAATTAGAACACTTATGAGCTTGTAATGTTTTTGAAGTTAATACAGTTTATTAACTGAATTAATTACAGTCAATTGTAATTCTCTGCTTATTACTGGACAATAAGTATAGAAACAAGAACTGAAAGTTACACTTACTGTTTTTGTATTTTTCTGTGGTTTTCCAAAAGGATGCTTCTGTATCTCCCCAATATTATTCCCACATGAAACGCAGGAAATTTTGCATGTCTTCTATGCTAAGGCTGAAGTTGAGAGCATTAGAACATTTCAGCAGTTGCCAGGCTCCTAACTCAAGCTGTGTCACCATCTTTTTTCTTTTTCTTTTTCATTTACCAGGTTTCATCCCTCGTATTTTTCAATTTAAAGATCAAGAAGAAGATCAAAATGATTCCTGGGTGAAGTTTTGAAGAACTTATACCTGACTGAACAGATAATGCTTACTGAAAGGGACAGCTAGTCTCAGCCACTTAGCAAGATTGTGAGCCTTTTATCTTCCAGGCAGGAAATAGAAGTCAAAGGACCACAATAATTCTGAATACTCTTGTAAAGTAAGGGACAGCCTATTTTTTATTTCCATGTCTAGATCAAATTTCTTGGCTTTATAATTGACCAAAAATATGTCATTGTCGGTACACGTTTCTGGTGGTAGCTGACATACCAGCAGATGGAACAGGCTTTGTGTCAGCGTATAAAACATGAGTCAGCGTATAAAACTTCACAATTTGCTGAGTGGATTATCATAAACTGAGGGCAAATAAGAAAACCTTTCAAAATATCCAGCTGAACCTTGTAAAATAGCACAGTTGGATACTCCATTAAATGGCTCTGATTTTGGTGAAAAGGAGGGATGGCAACAGCTGAGAAAGCCCTACATGCTATTTTGCTACTCCAATTTGTCCTCAAGCAAGATTTTCTTTAAATTGACCTTTTAAAATCAATTTCCAAAAATCAGTACCATATTTTTTCAGGTCTTAAGAGGTACATCTTAAAATTTTGGCACTTAATCCTAATAGAGTACTGTAAGTATATGCAATGGGAGAGTTTGAGTGTGATAGCTTACTTATAGGAATAGGAGAGGTTGATGTAATTTACATTAGTGTAAACCTCTTCCTCCTGTTGCACTATAGATGGGCCTCTAAAAAGAACAGACAAATAGAAACTGGCTATTCTTGACTATCTATTATCCAGGGGTGGGATTCAAATTTTTTAACAACCGGTTCTGTGGGCATGGCTAAGTTGGTGGGCGTGGCCTGGTGGTCATGTTATTGGCTGGGCGTGGCCAACTCAACATCACTCACATCGAGGCACGCATCTCCTCGCCTGGCCTCTCATGACTGTGGGGATGCTGCAACAGTCGTACGTGTGAAAAACGGTCATAAGTCACTTTTTTCAGTGCCACTGTAACTTTAAATGGTCACTCCACACAAGCAAAGTACCAGCAAAGGAGGGGAAAAAACCTCCAGAGAGGTTCCTGAGACAGGAAGTCTAGTCCTAGCCAAGAATGTAATAAGGGTTAACGGAGAGGCAGTTTCTGTAAGCAACACCAGAATGTTTCCTTCCTGCCTTCCTTACAGGATTAGGCCAGTAATTTCTTCTAACAACTGGTTCTCCAAACTGCTTAGAATGTTAACAAGCAGTTCTAGCGAATAGTGCAAACTGGTATGAACTTGTACGAACTGAATAGTGCGAATTGAACTCCCACCCATGATATTATCCCATTTTGCCACCAACTATCCTGTGAGACTCTAGACATTTCAATATGTATTTCTATACGCATTAGTTTTTGTTTTAATTCTATTTGTAAATGAAATATAAGCATGCAAGGAAGGGATGGTCATCTTGACTAATGGCATATACATAGTTTAAAAAACAATTTAAAATTTGAGATGGTTTATCCAGCACTTTGAACTAGATTTAGAATAAAATTGGTGTGCGGTGTGAACTTCAAACCCAATCAGCAGAGGGACTGACAGAATTAGTTTGAAACCAGAAAAATTCCAAGATGCAGGTTAAATCAGATCTATAAAATCTGGAGTGCCAAAATCTGGAAAACGTTGCCTGTACTTTTACAGCCAAGTATATATAGCCCCATTCAATTTAACCCGCTAAATTAAAATACCTTCCCCTGTCAGTTGTGTTGTACAAAGAACAAAACCTTTACTGCAAGGTCGGTTCCAAATTCTGCCCAATCAATCCTCCAAGAAAAAGTGTTGAAAATATAGAATAACTGGGGGAGGGGACATAATTATGGAACCTTGGCAGCAGAGTTCATATTCCTCAAACAATGATTGGCAACAGTGCTTAAGTTATGCCTACTACTGCCTATTTGGCCAATAGAGACAGGATCAGTGATATACTGAAACCTTGCCAGTACATTCCTGGCACAAGGTTTGATAGGATACCAGAGAGGACTGAAGGCAGGGATTCCATATTATTCCAAATGCCAACTCCTGACTCTGTTAATGTGATGGTATGTTGTAGAACTGCTTGAAATGTGAAATATGCCTAGGTTGTGGCCCATTGGATTAAGCATGTCTGGGTAGGAAGAATCCAAAGCAATTGAGAAAGACTTTTTCCAGAGGAGAAGCTGCACTAGACTTCAGTTTTTAAACTACAAAGATATATAACTTTAAAAAGGACAACCTAGAACCCATTGGTTTTCCTTTGTAAGTATTTATTTACCCAAATGAGTAAACAGAACGGGCAAAAGAGCAATGGGAACGGAAGTGATTTCCGACTTCTGCTGGCTTCCCCATTGAGTTTGCTTGTGGGAAACTGGCAGGGAGAATTAGAAATCACTATCACATTACCCACCCGCCCCGCTGACCATAGCAGTACTCAAGTTTGTGAATACAATTGGAATGAAGATCCTTAAATTTTCCAGTTGCAAAGGAGTAATGGGTCCTAGATTTTCCTGGCATTCTTTAGGTTAGAGGATTTGACGTACCTTGAAGAACCTGGTGGAGCAGTGGTTAGAACGTAGTATTGCAGGTTAAATCTGCAATTCGAGTCTCACCCACTCAAGGTTGACTCAGTCTTCCATCCTTGCAAGGCTGGTAAAATGAGGAGCCAGATTGTTGAGGGCAATATGCTGACTCTGTAAACTGATTAGAGGGGACTGTAAAGTACTGTGAAGTGGTATATAAGTCTAAAGTGCTAAGTGCTATTGAATCAAAAATGGTTCTCCTATGATGCAACATTTTGTCTAACTTACAAATAGACAGGAGTGTTTTAATAGAATATATAGATAAGAAAGCATATGCAACTTTTTATGAAAATATTTTTTAATTATTTTAGTGGAGACCTGGTTAACTTACTCTACTTCTATTATTATACTAGATCCATTATTATTTAGCAAATCAAGGTGAATATTTACATTGCACTGTAAATGAATATTGAACCCTAATACAGTTATCAGCCTATAAAGCATGAGCCATCAACTCTTCCAGATTTGATTCATATGAATTTGAATTTAATTGCAACAAAAATCATTAAAAAAAATACTTTTTCCGTGGAGTAAAAATGTTTATTCTGGTTTTGCAGAACGCAAGTATGTGTCTTTCTTATTGTTATCTGCACAAATGCATAAATCCAGTTATATATTGTTCAAGGTATTGTCAGTTTCTGTTTGGCTTTCTACTTAATGGTTTGTTTACAATGGAGTTTTTCATGGAGTATTTCCATAGCTACATGGGTGTGTTTACAGCTTTATTGCTATCCAGCCCTTGATTGAATCACCCTGTAAATAATGGACCCTGGAATGTTTTAATCAAAAATGCTAAAGATGTCAGCATAGGCAATTCACCTTGCCTGATACAATCACTAATATATGTTGGTGTCGTAGATTGCTTACAATGATAGAATTGTGATTCTGTGCAATGCTTTATGAAGCATAGCTTCCCCAAAGTTGTATTTAGCACTTACACTACCAATACCCCCAATCCCAGTAGTTATATATATCTTTTAAGAATAGTCAACTGTAAACAGTAAGTCAAAACCTACTCTTTGTAACAGTCAGGATGATTTGTAGATAAGATTTGTGCCAGGGGTGGGATGCAAATATTTTTACTACCGGTTCTGTGGGTGTGGCTAGGTGGGCGTGGTTAGATGGGCGTGGCCATGTGACTGAGTGGGCATGGCTTCTTTTTTTTGCAGCACCCCCCCTGCCATGCTCTAATTTTTTTTCGCCTCCTGGGCCTCAGGGAAGCCTCCTGGGAGGCCATTTTTGCTCCCAGGAGCCTTCCCTGAGACCCAGCAGGCAAAAAACAGAGAGCGCGGGGGGGCTACACAGCACCACCACCCCCGCGCGTGCCCCTTTTTGCCTCCTGGCCTCAGGGAAGTCTCCTGACTGAAGTAGTAACAAGCAAGGGGGATCCTGGTATAGCTGATCGTCAGAACAACTGATCATCGGGAGGGAAAAAAACCCGGTTCAGCCGAATGATAACATTTTTTACTACTGGTTCACCCACACCAGGCCAAACTGGTAGAATACCACCACTGATTTGTGCGCTACACAGAAACGCTCTGGCCTAAAATAGAATCATACATAAAGAAATCTAGTTGGATTTCTTATAGTTCACATATTTTGTAGCTGACAATCACCCCCATCAGCTGAAAGATACTACAACTTTCTTGTTTGGTGTGAACTGCTGAGATAAAATCTAGTCTACCTTTTTGCTTTATTTATTTTATTTTATTTATTTATTTGATTTGTCAATCGTTTACAAGATAATAGGTATAAGCATATACATAGTTATGAATACATGAAATGGGTAGATATAAGAAAAATAAAAGAAACAATAGGACAGGGATGGTAGGCACATTGGTGTGCTTATGCACGCCCCCTACAGACCTCTTAGGAAAGGGGTGAGGTCAATAGTAGACAGTCTAAGGTTAAAGTTTTTGGGGTTTGGGGAAGAAACCACAGAGTCAGGTAAAGTATTCCAGACATTGACCACTCTGTTGCTGAAGTCGTATTTCCTGCAATCAAGTTTGGTGCAATTAACCTTGAGTTTGTATCTATTGTTTGCTCTTGTATTGTTATGGTTGAAGCTGAAGTATTCATTGACATTGCAATGTATGATTTTATATACTATACTTAGGTCGGACCGAAGGCGGCTTAGTTTTAGGTTTTCTAGGTCTAGAATTTCAAGTCTGGTAGCATAAGGTATTCTGCAATGAGTAGGGGAGTGGAGAACTCTTCTTGTGAAATATTTCTGGACTTTCTCAACTGTGCTAATATCAGATACGTAATGTGGGTTCCAGACTGATGAGCTGTATTCGAGGATTGGTATAGCAAATGTTTTGTATGCTCTAGTTAGTAGTGTGATATTACCAGAGAAAAAGCTACGTAGGATTAGTTTAACAACTCTTAATGCCTTTTTGGCTATGTAGTTACAGTGGGCTCTAGCACTTAGATCATTAGAAATGAGTATTCCAAGGTCCTTTACAGAGCTTGGATCATCAACAAGGTCTTGACTATTCAGCTTGTATTTTATTTTCTGATTTTTTTTGCCAGTATGTAAGACAGAGCATTTATTTGTTGAGATTTGAAGTTGCCATTTGTTTGACCATTCTGATACATAGTCAAGATCTTTTTGAAGGGTAGCAGTATTGTCTGTGGTATTGAACAGCTTTACATCATCAGCGAAGAGAACGCAGTTGCTCTTAATATGATCACAGAGGTCATTTATGTAGAGTATGAAGAGAGTTGGTCCTAGAACACTGTCTTGGGGGACACCACTATTGACAGGTACAGAATTTGATAGGGCACTCCCAATTTTGACCATTTGTTGTCTGTTTGACAGGAATGCTTCTATCCAGTTATGCAGGTGTCCAGAGATACCATAAGATAATAGTTTTAGGAGTAGTTTGTTGTGTTCCACTGAATCAAAGCCTTTACAGAAGTCTATGTAAATTGCGTCTATTGCTTTGCCCTGATCGAGTTGTGTAGTCCATATATTTTTGCAGTGTAAGAGTTGCAGATTACAGGATAGTTTTTTCTGAAACTAAATTGTTTATTGGAGAGTAGGTTGTTTGTCTCTAAATGGAGGATAATGGATTGGTTAATAATTGATTCCATGACTTTACAGATGATACAGCATAAGGAGACTGGTCTGTAATTTTCAACTAGGCTGGACTCTCCCTTTTTGAAGATGGGGATGACCGTGGCTTGTGACCCTAGGTTAGGCAAGGAGCTGGTCCTGAAAGATTTTTCAAAGCTTATGCTTAGAGGTTCGGCTATGGCTGTGGATAGCTTTTTTAAGAAGTAGGCACATATTCCATCCGGTCCAATAGATAGAGGTGGTTTTAGATTGTGTAGTGCTTTTTCAACATTGTCTTCTGTAAAATCGATATGTCATTGTATATTTCTGTGGTTCAGCTAGGAAATACTGGGCATGATCCATTGCTGTTTACAAATACTGAGCCAAAGAATGTGTTAAAGATGTTGGCTTTAATGGTGTCATCGTTGCAGTCTTTACCATTAGGTCCTATCAGGGGTGGGATGGACCTTGAGTCTTTTAGTTTGTTGTTTACAAAATTGTAGAAAGCATGGGTGGAATTGGTGTGTAGAAGCTTTTCCTCTTGTTTAATGTGATAATTGGTGCATTCAGTCTTTATCTGGTGGCATAAATTTTTGTATCGGCTTTTGAACTTGGCAACGTGATCAGGTTTGTTTTTCTGCCAGAGTGATCTCTTTTTGGATTGAAGTTTCCTTATTGTTATGGGTAATCTATGTTTTTTTTTTGTTTAGGGAGTTGTTGTTGGTACATATAGTTTGATGACTCTTTTGACTTCAAGTAAAAATATGTTGTAATGATCTTCAACAGTATTGCATCCAGAGAATAGAAATTGCCAATCAAGGGATGAGAGATCGTTGTCTATAAGATCATAGTTGCCTTTTTTGAAGTTATAATTGGGGATTACGTCATTGTGATGATTTTTGTGTGGGCGTATGTTGAGACAAAAGTCAGTCATATTGTGGTCACTGTTGGAAAAGGGTTCTTTAGTTTGTATTCTGTAAATTAAATTCAAACTATTGCAGAAGATGAGATCGAGGCAGTTGTTTAGTCTAGTATTGTTTGTTACTAGTTGTTCCAGTCCCAGATTTGAAACAGAATTGTAGAAGGTTGCGTGTATGGGTTCAGTTGTACATTCGTTTAGGGTCCAGTCAATATGAGGTAGATTGAAGTCACCAAGAAAGATAAAAGCATGTGGGCAGGATGTTGCCCATGTTAGTAGTGAATTTAGCTTCTTTACATGTTCGATGTCATAATCAGGTGCTCTGTAACATAGTAAGAATCAAAATGTGATATTTAAGGATAGTTTATAGATGATGGTCTCAGGAAGAGCAAGCTTGGATGTTTTTTAGATGTTTTTTAGATGTAAGGACTTTTTATAGAAGATAGCAACACCACCTCCTCTACGAGTTTCATGATCTGATCGGTAAACATGATAGTCCCTTACTGTGGTAATGGTGTCAGGGAGAGAAGCATTGAGCCATGTTTCACAGACAAATATGATGTCGAATTTAGCCATATTTAGTAAGAGGAGAAATTCAGGTATTTTATTCACAAGGCTTCTTGCATTGAGTAGCTTGCATTTAAGGCCAGCAGTAGTTGGAATTGAGGTAGTTAGGGGCGTGCGTGCCTAGTCTTGGGTGATGGTGGATTGGTTGAGGTAGGGTCGTGGTTGAAGGTTAAAGCTGAGTTGCGGGTTGTGTGACTTATATGATACTTTTGATACAGTCAGCTTTACCCTCAATAGATTTTTTTTTTTACTAGATGTACTGGCACGCTCATTGTAATAGATACAGGGTACAGAAACTTTGCAATGAAGCAGGTTAAACAGACAGTTTGACCTAGTGATTAAGGTACCAGGTTAGAAACCAAGAGATAGTGAGTTCAAATCCTGCCTTAGCCATGGAAACCAGTTAGGTTGACTTGGGCCAGTCACTCTTTCTCAACCCAACCCAACTCACACAGTTGTTCTTGCGCCACCTTGAGTTACTTGTAAAAATAATGAAGACAGGATGTATATAAATATATTGTATAGAACATCATCTGATTACTAAGCTGCCTTAGCTTGCCACTGAATTAATTTAGAAACCTCTGCAATGTTTGCTTTTAGTCCAGGCTATTCAAAGCAGCCTCATACTTTTCGTCATTCATGACTTGTGATTTGCAGCTAGCTCACCCCGGTCAACTTGCCAGGGTCAATTCCTCACAGAACAAATCGCCACAAGACAAGCGGTACACTAATATCGAAGAAATGGTGGAATAGAATCGTTAAAGAAAGGAGGCAAAAGGAAGCACAAAATGAAATGTGAATGTCAAAAAAATTAAAACATTTTAAAAATTATTTTAAATAATCAAATTGAATCATTGGATTGAGTTGTTCTGTGGCGAGTTGCCCCATTCTGACCTTTCACCTTAAACGACAGAGAGGATTGTTGTTGTACCCACTAATATCCATCTCTGTTAAATCAGAGAAAAAGCAGATTATAACTGGGATAGCATTTTTGAAGGAGATGAAAGAGAAGAAAGAGGAAGAGGATAGTTCAATATTTCTGGACACTAGACTAGGGAAAATGATGGAAAGAAATCTTGTAACTGGCTATTTTTTTTTAAAAAAAATGCAAAAGTAACCTTTGCGATCACCTTATAAGCAACTGCGTCCTCTTTGCGGATGACATAAAACTATTCAACACCACCGACAATGCTACTATCCTTCAAAGTGACCTTGATTATGTGCCAGAATGCTCAAACATCTGGCAATTCCAAATCTTGACCAACAAATGCTCTGTCCTACACATTGGTAAAAAAAAATCAGTACACCAAATACAAACTAGGTGGATATGACCTCGTTGATGATCCTCATTCTGTCAAGAACCTTGGAGATCTCATATCAAATGACCTAAGCGTCAGAGCTCACTGTAACAGCATTGCCAAAAAGGCATTAAGAGTTGTAAATCTAATCTTACGAAGCTTCTCCTCTGGAAATATCGAATTGCTAACTAGAGCATACAAAACTTTTGCCAGACCAATACTCAAATACAGCTCATCAGTCTGGAATCCACACTACATATCAGACATTAATACAATTGAGCGAGTTCAGAAGTATTTCATGAGAAGAGTACTAGACTCCTCTGCTCGCAACAGAATACCCTATATCACCAGGCTTGAGATTTTGGGCTTGGACAACCTTGCATTATGCCGCCTATGGTTAGACTTAAGCATAGCACACAAAATTATCTGCTACAATGTCCTACCAGTCAATGACTACTTCAGCTTCAACCACAACAGTACAAGAGCACAAAACAGATACAAACTCAATGTAAACCACTTCAAACTCGATTGCAGAAAGTATGACTTCAGCAACAGAATGGTCAATGCCTGGAATGCACTACCTGACTCTGTTGTTACATCCTCTAAGCCCCACTCCTTTAACCTCAAACTATCCACTGTTAACCTCATTCCTAATTCCTAAGAGGTCTGAAAGGGGCGTGCATAAGTGCACCATCATGCCACCTGTCCCTGTCCTATTGTCCCCATTTATTCGTGCCTATTTCCTGTATTCTTACTCATGTTTATACTTATACCTATTATCTTGTAAGCGATTGGCAAATCAAATAAATAAATAAATAAAAATAAAGAGGCAAGTTACCAGTCTGTGGGAGGAGGAAATTGCTTACACTAGAGATGTTTGGTTTTCTTCTCCTTCTCTTGATACAAAGCCAGTCAATCACAGATGCGTCTCTGTCAGATTTCTGGAATGAGGAACAACACTTCAGCTTATCTTGTCTCAGCAAATAGAGGCCCTATATAGAGCTTTAAATAACTGGATATACAAATAAATAGGCACACTGATTGTATTTGGAGATTTTTTTCTCTCTCTTGCAGTTGTAGTATAGTAGAAACATTTTGAACCAAGTGTGATTTGAATTTTAGCCAGATATGTGAAGAATAAGTCTATTTATCAGTATCACAAATGTAAATATCTGAGCCTGAGCCTGGCATCAGCTAACTGCAGATAAATAAAAATATAAAAGGCTAGTATCAGTATTAACAGACCACATTAATGAATGCCCTTTCCCCAAATTATTAAGATCAGCTGCAATTGCCCAGATGAAATTTCAGCAAACAATGCAATTCAGCCATTTCGTCAAAAAAAAAAAAAAAATGGGATAAGAACTAAAGACAACCTTCTTGTCTTGTGCTACTGATCACAAAATCAGCCCTTATGCTAACTACAGGTAGTCCTCAACTTGCAGCACTTCATTTAATGACTGTTCAAAGTAGCAACAGCACTGGAAAAAGTGACTTAGGACTATTTTTCATATTTACAACCATTGCAGCATCTCCATGGTCACATGATCAAAATTCAGATGCTTGGCAACTGCTTCATATTTATGATGGTTGCAGTGTCCCGGGGTCATGTGATAATCTTTTGTGACCTTCTGAAAGCAAAGTCAATGGGAAAGCCAGATTCATTTTAACAACCATGTTACTAACTTAACAACTGCAGTGATTAACTTAACGGCTGTGGCACAAAAGTCCTAAAATGGGACAAAGCTCACTTAATAAATTTCTCACTTAGCAACATAAATTCTGGTCTCTTGTGACCTTCTGACAAGCAAAGTTAATGGGGAACCTGAATTCACTTAGCAAGTGAGGCAAAAAAGATTGTAAAATGGGGCAATTCCACTCAGCTGTGGTGGCTCAGTAGTTAGAATGCAGTGTTGCAAATCAACTGCCTCGCTTAGCAGCAGAAATTTTAAGCGCAATTGTGGTTGTAAGTCGAGGCCCACCTGTATCTGGTTTGTGTGCATCCTCAAGTTCTGCATACAACTGAGCAATGTACAGACAGTGTCATCTACACACATACAGCCCCTAACTGATTCCTAAACTGCTTTCCATACAATATTATGCCATAATTATATTTAACCTTGGTTTATTAAATTAATACAACATAACAGGTAAGGTTAATGCAATACAATAAGACACAGACATATTTATAAACCACACTGATGTGCTAAGTCACTGAAAACATAGAAACCACAAAAACAGAGATTATGTTTTCCCAGTCTGAGATTCTCCAGTTGCATTGGGATTAAACTACTTAACTGTCTCAGTCAACCAGGGAACTGAGATATCAACTCTGGACAACGTTAAATATAGGAAAACTATCCTCCCCTCATCTTAAGTTTACTTAAGAATTATTTGAGGTTTATTTAGGATTTATTTGAACTTTCCCTCCTGCACAAAATAAATACTGAGATTAAACCAATACCATTTGTCTGGTTTTATTCTCAGCTACCAAATTTAAAGTATGATTTCTAATGCCCAAAGCATTGTTTCAACAAGGAAAAGGAATGTTATTGATTCAGATGACTTTTTCTTCCTATTTAATGTATTTTCTTTGATTCTTGCCTCAAACCATTAAGATTGGGGCAGGATATTAATTTTAGGCTGCTGCCAAGTTTCAACAGGAGCTTTGTTTGGGGGCAAAGGTTTTGGTGAGGTATCCAGTGCATTGTGTTACTAAGCAGTATAGCTCATTCCACTTCTAAGAGAGACGGGATACAAAGTGGGTCAAACACTACTTTTGTTTCACTTCATTCCTGAGGCTTTCTGTGGCAGTCCCATTAGTGGGAAGGAGCTGTGGTGGCTCAGTAGTTAGAATGCAGTGTTGCAAGCTAACTCCGCCCACTGCCAGGAGTTCAATCCTGATTGGCTCAATCCTGCTCCTATTCCTCATCCCGTGTGTATTTCAGAAAAGCAGCAACCCATCATTTTGTTTCTTGTAAATGCATTTTAATGGATTTAAATGGCAAAACAATGCCTCCACGAACAAGTTAACAATAGTGGATGGGTGAATTTTTGTCTACTTTCAATTTTCACTAAAGCAGGAACTGTTGAATGGCATAAAATACCATACATTATTGAGGGACATTTTTTAAAGCTTTTAGATAAGATAAAGAGCACATATATAAGCTTAAATTGGTCAAGTGAAAAAAAAAAGCTATCTTATTTATAAAAAGGTCTTAAGGTCTCTTACATCCCACTCCCTGAAACAAGCTTGTGTAGAAGTTCAGACAATGAGAACAGCTTATTTGGATAGAAGATATACAAGATTATGAATTGCACACTATTTAGGTGTTTGTAATAATTCACAGGTGGAAGAACTTTTTACATTGCAAGATATATTATGTCTTTGTTAATCCAACTAAAACAGTTCAGCATAGGAAAAAACATATTTGATGGATGTAGACAAACATATAACAAAACAAGTTTCATTGTTTGCACTGGCTGAAGGAAGATATGAATGCTGATATTGATAGACATTGCAGTTTGGGGGGTGTTGAATTTAATTGATGTGGACTGTTGTAATTTTATTTACATTTTGCTAAAACATATGCAAATAAGTGGACTAGAATTATACACACGTACACATATATAGGGGAGATATATTTTTATACATGTACTTACAAAAGTATACACATATATACATACAAAATTATATATACAAAATTAAAGCATCAAATTGCACATGTACATACCGTGTTTCTCACATAATAAGGCCGGGCCTTATTTTTTTTTGAGCCCCGAAAAAACGGCTAGGCCGTCTTTTCGGGGGTGACTTAATTCCCCCCCTTGCATCCTCGCCACCAGCCGCTCCTAACGGGTGATCATGGCGAAGCGCAGAGAGCTCCCTACTCCCACCTTTGGCACCCACTGCTGTTGCTTTCCCTTCTGCCCATTCCGCCGCCACGTTTGGAGCTGCCGCTTCCATGTTTGGAGTGCCGCCGCCATTTGGAGCTCCAAACAGCAGCAGTGCTCCAAACACGGCGGCAGCTCGAAACGCGGAAGTGGCAGTACCCCACGGCAGGGAGCCCAAGGAAGAAGGGCCGGTAGGCAACGGAGTGCGTCTCGTAGCTCCGGAAGCAGCCTAGAGACCTGTCTGTCTTCTTGGAACCTCCTGGAAGGTTGAATCGGCCATGCTGCTCCCACCAGGAATTTCTTGGTTGGTTGAGTTGGCCCGGCCACTTCCGCCAGAGGTTGCTTTCCGGCTATCATTCTGGATCTGTTCCTGTCTCCTCGACCTGCCTTCTTCCCTGGTCTCAAGTACGTGTTTGTGTTTCCTGACCAGGGCTAGTGTTAGTAATGGTTGTTGCGTAGTTGTCAGGGTTTGTTCTGTGATTTCTCTCATTCGTGGAGGGTCTCCCCCTCTCTTACTACTTGTGTTTTGTTTGTTTGAGGGGTCTCCCCCCTCTTCTCTGGTTGTGTTTTGTTTGCTTGAGGGGTCTCCCCCCTCCTCTATGGTCATTTTTGAGGGGTCTCCCCCTTCTTCCCTGAGTTTGTATTATTTGTTTGAGGGGTCTCCCTTCGTGGCTCTAGATCTGAGCTGGTCTATGTGCCTCCTCCAACTCCTCCCGTCCTCAGTGTCTACCCTGTATGAACAGGGCCTGGTTATCTGGATCACTTTTGCTTGTATCCAAAATGGTTCCCCCGTGAGATATTTTGCGTATACTGGGTTCCCTGTTTGAAATGTGCAGCAACTACTGGAGGAGTCTGCTGGTTTTTTCTGGGCTATATGTGGGGTGTAGTCTGTCCAGGTGTGATCTTAGTTTCCTCCCCATTAGTAACTCTGCTGGACTTTTATTTGTTGTGGCACTGGGTGTCATGTGCTGAATGCCTAGTAGTTTATCTATCTTTTCTTGTGTGTCCGCAGGCCCCAGCTTTTGTAATGTTTCCTTTGTGTAACGTACCATGCGTTCCACCTGTCCGTTCGTGGCTGGGTGTCCCGGTGTTGTCAGTGCATGCCTTATCCCATGTTGTGCTAAAAACCCCTTGAATGTTGTTGCCGTGAATTGTGGCCTGTTGTTGGATACAATTAGATGCGGCAATCCATGTGTTGCAAAAAGTTTCCTGAGCTGTCTAATGACGGCTTCTGTTGTGGTGGAGTGCATGATGCTTACCTCTAGCCATTTGGAGTAAGCGTCTATGACTATTAAAAATGTATGTCCTTTGGTTGGGCCTGCAAAATCAATGTGTAATCTTGACCATGGTCCCCTTGGTGTTTCCCTTTCATGTTTTGGTGCTGTGGGGGGTGTTGGCCTAGATTCCTGGCAGCGTTTAAACGTTGCCACCCAGTCCCCTATTTCTTTATCCATCCCTGGCCACCATACGTAACTCCTTGCCAGGGATTTCATTTTTACAATACCTGGGTATCCCTCATGTAACAATTCTAGTATGCATTTCCTTAAAACGTCCAGTATGACCACCCGATCCCCCCCAGTACACACCTCTTCAGCACTGTTTGTCTATTCTGGAACGGTTTGGCAGTCTTGTCACTCTCCATTTCTGGCCATCCTTTTCCTACCCAATTTAAAATCCACACCAGAGTTTTGTCTCCAGCCATTTCCTTAGCAATGTCTGCTGCCGTTATGTGTAGGTTTTCTAATGTGTCTATTTGAAGGGTTGATGTTGTTGGTGCTGGGTCATCTTCTATGTCAGGTAGAGGGCAACAGCTTAGCACGTCAGCATGATTTATGTCCTTTCCAGGTTGGTAGGTTAAATTGTAGTTGTAGTCAGCCAAGAATTCCGACCACCGCATCATTCGTGGTGACAGTATGTTAGGTGTAGCTTTGTTTCCTGCAATGATACCCAGGAGTGGCTTGTGGTCTGTGACAAGTGTGAAAGTTCTTCCGTAGATATATTCGTGGAAACATTTTATTCTGATGAGAGTGGCCAATGCCTCTTTGTCTAGTTGGCTGTAGTTTCTTTCCGGCTTTGACAGAGTCTTTGAATAGAATGCTATGGGTGCTTCTTTTCCATCTGGTAATACATGGTTGAGTATAGCACCGATGCCGAAAAGTAACGCATCGCAGGTTAGTGTTATTGAAAGTGTTTCACTGTATTGTATTAGTACGCGGTCTGATGTGAGCAAGTTTTTTATTTCCTGGAATGCTGTTTCTTCCCATTGCCCCCAAGCCCAGGTTGCTTTCTTGTCAAGCAACCTGTGTAGTGGTTCTGCAATGGTTGCTTTCTTTGGTAGAAATATATTATAAAAGTTAATGACTCCTAAGAAAGCTTGCAGGTCAGTTTTATTTGTGGGTCTGGGAGCTTCTTTGATTGCTCTGACTTTATTTTCTGTGGGGTGGGTCCCTTCACTGTCTATCAGGTAACCTAGGAATTCAACTTTGTTGGCGGCTAATTGGCACTTTTCCTTTTTTACTTTTAGTCCCACCTCCTTGAATTTGCTTAAGACTTCCCTTAGGCGGTCTTGCAGTTGTTCTTTGTCCTTGGCTAATACCAGGACATTGTCAAAGTATGGTACCACCCCTTTTATCCCTTGCAGTAGGTGTTCCATTAAGCTCTGGAACACCCCTGGGCGACGCTGACGCCGAATTGTAGTCTGTTGCATTTGAATGCCCCCCTGTGCGTCACAATTGTCTGGGCTTCCACTGTTTTGGGGTCAATGGGCAACTGTTGGTACGCCTGTGCGAGGTCTAGTTTCGCGAAGATTCCCCCCCCCCCAGGGAATGTAATAGCTGCTGTACCACTGGAACCGGGTATGCGCTTTGTTGGAGCGCGTGATTAAGGGTTGCTCTGTAGTCCCCGCAGATGCGCACTGATCCATCTGGTTTAATTGGTGTAACAATTGGGGTTTCCCACTTTGCGTGGTCAATTGGTTCTAAAACCCCTTGAGCGATGAGCTTATCTAACTGTTCATCAATTTTTGGTTTTAGCACGAAAGGAACCTGCCTCACCTTTAGTCTTATAGGGTCTATGTTTGTGTGATGACCCGTAGTCTCTCAAAATAACCCCAAACCCAAAACATATATTAAAGTCCGGTAAAGCCTTCAACTTAACATCACTGTTTTATTAGGCACAGTTTAAAGTCACAAAAGTAAATAATGAGGCAAACAGAAAACCCAAACAAACTGCATTGATGAGAGTTCCGAAGCAAGCCAAGATAACTAATTATAAACTCCAGGAAAATAACCGAGAAAAGTCACCAGCAAAGATAAGCCTCTTTCAAGGTGAACACTAATTGACTTCAGCCATTCTAAATGCGCAGTTGCAAACTTATATACATAGCTCCCACCTGCAAGCAACGAGGAGGATCATGGTAATCTCCTCTTGAGTAGACCTCGCTTTTCCCTGATCCTCTCCTCCCTGACCTAGGATGGATAGGGGATGGGCTCTGACTGCTCAGCTGGCCTCTGCCCTTCCCCAGCCTCCTCCACCACCTCTGGAGCCACACTCCCACTCCCTGTTGGCTGTTCCTCCTCTTCCTCAGAGTCAGACTCCACCAGGGGCATGAAAGTTTGGGTTTAGACTAAGAGAAATTGGGGACCCCCGGTACTTGCCCAGTTCTCTGTCGAACCCGTCCTGGAATTCTTCCATCAGGTTCTCTTCCCACTCTGCCTCGGTGATGCTGTTTATCCCTGTGACTTCGATTCCTAATGGTGCAAACCATTTGAGTCCCAATAGGCTCGATTTCGGTCTATTATGGTTAGTGGAAGGATTCTGGTGTATTTTTTGAATTGTACTTTGAATTGTCTGGTACCTACTATGGGAATTTTGTTTCCCTGGTAGTCTTTCAGTGTTAGTGTTTGTCTTTCAAGTCCTTCCCAGCTTATGTCTGGTATCAGTCTTTTTATGGGGTCCCATGATATCATTGATAAGTATGAGCCTGAGTCTACTTCCATCTGGCACGGCTGGCCTTCTATGGTGACCTGGATATATACTTTCTTGGCATTTGTCATGTTGGAATGTCCCATGGTTGCCATTTGGTGTGTTTCATCTCTTCAGCTGCTCGTCTCTTTCCCTTGCCTGTTTCTGCTGTCTTGATTCCAGCGGCTCCCTGTTTGTTTCTCCCTCTCTCGGGGGGGGGGGGTTCCATCTTTGTCTAGCGCCGTAGTTTTTCCTTGCTCGGCATGCCCTAGCAATATGTCCCCGCTGTTCACAATGTCTGCAGGTCACATCTAGGAAACAGCATTTGGAATGTGGATGGTTCCCCTCGCAACTGGCACAACAAAATTCCTTCTTTTTTCCGTTCCGGTCTCATCTGCCCTGTTCTGAACAGAGTTGATTTACCCCTTCTTCTTCCTCATCGTCTTCTGATAGGGACTCGATGTCCTCATGTTGAGTTGTGGTGGTGTTTTTCGTGGTTTCCGTTGGCGCTTTATTCATTTTCCACATTGCAGCTGCCGATTTCTGCGTGGCTTCTGCCGTGGTAGCTTCTTCTATAGCTTCTTGGAGTGTTATTTTGGGTTTTGTTCATAATCGGCCCTGTAGTGTAAGATCCCTCAGCCCAAGGACAACTCGGTCTCTCATGGCTTCATCCATATTTAGGAATTCGCACGCCCGGCAATGTCCCTCAGCATTGCAATGAAATCTCCAATGCTGTCACCTTCTTTTTGGTCGCGCCAATAAAATTCATGTCTTTTGATGAGGCAGGGGATGGATGGTGTGCAGTGAGCCCTCAGTATTCTTTCCAGGTCCAGCCAGGCCATCGTTTTCATGTCAGTGAGTGCTGCTAACGCTTTGGCCATCTTGAATACTGCAGGCCCGCAATGGGTGAGGAAGACGGCTCTCTTCCTGTGTGCAGATATATTATGGAGGTTGCTCCCTTCGAGGAACATGAGGAATCGGTTGATGTACGATTCCCAGTCTTCGGTGCTGAATCGAACGGTGCGGGTGGCATGTTGTTTCCAGCCATTTTGTCTTGATGCGTTGCCGGTGTTCGTTGGTCACCACGTGCTCGCTGGTTCCCTTTGTCTCAGTATCCCACCTTTGTCATCAGTGTTAAGTCACAGGAATGAGACTCAGGACACCAGCATGATTTTCTATTGTTTTATTTCCTTCTAGGACTGAGCGCCGAAGAAACCGCGGCAGCCCTTTTTATAGTCAGGCTGCTTGCGGCTGTGGCCAGTGATGGGTCTTCAATTTTCCCACCGCAACGGACCAACCAATTGCAGGTAAGTATGCTAATACATAACAATATGTACATTTAAGGCCTCTGCAGCTCAAAGCCAACAGGGAACTGGTAATTCACATACAAAGTGCTTCCCATTTTAGTAGCAGTTTCAAACATAAAATAAGTATAGTTTACTTAAGATTTCAGCCAAAATTACTACATAGAATTTCTATGGCAGGAGTTTACAAGGATCAAGTGATCATTCAGGCCCTATTTTTTTTTTCTAAACAGCTGGAATCTTACAAAATCACGAAAGCTTATGAAATGTTGGCAATCTTACCAAATTCTTGTTTTAGCATTCTCATAAGTGTTGATTGAATATATTTTGTTAATGCTTAATTTAGAAATATATATTAACTTGGGTCTCATGGAGGCCAACTGGGAATGCCATTGTTACTAACAACACCGACTCCTATTCTTTTGCAAGCTTATCAGTTATTTAGAAAAAAATATTAATTTATTTATTAATCAAATTTATATAGCCACCCATCTCATGAGAGGTAATTGTGGGTGGCATACAATAGTCAATTAAAAAGAACACATATATCAAAACAGATATTAAAAACAGAAAAGGCAGCATTCAAAAGGAAGAGGGTTAAAACCAAACATAAAACAAACCCCAAGCAGAGAGAAAATGAGTGCGTCCACCTCAATGATAGACCCAAGCCTGATAGCATAACAAAGCTTTGAGGGATGTCTAGAACAGGGGTCCCCAACCGCCAGTCCGCGGACCGGTACCGGTCTGCGGAACAAGTCTTACCGGGTGGCTGGTTGCTGGGCGCCGCCATCTTTTTTTGGTAAAAAAGTGCTTCCGGTGAGCTTTTCCGGGTAGAAAGCCATTTCTACCCGAAAAAGCTCACCGGAAGTGCTGGCGCTGCCATCTTTTTTGACGAAAAAGTGCTTCCGGTGAGGTCACCGGAAGCACTTTTTCGTCAAAAAAAGATGGCGGCGCCCAGTTGATGCTGGTACCGGGCCGCGGCGCCCAACTGATGCCAGTACCGAGCCGCGGCGTCAAAAAGGTTGGGGATCACTGGTCTAGAACATAAGGGAGCGCCACAGCAGAGAAGGCCTGCTGCCTGGAACTTACCAAATATGGATTTCTATGCATGTACACCCCCACATCCATATCCACACCCCCACATACATAGGTCTTGTCGTCATCATCATCATCATCATCATCATCATCATCATCATCATCATTTCTAAACTTCATTCCATAAGGGTAAATTTAGTTTGCCAACAACAACCTTTCTTCTGCTTTGTTTTTGTTACTTATGTTTAAAACAATTCTTCTGCCTCCCCCTTGCCTCATTGCCTACTCTTTCTTAACCTCAAACCTCTTTAATCTACCCTATCTAGTATCAATTGTCCTATGTACATTACAGCTGTGGCCAAATATTTCCACAGCTTCTTAAATTCTAAAGTCTTCTGCCATCTAGATAAGCCTAGAAGCAACTTGATCCAAAGAGATCCCAGAGATCAGTGCATGTACCAGACAGCCCCATGATCCTACATTTTAAAGATGTGATCACGGATTGAACAGCTGTCTATGCCAAGTAAGCTACAACTCTTTTTTAGCCCTTCACTCTACCCTTATATGGTTATCTCATCTCCATTTCAAGGCAGGACTTGATCTGCATTTCCAAAATTTGAATAAGATGAAAGTTTTCATATTATAACTTGCTGTAAACAATACGCTTATTTTGGAATACAAAAAAACATGATGACATTTTAATGCACATTCCAGATTTCAAATTTACATTTTCATGAGGTCAGAACAGCAATTCAGCATCCAGGCTTTTACTTGATTATGGCTATAAGCACCTGTTTGTGCTTTAATGTATTTAAGGCACATCTAAAGCAAATTTAGTATGTTTTCCAATATGCAAATAGGCTTCTTTATAACAATGTGTTTTCAGTTTTCTTACATTACTGCTTCCACCATTTGGTGACTTAGGTTGTTCTCTGTACAGTTTGCCTCTCGTGTAAGCTATTTCTTTGCTCCTTTTTGATCTTTTAGAGTTTATATTTTCCATTTGCATCAATGAGCAAAGAATATGTACTGTACAAGGTAGTTCAGTATGTCAATTGAAATTGAGAGGTAGGAATAGAAGCAGTTCTGTAAGAAACTCAGATATAAGCGCCCCGTTTTAGTTTTATCCCTACGTGGAAATAGATTTCTGTACATGTGTTACAGATAATCCTTGACTTACGACCACAACTGAGCCCAGAATTTCAGTTGCCAAGCGTCTGAATCATGTGATCATGGGGATGCTGCAGCAGTCATAAATGTGAAAAATGGTCATAAGCCACTTTTCCAGTGTCATTGTAACTTTGACTGGCCGCTAAAGGAACTGTTGTAAGTTGAGGACTACCTGTGTTTGTCCTAGAAATAACCAAGCCTAAGAACACATAAAGGTGTTAGTAATTTCAGGCAAATATTAGAGGCTCTCCCAAAGTATTTACAATCAAACCTAATCTAATCAAACCTGCTTCAAAACTTGTGCCTTTCACATATATTAGGATGGAAACTCCCAGAATCCTAGCCGTGCCATTTAGCTATGGAAATTCTAGGGACAATGGTTCAGAGACCATCAATATTGTATAAGCTGCTTTCATCTGGGTTGAGTAGATGCGTCTTCCGCTTTTGAGAATATCTTCAATGGAAAACTTTCAAAGGGCATTTCAAAAAGATTGCTTCTGTTTCTTATGTTTTGTTTTTCAAGTTCTTCCTGTAATATTACCCTTGAAGTAAGTGGTAATTAATTTCTCAGAACTCCACCTAGGTAAGCATCGGTGGCTTGACACAGTTGGGAGAAGAGTGAGTATTGTGAGCATTTCAAAAACTGCCTATCTCACATTTCTAAATAGGAAAACTCTACAGTCAAGGAGTTCCTAAGAATCAAATGTCTTCTTCAATTAATTCTGTAGCAACATAACCAAATAAATTCTGAACTCTGATTATTTACACCTACTGTTAGTTACACATGACGCGTCGGTAAAAAGAGGCTGCATGTGTTGTAGGAAGTTTTAAAGATGATATAACATTATTTTCTTTTTCAAGAGTGAAAATCAAGGTTTTTGTTTTTTAAATCTTTATG
This sequence comes from Notechis scutatus, assembly GCF_049901735.1. NCBI lineage: Eukaryota > Metazoa > Chordata > Lepidosauria > Squamata > Elapidae > Notechis > Notechis scutatus. The sequence continues at coordinate 139,718,690 of NC_142011.1, read as the reverse complement.
TTATGGGGGGGGGGGTTTAGCCAGATTTTTTGTCACTAGGATAACTTGTAAGCTGAGAAAAACGGATCTGTGCTTCTCCACAAAGAATGATAATATGAGAAATCAGTGCTTCTATCTCTCCCAATCTTTCCTTGATAAAATCGCTACAAAAAAAAATAAAAATAATTAATTTCAAATTATAGTAACATGGGACCCATAACCTGTATTCATACGATTCATTTAATCTGGTTAATGGCTTGAGCCGTTTTACCCCTTTAATGAATGCATTGAATCATAAGCTGTACCCGTCCTCACCCAATTAGTTTATGAAGCATTATATCTTAAGAATTGAGAAAATGGCTTAATTCCCCCAGTATCTATTTCATACTGCATCTGTGGGAGGATATCGTTTTGAGGATGTTATGTATGATACTCAGCACAAGTTTCCCTGTTTGACCTTGCCAGTTTCTGGAATAACATGGGATACCAGTCGAGGGCATAGTACCACCAAGAGAGAGAGCTTATTGCCATTTCACAACTATCAGGCTTCTTTCAATTGAGGTCAAAAGGCAGAAGAGGTGAGGGAACGGAAGAAAGCCTGCATCTGGAATGCTAACACAGTAACTAAGCCTGACTTGGGTATTTGCCATAGCAGTAATAAGCACTGTGCCTAATTACTGTTGTCTTTTTAGACAGAGGCAGGTGAGGAACTATAATTTGAGTTACACTGACTTATTGGGGACAAGCTGCAGAGAAAGATGCTATCAGATAAGAGTAGAACCAAATTCAGGATGCACCACAGGACTCACAGTCAGATCAAGTAATGGCGGCTGACTAAATGTGGATAAACTACCGAAGCAGGAGATCAGCTCCACGAGGAAGAAAAGAATTGCTAGGGTGCCATGTGCACATGTCAACCATGTGCAGAATATATCATGCGAAAAGCTGGGCCAGAAGATAAAAAACATTGGAGTTAAAATTGCTGGGAAATTAACAAGCATCTCAGATACACTGACAATGTTGAAAGTCAGAAAGAACATCTATCAGTCGACAATGTTGCGGAAGTGAAAAGAATAAGTGGAAATGTTCAGTATGTGTGTAAAAAGCTAACATTATGTCAACAGTCAGTGCAAATAGAAGTTGAAGTAGCAACAGAGTTTATCTTCTTAGTTTCAAAATGTAATAGGCGTGGTGACTGTAGAAAGCCATGAAAAAAAAGAAATATCTGCTGTTTGGGAGAAAGGCTGATATTAAAAAAAAGATGTTAAAATACAGCAATATCTCAAGGTTCACATTGTCAAGGCCATAGTTTTTGCCAGTTCAAACACATGACTGTGAAAGCTAGACTGTTGGAAAAATGGAATGAAGAAAAATTATTGCCTTGGAATTGGTTACAGGAGAAAAATATTAACAATATCTGGAACTGCATGCCATTTCGTATTAGTTGAAGTAAAACCAGACTGCTCACTGGATTCTTAAGAATGAAACTAAAGCTTAAATACTTTGGAAATGTAGCATGAAGGCTAGAGTAATTGAAGAAGACCCTGCAGCTTGAAAAAATTGAGAGCCATAAAAAATAAGCCTGACAGAAGACAATGTGGCTAGATGCTATCACCAATGACAGAAGCATTAGCTTCCAAGAACTTGAAATGCTTACTGACTGACTCCCTTTTTACAAGCCTGCAATCCCTTAATTTGGAGTAGAGTCAGGATGGAGTCAGGGGTGGGATTCTACCAGTTCGCACCTATTTGCTAGAATCGGTTGTTAACATTCTAAGCAGTTCGGAGAACCGGTTGTTAGAAGAAATTACTGGCCTAATCCTGTAAGGAAGGCAGGAAAGAAACATCCTGGTGTTGCTTACAGAAACTGCCTCTCCGTTAACCCTTATTACATTCTTGGCAGGACTAGACTTCCTGTCTCTGGAACTTCTCTGGAGTTTTTTTCCCTTCCTTTGCTGGTACTTTTCTTGTGTGGAGTGACCATTCAAAGTTACAATGGCATTGAAAAAAGTGACTTATGACCATTTTTCACACTTACGACTGTTGCAGTATCCCCACAGTCATGAGAGGCCAGGCGAGGAGATGCGTGCCTCGATGTGAGTGATGTTGAGCTGGCCACGCCCAGCCAATAACATGACCATCAAGCCATGCCCCACCAACTAAGCCACGCCCACAGAACCGGTTGTTAAAAAATTTGAATCCCACCCCTGGATGGAGCTCAGTGTTTACTGGCCTGGTGCCCTCCCCGATGCCTATGCAGAGTTTGCAGCAGATATTTTTTTTCTTTGCATGCTAGGAGAGAAACATCTACCTCTACTTAGGACTGAACTCTCAATCTTGCTAGTGGGAGGCAAGCATTACTAGGTCACCACACCGCTAAAATAAAATCATCACATCAAAAAGTGACTGAAATGAACTGCAGTGTGTGCCTAATAGAGATTTTATTATGAAAAACTATTGTCTTTCACCGTGCAATTAAATATCTGTAATTGAGTGAGAAAATCATATACACAAATAGATATTACGCATATGGCAATATAGAGATCCAAACTGTACTAAGTTATAACAGTAGCATTCTAGCATCAATTGATCAATGCTTGAACAAGTAACATGTTAATATAATATAAGCAACTATTGTGAAGAAGTGTAGAAGATAATTAAACGATAAACATTGCCTTAAGGCAGCCTTTCTCAATTAACTGCAATCAAGATAGAACAGAATAACAGAGTTGGAAGGGACCTTGAAGGTCTTCTAGTCCAGCCCCCTGCCCATCAGTGGTGGGATTCAAAATTTTTTACTACTGGTTCTGTGGGCATGGCTTGGTGGGCATGTCAGGGGAAGGATACCGTAAAAACTCCAGTCAGAGGTGATATTTGCCAGTTTTCCGAACTACTCAAAATTTCCGCTACCAGTTCTCAAGAACTGGTCAGAACCTGCTGAATACCAGCTCTGCTGCCAATGCTTTTTAAAAGCCTCCAGTGATGGAGCAATGACAACTTCTGAAGGCAAAGCGTTCAGAAGTGTTCCACTGGTTTATTGTTCTTGTTTTGATACATTGGACAACAATTCCTATTATTTCCAACTATTAACTATTTTAGCTACAACTGGCTAAATACCGTACTGACATGTTTTTGTTTTTTTAAATCATATAGTGGGACTGACTGGCTGGCTGGGACGTTATCTGCTACCATGTCAAAATGCAATATCTGTTTTTATTTCCTCTTGAAGGACTCCGTTAAACTACACAATGAGCTATCCAGAGGGTTCAGATAAAGTTCGATGAAACTGTAACATCTCTTCCTCTCTCTCTTTGGCTTATTCAAGTTACGGTGTAAGTTACGGTGTTCAAGAAGTATCTGCTAAGCAGATGGACAAGAACAAGGGCCATAAAACCAACATTAATGTTGGATAAGATGGAAATTCTGTGAATGAGGTATATTTGAATTAATGACATTAACCAAATCAATTATTGTCACCTAGGTGAGGCCATTCCTGAAGGTATTTACAATTTGGAGATCTTTCTCGATCCATCATTGTCATTGATGTTATAGATACATGGCTAAGGATGATATGACATTGTAGACATTCCTCAACAACAGGCCACTTCAGGAAACCTCTGTATCCTGAAGGGCTTTAGCTTTTTATTAAATTGCCTGTTTGCTATTCCAAGAGAGAGAGAAGCGGTTTTATCAGTTTTAGCTGAAAGGACCTTTAAGCGCTTTCTCTTATGGCATTGTTTCCTAACTTGCAACTTCTCAATTTCTGGCTTCAGCTTGGTTTATGAATGGCGAGGGAAGGCAAGAATACAAATACATTTTCCCCCTACACTTTCAAATGTCAGAAAAGGCCACACTGGAAAAGCAAAAGCCAGAAACAAGGAGAGGGACCTACTGACTCTAAAAACCCCTTTCTGATATCCTGCTAGGCTCAAACTGGTAGAGCATTAAATTCCCAGGAACCTCTGATAACAGAGCTCTCCAAAAGGTGGTTTACAATGTAAGCATTATTTGCATATTATTGGCCCCAACAATCTGGGTCCTCCATTTACCAACTTCGGAAGGATGGAAGGCTGAATCAACCCTGAGTCCTGCCAAGATCCAAATCTAGACTGTAGTCAGAGTTTGCCTGCATTTTAACCACTAGGCCACCAGGGCTCCAGATATGATTGCCATGACTCTATTTTAGAATTCATTTTTTTTAACTGAATAGGAAATAATGTTATACAAAATTGTGCGCTAAATTGTCACAACAAGTAAAAAGTAGCATAAATAACCAAGTTATTGCTGAAACAGTATGGTTGATTGACTTTGTTACCAATCTTCCAAGCCAATTTCTTTTTTTAAAAAAATGTTCATTTTTTTTAAAAAAAACAAAGCTATAATTAAACTGAGGCTGAGACATTAATCAAGAAACCATATGCAAAATAAACCATTCTTAATACAAAAATATATTTATAGCATCTTCAAATCAATTATTCACTCAGAGCTGATTATTATGAACAAATAAAACAGACCTCCTATTTCACTGTTACTGTGATTAAAATGACACGTTTAGACTAGGTTGGCTCCTATATTAATATTGGCAAGCTGCATAATCTTCCCTTCCTCCTATGTATGAAAAAAAATTACCATAGTTCACTTTTTTAAAAGAAGCAATCAATTTTAATTGCAAGCTCCATCTGTATAGAATATGCTTAGGCAGCATGGAAATTATTGCTAATTTGCATGTCCTTGATGATGATGATTTGAACATAACATTGGTAAATTCAGGGGACAGAATCCTCAAAATAAAACATATTGACAATGGTGCTACTTACTGGTTTCCTTTTAGGACTACTCAGTTGATTTGGACCAACAAAGTGCCCTTCGGACACACACAACAAGGAAACAATGCAAAAATAATTTTAGCAAAGGTTGTTCATGAGCCATAGAGCTAGATGCTACTGTTAGATTATCTGAACTGTTGCAGAGCCTCTACTATTACAGTTTTTTAAATCACTTGGAGATCAAACAAATTTCTTCAGTGGTTTGAGCAGTCAAATCAGTTGCTGCCAGAGAGATCTTGACTATATGGAACATTTCTGCAACATTTTACACACACACACACACACACATTAAAATTAAGAAATCTGGAATTATTTATTCATAAAATGACAGGGTTTCGTGTCGACAGTGGAAAAGTATGTAATGGATGCAAAAAAAAACCATGACTATAAAAGTATTTTGCAAGATAAAGAATTAATTGAAGAATAGGTAGCAAGAGGGGGGCAATTTAATTGGGAAGCTCGCCTTTCTAAACCCCTGAATAGCATATAGAAAGCAGGAAAAGTACTTGACTTGACTCTTGCTGTGCCCTCATGAGAGTCTAGTTGTCTTTTGTTTGATTTCTGATTATTTGCTTTTGTAATGAGATGTCTATTTGCAAAGATCAATTCACGCACAAACCTCATTTAATATCATTTGCAATTACGCGGTGCTCCTTTGCAAGCTAATGAATAGGATAAAAATAAGAAAAAAGCCTTTTGGAGCCTGGGTGCCATTGAGGTTGTATACAACAGCTTGTAAATGACACCTACAAAGACAATACCGGGGAAAGTGTTGCAGTCAACAAAACCAAGTAATCTTATTTATTTATTTTTATTTATTTATTTATTTTATTTGCCAATTGTTTACAAGATAATAAGTATAAGTGTATACATAGTTGTGAATACATGAAATGGGTACATATAAGAAAAATAAAAGAATAAGAGAAACAATAGGACAGGGACGGTAGGCACGTTGGTGCTCTTATGCACGCCCCCTACAGACCTCTTAGGAAAGGGGTGAGGTCAATAGTAGACAGTCTAAGGTTAAAGTTTTTGGGGTTTGGGGAAGAGACTACAGAGTCGGGTAGAGTATTCCAGACATTGACCACTCTATTGCTGAAGTCGTATTTCCTGCAATCAAGTTTGGTGCGGTTTACTTTGAGTTTGTATCTATTGTGTGCTCTTGTGTTCTCAGTCCCAAGTGCAGTAAACCTTTTGTTAAACTGGAAATTATGTCCAATAGCAATCATTTGCAAGAGTCTGTAAATGTTTCCATCCTGGAAAAACAAGACTGAGCTACCCATAGAATCTTATTGTTTTTGTTCTTTAAAAAGAAAAAAACAGCAGTAAAGCTGCTACTGCAACTGTGGCCAGAACAGTATAGCAAATCAGAATTAGACATTTCAAAGGAACCATTTGGGGAAGTGAAGAGAAGGGAGCAACTTGAACCAACCCAGCTAATAGGATGTTCTGCCACAAGACAAACACATTATATTTCAACCAATCTCTATTTCAAGGACCATCGTTTATCCGTTTTAACTACACTTAAGAAGTAAGGTGCATACTTCTCTTTTATTAAAAAAAAATCTAAAAAACTGACAATATTGTCTTTATCAAATGTCAGAGGTGAATTGCAAATGCTGGAGACAAGGGAAATCCTTTTAAGGATTTTTTTAAAAACTTTATGACTAAGCACTGGGCTTATATATTCCTTAATACAAAGCAGCTGATCTTCTGCATCAAGAAACAACTGAAGCAGCTGTATTTTCTCTCTTTGGATGTTATTACTAGTTAAGAATATAGGTACCTGTTCCTCAGTTCTTGATTTTGCTTATCAAAATTTAGTCCAAGTTTTCTCTGAGTAAAGTCAATCTGACAATTAATCTGCAATTGGAGCAGCAATGATTGCAAAATTTGCTCAGTTTTATTCAGATACGAAATAGTAGGATTAATGCTTTATTTCAGTGGACAAGAATGAGAGAGAAAAGGCTAGAGAATTTTACCAAGTCTGCTTTGGTGAATTGCATTTCCTGTGAATTCATTAGTTTCTCCCAGGCATTAATTACTGCCAGGAGGCATATGTTGACACATGTGTGATGATGCCACCATCCATGCATTAAATATGAAACATAATGATGCATAAATGTAATTATGGTGTTTGTGTGATGACATAATCATGAACCTGTTCTTGTTTTGAAATAATGTTTATGCAATTGCTCCTAGCCCCATGATATTGATGATAATCTCATCAGATGTAGTAGCCGAGGCATCCCCCCCTGAGAGTCAGATAGACCCCTTAGCTAAAAGATGGCTTTACTTTCAAGCTCTGTGGCCAGGATATTAATGGAATTGGATATGTATTGTGGTAAGATTTGAGATGGTTTATTAGGAGTCTGAGATGCGAGCAGCCTAGAGGTGAAGATGCTTGCCTCCCACTCAGAAGATTGAGACAACACAATCCTAGGTGTTTATCAGGGTGCAAAGAGAAAATATCTGCTACAAACTCCACATAGGCGTTAGGAAGGGTATCCAGCCAGTAAACACTCATTTCCATTCAGTAGCCCCGACTCCACTCTGAATAAAGGGATTAAAGGGTTGTAAAAAGAAAAAAAAATAGGAATCTCAGTTGCATTGCATTATTGTTTGTTTGTGTTGTTAAGCTTTTTGTATTGTTTGCCACTTGTCACCCATATAAATTATTTAATTAAATAAATAAAAGAAGCTCAGTTCCTCCAGTCTCTGCTTGTTAAACTGCAGATAGTCTGCTCTGTCCTTCTTTATTGTTTCTCTTGAAGTTTCTGATTCCTCATCTCTCAGTCTACACATTTTGTTCTGATTTGTAAAGAGGTTTCTATCTCTGAATCCTGTAGATTTTATACTTTTCATCGAGGGTTAATTTCAAATGAAACTGAATGCAATGATACATGTTTAGGGAATGAATATCATTCCCTGGTTTTATTTTTAGGACATCTCAGAACTGGAAGAGAGAAAGTGTTGGCTGCTGAATTGTTTGTTTTCGTTTGTGCTTCATTTACATGATTTGGACATATTTCTCTTATTACCCTGACAACTGAAAAGTGGTGATCCAAGGCATCAAAATATTCTTAGAGCTGAATCAAGATGATTCACTAATTAAGGCACAGTTTTTGAGATGTCACGCTTGCTGTTCATCTTGCTGAAGCAAGAGATCCTAAGAACAATTCCTACGATTGGGGCAAAATCTTACCAATCTATCATGGTTCTCATACCTGTTCCCAAAAGATAGATCTGTATGATTTATGTTTTCAGAATGGGAGTTGAGGTTTGAGAGAGCATAACTTGCCCAAGATCATCACTAACTTGACTGTTGAAGATGAATTGTGAACTTAGGGAACAATCAACTTTCCTGTTAAAGTGTAGGTAAAGGGACATGGTGGCTCAGTGGCTAAGATGCTGAGCTTGTCGATCAGAAAGGTTGGCAGTTCAGCAGTTCGAATCCCTAGCACCGTGTAGCAGAGTGAGCCCCTGTTACCGTATATGCCGGTGTATAAGACGACCCGGCGTATAAGACGACCCCCCAACATTTCCACTCAAAATATAGTTTGTTATATACTCGCCCCCTCTTCCGCACGCCTTACACTTTTGCACTTCTTTTTTTTTTTGAGGCACTTTTGTGCACCGTGGAAAGCGAGTCCCGTGAAGCCGAAAGGAGCAGCCAGCCTTCTCCCAGCTCCCAGGAAGCGAGGCTCGCACCGCCGGGCTCCGCTGAGGTATCCGGCTGGGGCTGTCAGGAGTTGTTACCGCTGGCGCGGCTCGCGCGGCTCCAGTCCCGCGTTGCCTCGGGAAGGGAAAGGCAAAAGGAAGAGCCGCGGCGGCGCTTTGCAATGGCAGCAGCGGCTCCTGGTTTTGCCTTTCCTTCCCGAGGCAACGCGGACTGAGCTGCGCGGAACCGCGCCAGCGGTAACAACTCCTGACAGCCCCAGCCGGATACCTCAGCGGAGCTCGGGCGGTGCGAGCCTCGTTCCTTGGGAGCTGGAGAAGGCTGGCTGCTCCTTTCGGCTTCACGGGATCGCTTCCACGGTGCAAAGTGCCTCAGCCGCTGGCAGCCGCAGTGCTTCCCAATTACTATTTGCCGGCGTATAGAGGCGACCCGGCATATAAGACGACCCCCCCAATTGGAGGCATGTTTTTCAGGGCAAAAAAGTCATCTTATACGCCGGCAAATACGGTACTTGTCCCAGCTTCTGCCAACCTAGCAATTTGAAAGCATGTAAAAATGCAAGTAGAAAAATAGGGACCACTTTGGTGGGAAGGTAACAGCGTTCTGTGCGCCTTCAGCATTTAGCCATGCCAGGCACATGACCACAGAGACATCTTTGGACAGTGTTGACTCTTCAGCTCTGTAATGGAGATGAGCCAGAAACGACTAGCACGTATGTGTAAGAAAGGAACCTTTACCTTAAAGAAATGCAGAACTTGCTTTTGGGAAGGAGTGAGCAAGCTGTCAATGGGGGAGTTGCAGAAAATATTACTTAAGAAAGAGGGATGCCTGTGAAAGACATTTGAAATAATCCCACACTGAGGGAAGCTTGGACAGTTTTCAAGATTGTGTAATTCTACCTTACTAATAAAGAACATTTCTGGGTTCCCTGTTTCATGACCTAGCCTACCCATTGATATTGCCAATGCAAGCAAAAGACTCGCTGTGAACGTTTCTCAAATGGTTGGATTTCAACATAGCATAGAAATAGAAGAAAGTCCTCTCGCTCTTCCACAAGGGATGGAAGATGCCTTTCCCATAAATTATAATTCAGATCTTGATGCTTTGTTCTTGAAGATTTGAAGCTTTACACCTGATAATCAGATGGACTGAGTGTTTTTCTGAATTATACAGAGGGCCAGCAGCTGTGAATAGTTCTGCTATACCCCCCATGCGCATGTGCCCTGCCCCTGCATATGTGTGGCAGAGACCCAAAGACCAGCTGGCTGGCGGGAGGTGCATGCATATGCATGGCAGAGTTGAGCTGGGGTGACGGCTCGCGTGCCCAGAGAGAGGGCTCTGCATGCCAGATAACAGATAATCAGAGTTGGAAGGGACCTTATAGGTCATCTAGTCCACCCCCCCCACCCAAGCGGGAGACCCTACACCATTTCTGACAAATGGTAGTCCAATCTCTTCTTGAAAGTCTCAAGTAATGATGCTCCCACAACTTCAGAGGGAAAGCTGTTCCATTGGTTGATTGTTCTCACTGTCAGAAAGTTTCTCCTTATTTCCAGGTTAAATTTCTCCTTGTTCAGTTTCCATCCATTATTCCTTGTCTGACCTACAAGCGCTTTAGAAAATAGCTTGACCCCCTCCTCTCTGTGGCAGCCCCTCAAATATTGGAAGACCGCTATCATGTCTCCCCTAGTCCTTCTCTTCACTAGACTAGCCAAGCCTGGTTCCTGTAACAGTTTTTCGTATGTTTTAGTCTCCAGTCCCCTAATCATCCTAGTTGCTCTTCTCTGTACTTTTTTTAGAGTCTCAACACCTTTTTTATAATGTGATGACCAAAACTGGATGCAGTATTCTAGGTGTGGTCTTACTAAGGCTTTATAGAGTGCTATTAGTACCTCCCTTGATCTTGATTGTATCCCTCTGTTAACACAACTTAGGATTGCATTAGCTTTTTTGGCGGCGGCTGAACACTGCTGGCTCATATTTAGCTGGTTGTCCACTAAGACTCCAAGATCCCTCTCACAGCTACTGCTATTGAGCCTGGTTTCACTCAGTCTATATGTGTACTTTTGGTTTTTCTTGCCTAAGAGTAGGACTTTGCTTTTCTCTACGTTGAATTTCATTTTGTTAGATACGGCCCAGTGTTCTAGTCTGTCAAGATCCATCTGGATCTTGATCCTATCTTCTTGGGTGTCAGCTATTCCTGCCAGCTTAGTATCATCTGCAAATTTGGTAAGTTCCCCTTCTATTCCCTCATCTAAGTCGTTAATGAAGATATTGAAGAGTACTGGGCCTCCTCTGGCATGCATGACACAGGTTTGCCATCATGGCCATAGGGTAACTCTGGACGTCTTACAGTTACATATACAGTTAAATCATAAAAAGGTTAAAATCAGACATTAAAACCAAGGACACATGAGGAAGGTGGAGGGATCTGTTATTACTCAGCAACCTCCATTGTGCTGTTCCCACAATGCCCCCAAAACCAACTGGCAGAGACATGTCTTTAGTCCCTTACAAAAAGACAGGAGGGTTAGGGCCAACCTCACACTGGGGGGGGGGAGGTGTTCCAGAGGGTAGGAGAAACAGCAGAGAAGGATCCCACCATCTGGAATAATCGGGCTGACGGAACCCACAGCCTGCTTCCTCTGCCAGCACAAGTGGTAAGGACCAATCCAATGGGGCAAGACAGTCCCTTAAGTAACTTGGACCCGTGTCATGATGGCCTTTAAGGATGATGACCAAAACCTTGAATTGCACCCAGAAGCAGACTGGTAACCAATGCAGCTCACAGAGCAGGGATGTTACAGGAACCATTCTTGGGGCCCCCAAAACTTCCCAAGCTGCCATACTCTGCACCAGCTGTAGTTTCTGATTGCTCTTCACTTTTTTGCCCACATTGTCTCCCAGTTCTGAGATTCTGCTGACATGTGTTTTTTTAAAGGTCAACAATGACAGTAGGCCAACTTTAAACATTTTTAAAGGCCACAGAGGCTTGCAATTGGGAGGGGCACAGAAATACATGGAAGTACCAGTCATTGATTGTGAGGAGGAAGAGAAGAAACATCACATGCTTACAAGTGTGAGAAAAGAAGCTGTAGTAGTAACTAGCATGATTAGATTAATAAGCTTTATCTATTCTTCAACAAATGGGAAACACAGATTGTCTGGAAGTTTTCAGCCAGCTCCATTAGCTTCATGTAGATGTGAAAATAGTTAAGATCACTCTTGAGTGCCTTTCAAATTGGCTTCAGAAAGGCTGGGAGATGGAAAGGCTGGGAATATCCCTTACATTAAGCAATGCAATACAAATACAGTTTGTTCATAACTTAAAATTTACACCAAATACTGTATAGCACAAATCTATATGTTTCTGTTTGAGGTCTATGCATCTTTTTTTTCCCCTTGGAAACATTTGAAGATTTGTAGCTTTAATTAATTAAACATTTGTTATCCAACCATACTTTTCCCCTCATACTTTATAATTGTCTGAAACCATATTTTACTTGTATGCACAGAAATGCCTTTTTTGGGGGGGAGGGCAATATCATAAACAATTGTTGACCAAGCAACATCTGTTTTCTTGGTCACTGAGTTTCCTTCAACATCTGACAACTAGATAAAAGTACTTAAACTTATCTGTATCTTTATATCATTTAACTTGAGCAGGATTGGCAGTTGACATCACTAAGACAGTGTGCATTCCTTCTGTGCCATATAGCTGTAACTGGGAAAGGAAATGGATTACATACTCGGAGGCAGGAAGAGATGACAGGCATGCATTTACAAAGATAGTAGATTGACTTGCTTCTTCAGCCATACTGTTGAAGAATGGAAACCAAAATGATAGCTGTGTCAAAACTGGCAGCTGAAGAGCAGCTTGCAGTAGAAGAATTCAATTCAATTCAGTTTATTACAGTCATAGACCAGAGAGTAGAAGAATTACAGTATTCATATTGCCAGGGACCAACCAACAGAGAGATGGAGACAGAAATATGAAGGCATAGAAGTGTTTTTGTAGGTAAGTATAATGAGAATGTGGGAATGATTTTGGGAGACATGAGGAAGAACCACAGCATAGACGAGGGGTGCCCAAACTTGGCAACTTTAAGACTTGTGGACTTCAACTCCCAGAAGTCTTAAAGTTGTCAAGTTTGGAGACCTCTGGCATACACAAAAGCCTAATAAACAAAATATTGGTCCAAAGAAGGAAATGGTGAAAGTATCTCAGAAGGGACCCACCCTAGTTTTCAATTCCTAGTAAAAGGTGGCACAATGCTTAGATTGAAGTATTGCAGGCAGATTCTGGCCACAGCCTGGAGTTTGATCTTGACTGGCTCACGGTTGACTTAGCCTTCCATTCTTCCAAGGACCCAGATTCTCCGGAGCAATATGCTGACTCTATAAACTGCTTAAAGAGTACCGTAAAGCACTATGAAGCGGTCCAAATACTATTGCTATGAGAAGAATACTTTCAGACTTGCAACATGATGTCAACCTTGTGTGGTAGTACAGACTAAAATAACAACTATGAGTGCTATCTCTATATTTATTGTAAGATTACATTAAAAGTTAAAGCATCAGGCTGGAAATGGGGAGACCAGGGTTCTACTCCTGTTTTAGGCAGAAAGCCAGCTAAGTGACCTTGATCCAATCACCTTCTTTCAAGAAGGAGGCAATGGCAAACCACTTCTGGAAAACCTTGCCAAGAAAACAGCAAGGAATTGTCCACACAGGCTCCAAGAATTAGACTATTGAAAAGAAGGAAAAAAAGAATATGAAAAGAATATTGCAGTTTTAAAGTACCCCGGCCATTCCTTGCTTTTATTCTCCCCAAAACTAGGAAGTGTTCCTTCTAAGATTTTTGCCACCCCTCTTCCTCCTAATTCAAATTTCATTTATCAGACCCTTATTTAGGAAGCTATAATTTGAATTCTTGGATGCTGGATGTTGCATTCTTGGATGCTGTGTTGTTGGCAGATGGGAATATTATAATCACAGCTGATGTAGGCAAATCAGCCAGTTCTGGAAGACTAGAGTAGCAGGCAATTGGAGAGCAAGACAAAAGGAATTGTGGTTAAATTGCTGTGGTTTAAACTTAGCCTCTCTTTGCAGAACAGTTGTTGCTAATTGTTTGAGCAGGACCGAGATCAATCTGGACATGTCCTAGGAGATCAAATAGATCTGAAGAAGAATGTTCACTGGCAAAAAAAAAAAAGGAAAGATTCTCACCCACCCCCATTTGTTTCTAATTTAACAATAGCAATAGCACTTAGACATATATCACTTTACAGTGCTTTACAGCCCTCTCTAAGCGCTTTACAGAGTCAGCCTATTGCCCCCAACAATCTGGGTCCTCATTTTGCCCATCTTGGAAGGATGGAAGGCTGAATCAACCTTGAGCCTGGTGAGATTTGAACTGCCAAATTGCAGTCAGCCGGCAGTCAGCAGAAGTAGCCTGCAGTACTGCACTCTAACCACTGCACACTGTGGCTTTATATTTAATGTATAGTTTGTTTGTCAAGGTGCAGAACATGTGGTCGTTAATCTCTGTCATGATGGTGGACCTTTCGGATTAGTCAATTCTAATGTATCTAATGGATGTACTGACTTTCCAGAAGGCATTTGGGGAATGTTCAGACAACTTGGCAGGCAATTCTGTCTCATTTTGTGTAACATATCTGGCTGACCACCAAAATATGGAGACAACCAGAACTTCAAATAAGACTGATTCCAAACATCTCCTTTATTTGTTTGGAAAATCTATATTGCCACCTACTCGCTCACGATGACTCAAAGCAGCTTAAAAGGACCTAAAAACACAATATAAAAGAAATTTTAAAAACAATAATAAACTCCACCCCCTCAACAACACATTCATACTAGCCATTTAATGGGCTCCATCCTGCTCTTGGTTCCTCAAGCCCACTGGCAGAACCACATCTCCAGGCCCTTCTGAAAGAGTGTCAGATTGGGGGCCAGTCTAATTTCCTGAGGAATGATGTTCCAAGAGAGAGGGAGCCACTATGGAGAAGGCCCTTCTTCTGGGTCCTGCCAGATGTACCCCGTTAGGGGACAGGACCCACAATGTTCCTTGCTTCCCCAATCTAGTGGGTCATGTGGATTAGACTGGCAAGAGATGTTCCCTCAAATAACCTGGTCCAAAGCCATGAAGGGCTTTAACGGTAACAACTAGCACCTTGAATTGCACCTGGAAGCAAATCAGCAACCAATGCAGCTCCTGCAGGAGAGATGACACATGTGCACACTGAGGTCTTCACAAAACCATGTGGGCCATTGCATTTCGCACTCACTGGAACTTCTGGGTGCTTTTCAAGGGCAGCCCCACGTAGAGCACATTGCAATAATCAAGATAGGAGGTGACCAGGGCATGAGTGACCGTAAGTAGGGATTGTTGGTCCAGGAAAGGACATAACTGATGCACAATCTGTTTACAAAGCAGCTAGGGAGAATTAAACAAATGGAGGGATAGTGCTGGAATACTTTTGATCTTGTGGAACCTGAGGGAGTGGATCTTCCTTGATCTTCTGCAGCCTGAGTTCTGCTATCAGTTGGCTCAATCCATGCCCCACCTGGTTCACGCGGTGAACCAGGTGTAGCAGTCAATGGTCTTTGGAGGACAGCAAAAAGCTGCCTGCCTTAAAGAAGGAGGTAGTATCTCCCTGATGATCAAGCTTTTGACAACTTTTACTCTACTTCCAATGTTCCCTTCATGTGGGGATTTGTGGAGTTGATAAAGGCAATTTATCTACAGAGCCATCCCAAAAATGTAGTGCTAGGTTTAACTTTTATACAGTATTGTATGGGAGTGTTTGACTTACATTTTCTAGAATTTTTGGCAGCCTGACCAATAGTTTGAAATTCTGGCTGCAATAGTTCCACTGCATATGGAGAGTTAGAAGAGGTTGCAGTACTATATGATAAGGCACATTTGATTTCAAATAACATTAGATGGGCAGGTAATTTTATATTAAAGTTCACCAATGTCAGAGACCAGAATACAAATAAGGGCTTACACCTCTATATCATATATTTCATTCTCAGTTAGTGCTCTAATAAGCAGGAGTGGGATTAACAACCGGTTCTGTGGGCGAGGCTTAGGTGGTGGGCATGGCTTGGTGGTCATGTGACTGGGTGGACATGGCTTGGTGGTCATGTTATTGGCTGGGTGTGGCCAACTCAATATCACTCACATCAAGGCACGCATCTCGTCGCCTGGCCTCTCATGCCTGTGGGGATGCTGCAACAGTTGTAAGTGTGAAAAATGGTGATAAGTCACTTTTTTCAGTGCCATTGTAACTTTGAATGGTCACTCCACACAAGCAAAGTACCAGCAAAGGAGGGGGGGGAAACTCTAGAGAAGTTCCTGAGACAGGAAGTCTAGTCCTGCCAAGAATAAGGGTTAATGGAGAGGCAGTTTCTGTAAGCAACACCAGAATGTTTCCTTCCTGCCTTCCTTACAGGATTAGGCCAGTAATTTCTTCTAACAACCGGTTCTCCGAACTGCTTTGAATTTAACAACCAGTTCTAGTGAGCAGGTGCGAACTGGTAGAATCTCACCCCTGATTATAAGAAAGAGAATTTTCCTCTGTCCTATCCATCATTTCAAATGTTATGCAAACATCTCAAAAATCCTTACAGAAAGGACCCTGCAACTTTGAACAGACAAATATATTCAGAATTAGGAGTAAGTCTTTCAGCTGATTGATACCAAAAGTCAATCAATCAATTAGAATAGAGCTGGAAGGGATCTTGGAGGTCGTCTAGTACAATCCCCTTTTCAAGTAAAATAAAAGTAAAAAGTAAGTAAAGTAAAAACATTGAACTATGTCAATAAAAAAAATGTTCTACAATTTGTACAATAAATTGTTAAACAAATAATTGGATGGAATATAACCTTTCCAGACTCTCCTCAAGCACAGGCAGATATTGCCACACTCAATTCTTTCTAAAAATTTTCACTGCAGCCATGATCCCCTCTAACCACAGAGAAACCAGTTATTTAGTAGAAACACTATATTAATGAAGTCAGTCTTCTCTTTCTTTCTTTCAAGATGATTTATAT
This sequence comes from Notechis scutatus, assembly GCF_049901735.1. Classification (NCBI taxonomy): domain Eukaryota; kingdom Metazoa; phylum Chordata; class Lepidosauria; order Squamata; family Elapidae; genus Notechis; species Notechis scutatus. The sequence goes on along the minus strand of NC_142011.1, from coordinate 139,702,123 downwards.
TATCCATCAGTATCATATACGTGAGGGATCCATATAAACATTATATTTCAGCCCGTAATTGAGGTAATGAATCCATGCGCAAGCCTCAACAGGGATAATCTGTCCATGCTAACGCATGGAAAGGCTAAAAATACACCAGGGTGCCTAAAAACATGACTGTGATTAAATAATTCTCAGAGATCAATAATTTTTATATACAGAAATTTGTGACCCTTGTAATATTTTGGCGAAATGACCATAAATTTAAAAACTTGAATAACAGTTGTATGTAATTCCCACCCAAAAGGGTCAGGCACATTTGGAATGACTGTAATACATATTTGGGTATTCTTTGCCAGTCATTTAACTTGTTTATGCTAGTTGTATAAGACAATTTCTAGATGTTTAAAGGTATTTGACTGGCGCATTGTTATTACTTGTTATTAGGTTTTATTCCACTCATATCTAGGAAGGACTCTTCTCAGTCTTTTTAGAGTTAGATAGCACAGAAGTGTCATCCACACAAGGGGGAACAACTGAGGGCCTATCTTACAACTTCAGGGAATGACACCTTCTTGGTAAGGTTTTACATCACTGCATAAACATTGATAATAAATAGCAAGGGAACAAGTTAAATGTCTCTTTTTGAATGAGGAATTTGATTAGAGATATGCTCTAGGGTTGTTGTGTCATAGTGCTGTTATGGGGCCTTTGAAATGAAAACAATTGGCACGGGTCAATTAGACAGTGGGATGCTAACTCCATTTCTAACCATTTCCTCTTGTCCTGGGGAATTTATTTTTAATCAGCTTTAAAAATATAACATAAAATAATCTAGAAGATGCAAGCCATCTTAGGGGAAATAATTCAGTCAAAGCTCTAATACAACCAGGAATATATACAGAACCCAGAAATAATTTAATGAAAAGCTACAGGCTGAGGAGGTACGTTAATTGGTGCTGTGTTCTGAATACTTAATAAAACAAAAAAAGCAAATAACAATACTATAAAACATTAATGAAAAAAAGAGGAGAAACAGTGAGATACTCGGTGGAATCTAATTTTATCTTCTAAAAAAGAGATGAATTGTTGGCATGTTATAATTTAGACCAGTGTTTCTCAACTTTGGCAAGTCCATGATGTATGGATCCCAATTCCCAGAATTCCCAAGCCAGCATGGGAAATTTCAAAAAATCTACGTATATTAAAGTTGCCATGGTTGAAAAACATTGACTCAAAGCTACCCAGCAAGAACAGGGGGTTAGTTCATGTGGCCTTCCTATGGAAAAAGGCAGCTTGGATATGGGATCATCCTATTTCGTCAGAAATAAAGAAAGAACAAGAATTCATTTTTGTTTCTCATTGATTTCTTTATTGTAGTAACCTGCGCCTCCCCCAATACCAGTTCTGACAGGATGTGAACATTATAGGCTTTTAAATAAGCTTAAACATTCCAGGGGTCCAGAAATTGAAATATGATAACCAAACAATACCATTTATTAAAAAATATTTGAGACTAATGGCATCAACATTCATTTAACAGGCCCAAGGCAAAAACAAATGCCTTGACTGGTTAGCAAGAGTAATTCAGAGAATAAGCAGTTAATAGCTAACACAGAAATATTAAATATTAAAATTTAACAGAGAGACCTTAAGCTAAAATGACTGATTGCAGAAAAGGAGAAAATGAAGGAAATAATGTTAGCGTAAGAAAAAGAAAAGGGAGAAGATTTTGCAGAAGTTGAATTGGTAGAGAAAAGTGAATAAAAGGTTATTCAGAGAAAAATTGCTTTATTTCTGGATCAATTTGTTTAGGAAAAAACAAGGAGTTACTTATTCTTGCCTGCTGGTTTGGACAGAGATAGAAATAGAGATAGAACCTGGCTTAACTTCTTCTTTTTTTTTTTTTTTTAAACAAGTTTTATTAATTTTCAAAACACACAAGTCATCATTATCCATTACATGTTTAACCTTTTTCCATTGTAAATTTAACAAGTCAGATAAACTATAATTCTATTTTAAACCATTTCCATATAAACATACAAAAACCTCTTATCCAATTTCCCTTTATTTCTCTTTACTCTTATTCAATTTTATTATTATTATTTCATCTATTTCTTTCTGACTTAGTTACCATTATTCTCATTCTATATTTCTACAAGGTTTTATTAATTCTCCCCAAAAAAACAACAACATATACACACAATACACAAAACATAAAAAAGATCTTTTTGGAAAGTAACTTGGACCCAGGTATCTCTCTTTTCATGGACTTCAATTATATTCATGCTCATCTTACATATCATTACTTATTTTATTTATCATTCTAAGTCTTCTATATTAACTTCTCCACATATTTCACTCTTCTTAATTCTATCTTAATTAATCATCTTAATTTGAGTTATTATATTTATATCTTTTGTCCATTCTCTATTGTACCTTTGTCTCATTCCTTTTAAAAAGAAAGAAATTTCTCCTGAAATCACTAATCAGAGTGTGATGCCTTTCTATCTCCCCACTAAATTAATCAAATTAATCTTTAAAATACCCAATCTGATTTTGCTTGGTACATTCTAACTGAATAATACATCCAAAACAATTAAATACATAGTTAAACAATAGATCTAAATATTAAAAACAAAATACTATAATGAAAGTTTTATAATAACATCAATACCATAATCTTATTAAACTCTTTAATTAAAGTTTAATATTCTAAATCTCCCCTCATATTATATTTTCAAACCAATCATTATTAACATTTCAACATTTTAATCTCTTATCAACTCTCAAGCCATTTAAATTTTCTATTTCTGATACAATACTACAATATCATCTTATGTACCTTGCAAAATCTCTTTGAAGAAATTATACTTATCCTTTATCCCTAAAAAAAAATTCTTTTTTCCCATTTAATTTCAAAACTTTGTAGCTTTTCTCCACCTTTTCCCTTTCTTTCTTCTCCCAACAAACCTTTCTACCCCCCCTTCTTCTAGCCTCTGCCTTACTGGCTTCCCTTCTCTGTCGTATTCCTCTTCCCTTTTGTTTACCATCCTTATATTGATTTTGCACCTTGTTTTTCCCTTTCTTAAATGTTTTTTTAAATCTTAAATCCTTTATTTCTCTTCTTTTCCCTCTTCCTTCCCTCTTGGTCGAGTTCTGAGATTTACTAAAGATGGCTTCCTCTCTTTGTTCTTCTTCTGCTGTCTTCATCTGTTGCAATGTTTGTTGATAGTTAATAAACGCCATTTCCAAAAAAAGGCAGGCTTCTTTCAAACCAGCTTTACCATTTTGTTTTGCTTGCTCATAATCTTTTCTCAGTTCCTCGATAGAAGAAGCCATTATAAATCTTTTCTTTTCTTTTCTCTTACAACAGCCAGAATATTCCAAAGGAAAAATAAGACAATCCCAAAGTTCTCAGTCAGTCCAAACCAAGACAGAGTTCCCACTCTCTCCTCCTAGGGTAGTATCAATTAGAGAAAAAGAAAGTCCAAATCTGTTTCTTAAAATCTTATTGCAATATATTTTAGTCTTTCAATCCTTAAGGCATCTCCTCCAACAAGGTCTTAGCATACAAATATTTTTTTTTAGTCCTCTCTTTTCCCACTCATCGCTTAAAGCCAGTTTCCACCTAAAAAAAATAGGTTTCTTAATATTCACTTTTTATTCCGTAAAAAAAGAGGGTAAGCTATCCTTTCAGCACCATTAAACTGCCGCTTTTTTTCTCTTCTCGAAGGTATCATTCAGAAAGTCGTGCTTTTCAGGAATTTTGTTAAATATGTCTTAGAGTCCTAGGAACCAAGAAAAACTTTCTCCTCTCAAGCACTTTCTCCACTTCCTCCTGCGCATTCTTACCCGGCTGCCAGCTTCTTTGTGGCGGCCATTACGGACCGCCGCTGCACCGTCCTGGGAAAAGGGGGTTCTGCCGGCCGGGGAGGGGGTCTGCAGCACCCCCAAACCCTTCTCCGGATCCCCCCTACCTTCAGCTGCCCCTGCAGGGCAGCCTAGCTCCGTACCCGTCTGGGTCGGAGCCCCAAAAACGGCTAGCGCGGCAGGGATCGCGCAGCTTCGCAAATCCCTGCCGCTCGCGAAGCCGACAAACCGGAAATCCTGGCTTAACTTCTTTTGGATTAAAAAAAGGGGGGGTGAGAGGAGAAATGAAAATTGCTCATTTGAGCAGGAGTTCTACTACTCTGTTTTAGTTGAAAAGAAAAAGAGGGGAGAGAGGCAGGATTACAGGAATACATTTTCTTTCCCTGAATGAAAACAAATGAGAGAAAGAGATGGGGAGAGGGGAGTAGAATGATTGTTCTTCTTTGAGGGAAAACAATAGTGAGAAAACATATGGACTACACAACTTGATCAGGGCAAAGCAATAGACGCAAATTACATAGACTTCTGTAAAGCCTTTGATTCAGTAATACATGACAAACTACTCCTAAAACTAAAATCTTATGGTATCTCTGGACAACTGCATAACTGGATAGAAGCATTCCTGTCAAACAGACAACAAATGGTCAAAATTGGGAGTGTCCTATTAAATTCTGTACCTGTCAACAGTGGTGTCCCCCAAGGCAGTGTTCTAGGACCAACTCTCTTCATACTCTACATAAATGACCTCTGTGATCATATTAAGAGCAACTGCGTTCTCTTCGCTGATGATGTAAAGCTATTCAACACCACAGACAATCCTGCTACCCCTCAAAAAGACCTCGACTATGTATCAGAATGGTCAAACAAATGGCAACTTCAAATCTCAACAAATAAATGGTCTGTCTTACATATTGGCAAAAAAAAAATAATAATCAGAAAATAAAATACAAGCTGAATAGTCAAGACCTTGTTGATGATCCAAGCTCTGTAAAGGACCTTGGAATACTCATTTCTAATGATCTAAGTGCTAGAGCCCACTGTAACTACATAGCCAAAAAGGCATTAAGAGTTGTTAACCTAATTCTGCATAGCTTTTTCTCTGGTAATATCACACTACTTACTAGACAATACAAAACATTTGTGTTGTGTCCCTGACTAGCTAAGTCTTCAACCTGGTCCGCATTTTGAGCGGGACCACCGACTGTTCCCATTGGTTGGTGCCGTTTGACAGCAGACTATATAAGGAGCTGTCAAACGGCATCAACTGGGGGCTTTTGGGGCTTCGGCTCCAGCCAGCCGGCTGCCAGCCCAGCTGGGCAGCCACGTTAATCTGTTACTGCTTCAAATAAAGAAACATTATTCTTCAGCTCCTGTGTCTGCCTGGTGTGTCCGTCCGACCAATACAACAATTTGCTAGACCAATTCTTGAATACAGCTCATCAGTCTGGAACCCACATTACGTATCTGATATTAACACAGTTGAGAAAGTCCAGAAATATTTCACAAGAAGAGTTCTCTACTCCTCTACTCACTGCAGAATACCTTATGCCACCAGACTTGAAATTCTAGACCTAGAAAACCTAGAACTATGCCGCCTTCAGTCCGATCTAAGTATAGTATATAAAATCATACATTGCAATGTCCTACCTGTCAATGAACACTTCAGCTTCAACCATAACAATACAAGAGCACACAATAGATACAAACTCAAGGTAAACTGCACCAAACTTGATTGCAGGAAATACAACTTCAACAACAGAGTGGTCAATGTCTGGAATACTCTACCTGACTCTGTGGTTTCTTCCCCAAACCCCAAAAACTTTAACCTTAGACTGTCTACTATTGACCTCACCCCTTTCGTAAGAGGTCTGTAGGGGGCGTGCATAAGTGCACCAATGTGCCTGCTGTCCCTGTCCTATTGTTTCTTTTTATTTTTCTTATATTTATCCATTTCATGTATTCATAACTATGTTTATACTTATACCTGTTATCTTATAATCGCTTGACAAATAAAATGAATAAATAAAATAAATAAATAAAAAGAATTTGTTCAGGTGAATCAGTACCTCTTCTTCTCTTGCTGAATGACTGAAGAACATTTTTATATCTCCTCAGGGAGATACAGTAAAAAAAAGAAAAAGAAGAAAAAGAAAACAAAGTCTTCACTTCATGCTTTCGGGAACAACTTTTCCTCTCTAGAATGAGGAAGAATAAAGTTACTTTTTAACCAAATGGACAGGATCTATCAATTATTATCCTCACTCAAAAGCCTCCTTTTGGCAAGACCTGATGAACTTGGAATATTGATATGACAGATTATTCTTGTCTCTAAAATTAACGCATTTCTTTCATATTGAGAATTAGAAAAATAAAGTAAGGGTAGAAGTTATGTCTTTGTGTTCATTATTATGACTTATCCTTCCTTTCTGGCTTATATATACATTCCAATTAGCACAGATCTTATGTTGAATATATTAGAATTCCTTCCTTTAAGCCAGGGGACTCCAACCTTGGCAACTTTAAGACTTGTGGACTTCAACTCCCAGAATTCCTCAGCCAGCTTTGCTGGCTGAGGAATTCTGGGAGTTGAAGTCCACAAGTCTTAAAGTTGCCAAGGTTGGAGACCCCTGCTTTAAGCTGTGTGTTTAGTTTTACAAATGCTAACAGCAGTTTGAAAATATTAATAATGTTCATGAGGATTATTTCCAGCCGATCAATATGTTTTTTGGGACTCATCATGCCTGGGTTTTTAAACAGAAAGGCTTCTCCTCTGCCTTTACCAGGTTGGAGACATTTTTTTCCACAGGCAACACACATCCAACACCTCCTCCTTATTCCTTTGCCCTCCCAAGTATAATATAAAAAGTTAAGATATGAAGCTCCAGCCAATAAGTATTTTTCATAAAAAGGACCCAGTAAGAATTTCTATTTGCCTAAAATATGATTAATTAGTAATTTTCATCACGCTGGTTAAATTAATGCTCTTTTCAACTCCTAATTCTTAAAGTATAAGTCTATATTGTGTGAAGAAAGAAATGGTTTTAAAAGCAGAAAAAGAGGAAAGGCTAGGGCAAGATTACTATAATACTGAAACAATGAAAACAATTAACAATAAAAGGTCAGTGTCTGGTTTGTATAATGGTTTTTCTATTGGAATCAAGACTACCAAATAAATGGATAGAGTTTAATAGAATTGTCAAAACTCCTTTCTTTCATTTCCTAAAAATGATTTCACAAAAAAACCCGTTGGGTTTGAAAAGGGTAGACTTAGGTTCCTTTCAATATCATTTTTGTTCCTTATGGCTTCCAGAGGTTTTCTGAGCAAAAAGAGGTCACTGAAAGATGTCCAGACCTTTTTACAGACCTCCTAGACTCCTTGTAGAACATAAAAGTGCCAGCTTTCACTATCAGAGTGAGCTCAAACAAACAATACATTACATTGAATTAAATACTGGCGCTACCCAAATACGGAAGCGTTAAGAGCATCAGGGTTGCACAAACACTGAGCCAGGCAATTGTAAAAGAGCTTATCCCTCCTCAATGAGAAAATGGGAGGGGGGGGAGGGGAGAGGTTGGCACCCATTTTCTATTCTGTACATGTTGTGGGAGGAGGCGTGGATAGTGGCTGGGGGGAGATGCTGAAAGGCTTCAGTGAGTACTTCACTAAGGTGTGGGGTTTCTAGCCTGGTGTCTTAACCATTTATTAATGAGTTTTAATTCCCCCCCAAAATTCCAAAACCAATCATTACTTGAGATTCAGTTTAGGACAGTGATTAAAGGCACCAAGCTAGAAACTGAAACACAGTGAATTTTAGACCCGCCTTAGGCCCGGAAAACTGCATATGACTGGTCCGTGCAGTTGTCAGCAGTCAAGACTGATTTGAAGGCACAAAACCATGCACAAGCATTGCTTCTTTTTTCCTCAAGTGCTAGGAGTGATCTGGTAGCAGCCAGATACTTCCGGTATCGGTCCTCAGAGAGAAAGACCAGGAGATAGCAACGGTGACAGATGTAGCCAGGCCAAGTGAGATGTAGCCAGGCCAAGATATAGCCAGGCCAACTTCAGGAAGAAGGAGTAAATAAAGGCCAAAGAAGTCCCAGTAGTAGTAGAGCATTCAGGGCTGTGACTCTTCCAAACCTCTGATAGAAGACCTGAGATTGAGGAAGACACAAATCAAAGAAGACACAGGCTCTCCATAGTGGTGAGAAGGGAATTTTTGTACTTTCATACTACTATTACTATATAATATAAATTTCAGACACATCTAATGGCAAAATTACAGAAGCATCTTATGACACTTGATTGCCTTTATTTTCTAAAGCTTTTCTGATGTAAAGAGACCATGGAAGTAGAGACTGTTGAAATGATTTTGCATCCTATGATACCAAGAAAGTCAGCTACTTACTTAAGAATATACAGTATGTGCCCTATGATTCCCCCCCCCACTTTTAGGAATATGACTAGTGTGCAGATAAGTTAAGTGGTGGTGTTAGATTTTGCTAGAGCAAGTGTAGTCTGGTACTCCAGACCCTAAGTTATTCCAGGACATATTTTACCTTTCTAATCTAATATCTGTATACTAATAAAGTCTCATTCTCAAGATATTTAACTGGACAAAATGGTCCATTATAGAGCAGTAATTTTTTAACCAAGTTACCTCAATATATTATGTTACAGAATGTGTCCAAAATCTAGGACCCATGACCCCTAGCAAGGGTCTAAGATCCAGAGGGAATGGAATTTGGGGGTGTTGTGGCTGCTTCTGGCTAGGGGATGCTGCTGTGTTCCTGCTGAGGTCATATGATCTTAATTTTCAATATTCTGTAACAGTTTCCCAGCCAGTCTCTCAATCCCTTGCTCTCTGCCTCACATAGCCACAGCAATTTACTTGCGTACTGTTCTTGAACTTGCAATTTCCTGCTGGCTTCCCCACTGATTTTCCTTCAAGCTTCTTACAAGCAAAGTAAATAGGGAAGCTGGCAGCAGTTCAGGAAGGGTGGGAAGAAGAAAGGAGGGAAGGAGGGAGGGAGGAGGGATTTCTGGTTCTTCCTGCCAGTTTTCCACAAGGAAACTCAATGGGGAAGCCAGCAGGAAGTCAGAAGTCGCTCCTGCTCCTGCTGCTTTTTTGCCCACCATGATAATTCTGTTTCTCTGTTTAGGTAAGCAAATATTTCTAAAATGATGACCCAGCAAGGTACAGGTAATATAGTATTTTTTTGTTTTTTAAACATGTGAATTGTCTTGTAGAATATATACTAGAAAACATTACATGAGATTATGTTTTACACACACAACACATTTACTATTCATTTTATTTTAAATAGCTCATCAGTAAGAAGACATTGATCTTAATATAGTAAAATATTTTCTGGAAGAGATAAATGATTATTAAGAGTTTATTCAGTTGCCTTTTTAAAACCCTCGCAGCACGTTTGCACTAGATTCAAACCCATGGAAGCTATTTTTTTCCCCAGTGCACAAATGCTTGAACTAGAAAATGCCCCCCTTCACCGAGTACCTATTTTTTCCTAGGTCTGCCCCTCCCCCTATGTTAGGGTGTCAATGGAAATTAATCCTACAGCTGTCAAAACACTTTCTGCTCATCTCTACAGTCAATGACAAACCTTTGTTCTTACATGGTAGAAATCTTCTCTGCTTTGTGGTTTGGGGAGAAAAGGAGTGCTGGATGCTGAACCATTTATTAATCTCAGTTCTCTGTCAGAATAAAATTGTACGTTAGGATCAGTCAGATTTCAGTTCTGTGATCCGTTTAAGAAAAGCTACTGATCTGGACTAGCTAAAGAGGCTAGCACTCCTCATAATATCAAAGATTATTACCATGAGGTAAAACAGGGTACAGAGGGATGTTATGTGAGGGGGGAAGAAAGTAAATTGAATCTCTTGAAACATCTCTGGTTAATTTGCAGCAGACAAGCAAGGCTTTCTGATTACCAAGTTGTTACTGATGAACAGCAACAAAATAATTTCCCCTCCACTCTACACTGTTAAAAGTAAATCAGCAGTAAATTTAGGAGGTAGGAGTGGGGGAGCAAACAATGGGTTATCGCCGAGAATCATGAGCCATTCCTTGTTGAAAAGGCAGTGTAACTCTGGATATTCAATCCTGGAAGATCAACAGCACATGCATTTTTTTTTATAAGCTCATTTCCTATCAGTGAAATGGAAAGCTAGATCAAAATTATTCAGTGTAATCAGTGTTTTATGAAGCATTTCCAAATTAGGCAGAATTATATTCTCCATATGTAACAGAATACTCTTCTTCTTTCCTTTGTTTCCTCCCTCTCCCTCCCCACCCCTGTCCCAGTAGGAAGGTAATTCTTTTTTCTGACTTTTTCTATTTTTTCTTTCTTTCTGGTTTATAGTAAAGTGGGATTTTTTTAAAAAAACAACAACAACAGTATATTTTAATATTTTGAAATTGCCTCAGTTAGACTACTTGAGCTCCGACATTAAAATATTGCTTATGAATTAGTCGTCCAATTGCTTTTTTATTATTAGCAGAGGGACAAGGGTCCTGCCAACAATATTATATTCTATCAGTTATTTAAGCTACAGAACATCAATTTGAAATGAGTTTTTATATAGCTGTACATCTGTTTTACAAAACATTTAAATTCGTTCAGTAAAATATGCAGTTATGGCAAAGAAGTGGATCATGTTTGGAAATGAAAATGAAGTGACCAATTGCCTATTCAGAATGGCCCACAGCCTCCTAGGGAAAGTTGGACAGAATAGCAATAGCATTAGCACTAGCACTTAGACTTATATGCTGCCCTGTAGTGCTTTACACTTAGAGTACTCTCTGACATTTAAAGGATGGAAGTCTGAGTCAACCTTGAGCTGATCAAGATTGAACTTCAGACTGTGGGCAGAGTTAGCCTGCAATACTGCATTCTAACCACTGCACCACCAGAGCTTGGTGGTAACTCCACAAATATTACCTCAGCAGATGCTCATATTCACTCTGGTTTGGATTCAATTTGTGATCAGCTGGCTACATAAGATAGTCAATATTTCTTTGAAGGAAGGCATAATGACGCTCACTTAGAGGACACAGTAGTGCATCCACTCCTGAAGAAGTCCTCCTGGATCAAGTTGTTTTTTATTATTTTTGCTCAGCGTCTAAAGTTCCTTTCCTTGCAAAAATGATTAATACCATCAAGACATGGCAGTTTGTCTTTGGTAGGCAGTAGGCATTTTTTGACATCTGTTCTGATAGTTATTCTGGTAGGGTTGTGCTCCCCAAAAGGAGCTGGTTTATAACTTTCATGTTCACTTGAATTTGTGGCTCCTACTTAAGCATTTGGTGGAAGCCACAGCCAGAAGCACTTTTGAGCAGGTTCAGCTGATATTATCAATTTCAATGCCACCTGGACAAGGTTGCCTTGAACACCTGGACTGCTGCAATGAATTTATGTGGGACAACCTTAGACAACTTAGAAATTACAAGCAGTACGAAGTACAATAGCTGGACTTCTGATGGACCATCCCTATCAGATGATCATAATAGTTATTTTGAAGTTGTATCTTTAACTGCTAAAAGGCTTAACTGCTAAAAGGCTGGTGGTTCTGCTTGTATATTAGAAAGGTACAAGAGTCATTAAAAAGACTCTTATTAGTCCACCCTTCTCCCAAGATTCACGGAGCACAGATCATATAACACATGATTACATCAAATTCACAATATCAAATTCACAGCCCATGGGCCGTATGCGTCACGTACTGGTCATGCCCACCCCTGGTTTAGTGAAGGGGAGAAAAGACATGATATGTCACGTGATGACAACTTGACATCGTGAGTTTGACACCCGTGATATAACATATTGATCCCATATAATGGAACACTTTTCTCCTAGTGGTATGGACTGTTGTAAATTAGTTTAACATCACAGGGATCCCTGTGATGTTCTACCTTTTTATTAGTGATTTTCATTAATTGTATTCCATTTTCAATGTTTTGTTTCTATTTTAATTCTGGGTGCGATACAACACCTAGTTTGGATAAAGAGAACACTCTAGTAATAATTGTTTTCCAAAATGGAGGACAATTTTTTTAGTGATTTCTTTTTTTCCTTGTAATCATCACAAGGCCAAGATCAAATGGTAAACTGCTCAGATTCTTCCACCACCAACCATTTTAACAATTTTTAAAATATGTTATTAATCTTGTGATGAGTACCGGTATAAAGCAATGTCTACATTGCAGAATCCTGACATTGCGATGCAAATACTAGTAATGTATACATGTCAAAATTTGAGTCATTTTGTTCCACTTAAATTAGTCAGTGAAAAATGTAGGCAAGAAAAATTTGACACATCCCTGATCTAGGAGGCAATGGTTGCCCAAAGATGTTGTATGGTACATGGCTTTTTAACCAAGACATTCATCAAAGCAAATGTAGTTTTTAGCCCTTTTTCCTACAAATTGCATCTATCAAGGCTTTATAAGTAAGCTATCATCTTAAAATAAGAACCTGCTAATGGCTTTCAATCCCTGATTTACGTTTATGATCAGGAGGTTAATTAGAAGCTGAAATGGATAGAAAGCCAGGAAAAAATATTCTAGGGATCAGGCAAGGCCCTGGTTTGTCTTTCTTTCATGTCCTTTCATATCAAGATAAATGACTGCATAAACATTTATCGTTAAAGCCCAGAATTTTTAGTCAGATATCCCTGAGTTGGTCTCACAGGCTACTGTTACTTTCCATGTGTGAGAATGACAAGTTTATGTTAATGCAAATAGATCCTATCCAGAATATAATTGAAAAAATGACTTATCTCACTAAGGCTTCCATGTTGCACTGGAACATCAAAAACATATTGTTAAGTCTGGAAGGATGGGTCCAAGAACAGAGACTCAGATAGTAACAACAGCTCTTTATTAGTGACTTCCGATCTGAGCTAGCTATCCTAGCCGCAGCAGCCCCTTTTATAGAGCTGGCTGCGGCTAAGCGGCCAATGACAATGATTTGAGCTTGCCGCGCTTGATTTGCCCAATCGCGGCAGCCCGTTAACTAGCCAATCGGATCAATCTGGAGCGACCAATCACGACCCGCTGTTAGCGGACCAATCCGATTGCAGGCTTTCAAGCCTGCTAGTCCGGAACACCCCTCCCCTCTAGGTTCCGTCTAAGGGGTGGGGTTATGTAGTCTCGCAGGTAGGCGGGTCTTCGCACCTGTCTACCTGACTTGTGCTGTTCAAAATGTCTGTGCCCGGTCTCGGGTTCCGCCGGGCTGCTCGCTGGGATTGCCTGGAACGGTGAGCCGGTTCCATAGCTGTGACTCCCTTCTGGTGACCTCGGGATGATTGAAACGCCTCCTTCGTTGCTACCGCTTGGGCTCTCAGGGTTCGCTGAACCTGCTCAGTTGCTGCTACTAGGTGAGACGACCGATTGCCAAGGCTCTACATCAGCTGGTGAGTATTGTAGGCTTTGATGTGGTGATCGTGGGGTTTGTTCTTCTAGGCCAGATGTTGGTTCAATTTCAGAACCCCCGGTTTCCCCTCCCCCTCTGGTTTCGTGTTTGGGGTCACTGATGGGAGATGTGGTCAGCCTGGATCATAGCTGGTCGATGTGGCATTTCCACACTCTCCCATCTGTGGTTTCTAGGCGGTAGGAGCCGGGGCCTGTAATCTGAGTTATTTTGGCAGGGATCCACAATGGGTCACCTGAAAAGTTTTTTGCAAATACAGGGTCTCCTACCTTAAAGGCGCGGTATTTACTGCTGGAACCCAGGGGCTTTTCCGGGGTGTATGCAGAGTGTAGGCGGTCTAGAGGCGATCTGAGTTTTCTGGCCATCAGAAGTTCAGCTGGGCTTTTGTTGGTCGTACTGTTTGGTGTAATGTGCTGGAGAAGGAGCATCCTGGTGACTTTATCGTGGATGTTGCCTTGTTCCATTTTTTGTAGAGTTCTTTTTGTGAACTGAACCATTCGTTCAGCTCTACCATTCGCCACCGGGTGAGCTGGTGATGTCAATGCGTGTCGTATGCCACGGTCTGCTAAGTATTGTTTGAAGGCTAAAGCGGTAAATTGAGGGCCATTGTCGGATACCAGGACATCTGGTAAGCCGTGTTGCAAAAAGTCTGTTCAATTTCTTGATGACTGCATCTGTGGTGGTAGTCTTCATTTTGTTAACCTCGAGCCAGTTAGAGTATGCGTCTACTGTTATTAGGAAAGTATGCCCTTTTGTAGGTCCCACGAAATCGATATGGATGCGCGACCAGGGGCCTCTGGGCGTTTCCCATTCGGCTGGTGGGGCTTTTGGTGGGGCCGAGCGTGTATCTTGGCATCTGCTACAGGTGGCGACCCAGGTTTCAATTTGTTTGTCCATACTTGGCCACCAGGCGTAGCTCCTCGCCAGCGCTTTCATACGTACGATGCCTGGGTGCCCGTCATGCAGTAATTGTAGAACTTTTTTTTGTAGTTTTGCTGGTATGACCACTCGGTCTACCCACAACACGCACCCTCTTTGTGAGAAGGGTTCTGTTTGTCTGTTCTTGAAGGGTTTAAAGGTTTCATTGGGTTCGATTTCTGGCCATCCCCTCTCCACCCAGCCAAGAACTCGTGCCAAGCATGAGTCTTTTTTGGTTTCTAATGCGATGTCTTGTGCTGTTAGTGGAGGTGAGGGAAGTGTCTCAATTTGTAGTATTGGTAGTGTGGGAGCCGGGTCATCTTGGAGTTCTGGTAGTGGAGAGCGGCTCAAAGCGTCTGTGTGGGGAATGGTTTTCCCCAGGCGATGTCTCAATTGATAGTCGTAGGCGGCTAGGAACTCCGACCATCGTGTCATTCTAGGGGATAGAATATGTGGAGTAGGTTTGTCGCCTGCCAAGATGCCAAGTAATGGTTTATGATCTGTGATGATGGAAAATGATCTCCCATACACATACTCGTGGAACCTTTTGATTGCAGATACAATAGCGAGGGCTTCCTTGTCTAGGTGACTATAGTTCCGTTCTGTTTTTGACAAAGTTCTTGAAAAAAAATGCAATAGGCGCCTCTGTACCATTTGGTAGGACGTGGCTCAGGATGGCTCCTACCCCGAAAGGTGAGGCGTCACAAGTCACAGTTAATGGAAGTGTTTCATTATATTGGATGAGCACTGCATCCGAAGTTAAAAGGTCCTTTACTTGTTGAAAGGCATGTTCCTCCCGTCGTCCCCAAATCCAGGAAGCCTTTTTATCGAGGAGTCTATGAAGGGGTTCAGCGACGGTCGCCTTCTGGGGTAGGAAAATGTTATAAAAGTTAATGAGTCCCAGGAAGGCTTGGAGGTCTGTTTTGTTTTTTGGTCTCGGGGCATTTTTGATGGCAGCCAATTTCTTTTCTGTAGGGTGAATTCCTTGTTTGTCAAGGAGGTAACCAAGAAATTCAACCCTTTCAGTGCATAACTGGCACTTTTCCTTCTTTACCTTGAGGCCAGCGTCTTGGAACTTTTGTAGGACTGTTCTTAGTCATTTCTCTAACTGACTCCTTGTTGGGGTGGCTATTAACACGTCGTCGAAGTAGGGCACGACCCCTTTAATGCCCTGCAACAACCTCTCCATCAGACTTTGGAAGATGCCTGGTGCTATGCTTACTCCAAACTGGAGTCTGTTACATTTGAATGCGCCTCTGTGTGTAACTATGGTTTGGGCTTCGGCAGTTTCAGCATCTACTGGCAACTGTTGATAAGCTTGGGCCAGGTCAAGCTTTGCGAATATTCTGCCACCCCCAAGTGAGTGAAGGAGATGCTGGACCACTGGTACCGGATAGGCGCTCTGCTGTAACGCGTGGTTGAGGGTGGCCTTGTAATCCCCACAGATTCTCAAAGATCCGTCAGGTTTTATGGGAGTTACAATTGGGATCTCTATCAGGTGTGATCAATGGGTTCTAACACGCCTTGTGCAATTAATTTGTCCAGTTGCTCGTCAATTTTGGGTTTGAGAGCAAAAGGGACTCGGCGTGGTTTTAGGCGAATGGGCACGATATCTGGGCGGAGATTAAAAGAGATAGGGGACCCCTTGTACTTGCCTAGATTTTCACTGAAGACTTCTTGGAAGTCCTGGACGAGGGCCGCTTCCCAGTCTTCGTCTTCAGTCTGGTTGATGCCTGCCATTCCGATTCCTAATGGCGCGAACCACTGTAGACCCAGTAGGCTGGGTCGGTCTCTGTCAACGATGGTGAGTGGTAGTATTGCGGTGTGGTCCTTGAAGGAGACCTGGAAATGACTGGATCCAGCGACCGGAATCCGGTTGCCCTGGTAGTCCTTTAATATAAGTCTCTGGGTGCTGAGGTTGGGAATCAGCTGCTTTAGGGTTTTCCAGGAGACCATGGATAGGGAAGACCCGGAGTCCACTTCCATGATGCATGGTTGATTTTCAATGGTGACCTCTACATGGATTTTTTTGGTGTCTAAGAATGAAGCGTGGCCGATGGTGATAGTCTGATGTGCTTCTTCCCGTCTGGGTGCGCCAGTAAACTTCCGGGTTCTGTTGTACTGGTTCCACTGGTTGTTTGGGCGGTCCCGATTTGTGGTGGGGGTGCCATCGGTTTGTCGGGGACTGTTTTCTTTCCGTCTGGGGCTGGAACCTCTTTTGTTCTGGCATACTTTAGCAATATGCCCTCTTCTTTCACAAAAACGACAGATGGCGTCTAGGATTCTGCATTCGGATCGTGGGTGGTTTCCACCGCATCCGGCACATTGGAAATTCAATTTACGACCCCGCTGGTCTCGTTGCTCACGTTCTGACCGGAGTCTGTGGACTTCTTCCTCTTCACTATCTGATGAGGATTTGATGTCTTCATGATGGGTGGCTGACGTGCATTTCTCTGATGGCGTTGCCATATCGTTGGTGGGTTGGCGGCTGGCCCCATTTGTCCGGCGCATTCATGCTGCTGATTTACGGGTGGCTTCAGCTGCAGTGGCGTCGGCTATGGAATCCGCAAGGGAGATGTCTCCCTTGGCCATGATTTTGCTTTGGACCGTTGGGTCTCTTAGGCCAAGGACGACTCGATCCCGCATGGCTTCTTCTAGTTTAGTGAAGCCACACAATCCACCTAAATTCCTTAGGTCAGCCACAAAATCCCCGATGCTCTCACCTTCGCGTTGATCCCTTTGGTAAAATTCGTGTCTGCGGATGAGAGTCGGTACTGCTGGGGTGTAATGGTTGCGAAGGATGGGAGCAAGGGTATCCCAGTCCATCGATTTGACTTCAGCCGGTTTTGCAAGTGCTTTGGCCATCTTAAAGATGGCGGGTCCGCAATGCTGGGAGTGGCATCCTTCAGATTGTTGGACTCTAGGAACATTTGAAATCTGTCCATATATGAGTCCCAGTCTTCGCTGGCTGGATTGAATGGGGCGGGTGGTATAGCGCTGCTGGCCATTCTGCCGACGTCTGCGCGCTGTCAGCCACGTGCTCTGTCAATCTTCTGTGAGTGCTCAGTCAGCTCTGCTGTCTCCGTATCCCATCCTCGTCGCCAGTGTTAAGTCTGGAAGGATGGGTCCAAGAACGGAGACGAGACTCAGATAGTAACAACAGCTCTTTATTAGTGACTTCCGATCTGAGCTAGCTATCCTAGCCGCAGCAGCCCCTTTTATAGAGCTGGCTGCGGCTAAGCGGCCAATGACAATGATTTGAGCTTGCCGCGCTTGGTTTGCCCAATTGCGGCAGCCCGTTAACTAGCCAATCGGATCAGTCTGGAGTGACCAATCACGACCCGCTGTTAGCGGACCAATCCGATTGCAGGCTTTCAAGCCTGCTAGTCCGGAACACATATGATCACATAGATCCTGTTATGAAAACGTTTCTAAATCTTGGCTACTTGAACATGCGTGGACTTCGCCTATCAGCATGCTGGCTATGGAATTATAGTAGTTAAAATCTATACATTTTCAAACTATCCAGATTGAGACACATTGTCTTAAGACAGGGTCCCCAAACTTGGCAATTTTAAGACATGTGGACTTCAACTCCCAGAATTCTCCAGCCAGCTGTGCACAAGTCTTGTTTGGAGGTCTCTGCCTTAAGACTTAAGTCATTGTTACTTCCCATAACAGCCTCAACTTGAGAGAAAGAATCCATATATTCAAAGTGGCCCAAATGTTTGGTGTTTTGCACAGTACTGATGTTACATGGAAAACTAGTGACAAAAAATTGTATGTTTTATTATTGGTGGTGGTATGTGTCTGTGAGAGTGACAATTATAAATATAACAATTACAAAGCATTTATTACCATTTTATTTTCTCACAGGGCTTTTATCCCAACATATTTTAGCACACTATCTTCAGCCTTATTGGAAAGAAGAGGCCTGTATTCATTTCATTTCACAGAGAGGCTTTGTTGAAGCTGTGAGTCTAATGTCAGCCTACTACCAATTTTATAACAAAATTGTTCACCTATTTCTAACCCCACTTCTAAGTAAGTTCCCTGTTGGAGATATATCCTATATTTGTAGTTTATTTCTTCTCTCAGACCATCATTATGTGATCATTAAACTGCTAGATTTAATTTCACAGATGTTATCACATTCACAGATAATGAAACAGACTGTGATAGTCTGGCTAGAAACAAATGATGTAATTAAAGCCAAATTTTGGTATTATTTTATACTAAAGTTATTTTATATTTTTCTACAGAGTATGTTTTCCTTTTATATCTTGGCAATGTAGTTTTATAGCCTAATGATTCAATCTTAGGTATTTCACATTGAAGCATTCCAACACTTGTACTTTATTTTTTGCTTTATTTTTCCCAATTTAATAATTTCTTTATGCATTGCCATCTGACTTCTATAAACCAAATTACAAAACTGTATGCTATTCTGATCAATGATTAGAAGAAAGATACTCTGATCTGTTGGAACAATCATGTCAAAGAGTAAAATACACATAAATATATTAAATATTTTTGTTTCATTGCTGCTTGTTAATTAAAACTGTATTTTCATAAATCTTAAGATAATTTTTAAATTAAATCTTTAATTTAATTATTTTAAGTTAAGTTATTAATTTGATAATTATTAATTAATTATTAAATTATTAATTATTAAATCTTGGGGTTTTGTCACTCTCCTTTTACTTGATGTTCTCAATATGCTTCATGCTTAACCCAGAATGCTGGTTAATGTTTTATTCCCTTTTGTGGCAAGCAACACATTTTTAATGATTAGAGTGCTTTTAAACAAAGCATTTTTGGTTTGGGGCAAATAAATCTGACTCTAATACAAAGAATTCCTTAGTATTTTTGATATTAAGATACCAGTGAATGGAATTGTATCCTCTTACTATTTATTTATTAGATTTATTTATTGATTAGATGTATTTATTTATTTATATGATTTATTTATTCATTAGATGCACGTATTTATTTGATGTATTTATTTATTATATTTTAATTGGTTAGTTTTGAATATTGCCTGCTGCTCTTTGAGAAGCCTTTAACACTGCACTTTTCAAAAAGAATGAGTAGAGAGGAAAGACATAATTGCAGCTTCTCCAATTTTCTCTTTAAAAATGTTTTTGCACTAATTTTTGGGAGAGTGAAAAAGCTGAAAAATCTGTCTTCTCAGTTCAGTACAGCCATAGTTAAAAGAAGCATAGGAATGCTTTGTTAACCCCAAATCACACCAACAGACATTGGGGGAACAGTTTCAAAGGTAGTAGTTGCCTCCAGGATCAGCTGTCTTTGCAACACCAAGAAAGCATAAAACTTACCTGGGTGCAACCTCTGTACAGTATATAGACATTGCCGATCAGCTCCCTCGGTGTAAAACAAATGTATCCTGTGCCAGCACATTTGGGAAAAAGAGGTGTAAAGATAACAGCTGCTGCTAGTCTCTAGCTGCTAATCTCTTTGAAGGATTATAATTGCAAAAGATTTTACCCAATGAAGGCTTTGTGCTCATAGACTACATCCTTTTGCTTCCAGGATTGAAAAAAAATTGGTCTGGGATGAGACGTTGATGCTAGTTGGGTGACTCCATGGGGCTGTGTGTGTACTTTTGAGGGGCACTTGAGATGCGGTCACCTTGTTTATATTTATGCATGAGGATTGAGGGAGTACTTTTTAATCAACCTTTTTATTATTTATTTAATGGATATCAATGATATATTTCTAAATCCCTAGAGTCACTGGAGTTGAGTGGTCTAGAAATTTGAAATATATCTTGTGATCATGATTTTACTTCATTTTATTGCCATTTTATTGGGTTTGGAATATTTATTTTTGATGATGTTGATGTTTTAATGCTATATAAGCCCTCCAAAATCTCTTTGAAACGAACTGGGCAGCAAATAAAATTAAATAAAAATAAAATGAATTCTAATTTTAACTTTTCCTTGGTTGAAATTGTCTTGGTTTTTCTTTAATTGCTGTAGGTTATCCTGATAAATTACAGTGCTTTGTCCATGTGATGTAAAGGCATGCACATGCACCTTGATAATTAAAAAATAAATAAACAAATAGATTTGTATACTTATACCCAGGGGTGGGATTCAAATTTTTTAACAACCGGTTCTGTGGGCGTGGCTAAGTTGGTGGGCGTGGCTTGATGGTCATGTTATTGGCTGGGCGTGGCCAGCTCAACATCATTCACATTGAGGCACGCATCTCCTCGCCTGGCATCTCATAACTGTGGGGATGCTGCAACAGTTGTAAGTGTGAAAAATGGTGGTAAGTCACTTTTTTCAGTGCCATTGTAACTTTGAATGGTCACTCCACACAAGCAAAGTACCAGCAAAGGAAGGGAAAAAAACTCCAGAGATGTTCCTGAGACAGGAAGTCTAGTCCTGCCAATAATGTAATAAGGGTTAACGGAGAGGCAGTTTCTGTAAGCAATACCAGAATGTTTCCTTCCTGCCTTCCTTACAGGATTAGGCCAGTAATTTCTTCTAACAACCAGTTCTCCAAACTGCTTAGAATGTTTTTTTTTTTAAACAAATTTTATTAATTTCAAAAACAAACAAATCATCATCAACCATTACATACTTGAACCTTTTTCCATTATAAGTTTTACAAGTCAGATAAAACCTTATTTTATACAATATAATTCTATTTTAAGCCATTTCCATATGAGCATAAAAATACCTCTTATCCAATTTCTCTTTACTTCTCTTTACTCTTATTCAATTTCACTATTATTATTTCATCTATTTCTTTCTGACTTGGTTACCATTATTCTCATTCTATATTTTTACAAGGTTTTATTAATTCTTCCAACAACATAAACACACAACAAACAAACATATAAAAAATCTTTTAGGAAAGTAACTTGGCTCCAGGTACCTCTCTTTACATGGGCTTCAATTATATTCATGCTCATCTTACATATCATTACCTATTTTATTTACCATTCTATATCTTCTATAAAAACTTCTCCACACATTTCACTCTTTTTAATTCTATCTTATTTAATCCATCTTAATTTAAATCATTATATTTGTATCTTTTGCCCATTCTTTATTATCCCTCTATCTCATTCCTTATAATAAAAAGAAAAAGAATTTCTCCTGAAATCACTACTCAGAGTATGATGCCTTTCTATCCTCCCCCTAAATTAATTAGATTAACATTTAAAATAACACCTAATACTCAATCTGATTCTGCTTGGTACATTCTATCTACTAATTTTTTTTTTTAATAATAATAAAAACAGAGTAATAAATCCAAAATGATTGAATACATAGTTAAATAATAAATCTAAATATTAAATCTTATAGCTTTCCCATTGCCTCTTCAAAAAACAAATGCTACTATAATAGTTTTATAATATCATCAATACCATAGTCATATTAAACTCTTTAATTAAAACTCAATATTCTAAACATTCCCTTTAATATTTTATTAAATTTTAAAATCAATCATTATTAAACATTTCAACATTTTAATTTCTTATTAACTCTTAAGCCATTCTAATTTTCTATTTCTAATACAAGTGTTACAATACCATCTTATGTACCTTGCAAAATCTTTTTTAAAGAAATTGTACTTTACCCTTTGTTCCTAAAAAAAAATTCCTCTTTTCCCATCTAATTTCAAAACTTTGTGGCTTTTCTCCGCCTTTCCCCTTTCTTTCTTCCCCCACCAAATCTTCCTACCCCCCCTTCTTCTAGCCTCTGCCTTGCTAGCATCCCTTCTCTGTTGTGTTCCCTTTTTCTTTTGTTTACTATCATTATATTTATTTTGCATCTTATTTTTCTCTTTCTTGAATGTTTTTTTAAATCTTAAGTCCTTCATTTTCCTCGCTTTCTTCCTTCCTTCTTTCTTAGTTAAATTTTGAAATTCATTAAAGATGGCTTCTTCGTCTTCTTCTTCTTGTTGTTCTTCTGCCTCGATCTGTTGTATTGTCTGTTGATAGTTAACCAGCGCCATTTCTAAAAAAAGGAAGGCTTTTTCCATACCATCTTTACCGTCTGTTTTTGTTTGCTCATATTCTTCCCTCAGATCCTCAAAAGGAAAAGCCATTATAAATCTTTTCTTTTCTTTTCTTTTTTCCCTCTTTCTTCTTACACCAACCAAGATATTTCAAGAAAAAGATAGAACAATCCCAAAGTCCTCAATCAATCCAAGCCAAGACAAAGTTCTCCCTTTCTCTTCCAGGGGTAGTATCAGACAAAAGAAAAAAGAAAATCCAAATCTGTATTTTAAAGCCTTATTGAAATTATATTTCTGTCTTCAAATCCTTAAGGCATCTCCTCCAACAACATCAGACCAAATGAATATCTTTTTTGTCCTCTCCCTTCCGACTTATCACATAAAGCTAGTTTTACCTGAAAAAAAAACAGGTTTCTCAATATCCACTTATTAATTCCGTCGGGAGGAAGAATAAACTTTCCTTTCAGCACCTCAAAATTGCCGCTTATTTTCTCTTGTGGAAAGAATCATCCAAAAAGCCATAATTTCCAGGAATTATATTAAATGTATCTTAGAGTCCTGGATCAACCAAGAAAACTTTCACTCTCAAAGGCTTTCTCCTCTTCCTCCTGCGCATTCTTACCCAGCTGCCGGCTTCTTTGTGGCGGCCATTGCGGACCGCCGCTGCACCGTCTTGGGAAAAGGGGGTTCTGCCGGCCGGGGAGGGGGTCTGCAACACCCCCAAACCCCTCTCCGGATCCCCACTATCTTCAGCTACCCCTGCAGGGTAGCCTAGCTCCGAACCCGTCCGGATCGGAGCACCAAAAATGGCTAGCACGGCAGGGATCGCAGAGAGTCGCAAATCCCTGCCGCTCGCGAAGCCGACAAACCGGAAGTCCCAAACTGCTTAGAATGTTAACAACCAGTTCTAGCGAATAGTGTGAACTGGTAGAATCCCACCCCTGCTTATACAACACAGTTCCAAACCTATGATTTAGGCATCTTTTTTCATTTCTTATTTACATCTGAAAATACAAATATATCACCTTTGGGAAGAATGCCCACTAACTCAGTGGTTTCAGTTGAAAGTTGCTGGAAAAAATGGAAAAATTATAAATTGGTCACTAATCCTTTCAACTTACTATTTATATTTCCTAATGCATAAAAAATAACAAAACAACACAATTATTTAAGTTGATTTCTAGAAACTTCAAGTATATTATGTTAGATCAGTGGTATTTGTAAGTTTGGGAAATTGTTCTGGCTAGAAAATTAACACAGAGCCCTCAAAATTCTAAAATGAATAACAATTTCAGTAAGGGTTAACCATCATTTATTAAGCATATTAATAATGTATACCGTAATATATTGTCTTATATGTACAAGCATTGTTTTGGGCATATTGAATATCGATATTTGTCGTGATTAAATCTCCTCAAGATTGTGTATGTGCATTTTCCAATGAGTATTATTATTTTTTAGAATGAGTTGGCTTGTTATTTTGTATGGACACTCCCCTTTATTTTCATGTAAACAGAGGAAACAAAACATTACATGACCTGCATTTTTGTAAACTGTACTTCACTTTATCTGATTCATAAAGTTGATTAGTGTTAAGCATAAGGCTTTGGCTAGAGAGTTGCATACTTCAGCGGGTAAAATAGCAATGCACATAAATCAGGCATTTTGCCTGATGTGCTATGCAAACCATCTGTGTTACATCATTCATGCATCCAGGCTTGTACAGTCAACCCAGCCTTATCTGCCACTGCAGGAATTTATGCTATGCTTTATGAATGCTAATAACTGTGGCCCTTAAGACTTGGCTACTGTAGAAACTGTACTATTCCAACACTCCACAGTGTGCCTGGAGGGAGGTTAGAAAAAACCAAGATGATGGTCAGAATGTTTAATCAGAAATAAATAACAGATTTGAATGGGACCTTGGAGGTCTTCTAGTCCAACCCCCTGCTCAAGAAGGATACCCTATATGATTTCAGACAAATTGTTGTCCAAATCTCTTAAAAACCTCTGGTGTTGGAGCACCCACAACTTCTGGAGGCAGGTTGTTCCACTGATTAATTGCTCTCACTATCAAGAAATTTCTCTTTAGTTCTAGGTTGGTTTTTTCTTCAAGGCTTTGCCTGTTTTTCTTTGCACTTTGCACACACATCCCAAAGGGGCAATCCTTCAATCATATCAACATAAACTCATTCTTGACTTGTTTTTTTTAAACCAGATTTTGTGGAGATCTCTGCTTAAATTTTATTGGAACATAGAAAACATTTTACAAAGGACACAAAACCATGGATTTAACCAGATTAATCTCTTTCCAGAAAATATTTATAGTACAACTAAATCCTGCTGGGGGGAAAAAAGAAAAATTGCTGACAGACAATGTTCTTCTAAAAAATAATTCTAAGGATCCTTTAAAAGAACTTATATGACAACATTGAATCATCCAAATTTGTGGACTATAAACCTATCAAATTTGCTTTAAAAGGTTCCATCTCAACAGTGGAGCAGGATAAAGTGATCACATATCATAACTGGGGTTCCTTATTGCAAATATTTTATGTATAATACCAGAATATTGGCAATACATGCGTGGATTTGAAAACAGCATTCCAAGGTTATTTCTAGATATTGCAAAGAATCATGCCTTGTGTTTGATGAGATGAGGTATATGGCAGTGGTGGGATTCAATTTTTTTTACTACCAGTTCTGTGGCTTGGTGGGCATGATGTGGCTTGGTGGGTGTGGCTTGGTGGGTGTGGTAGGGGAAGTATACTGTAAAATCTTCATTCCCACCTCACTCCAGGGGAAGGATACTGCAAAATCCCCATTCTCTCCCCACCCCACTAACCTGCTTTCCAGCTCCATTCTCCTGTACAGGGCAACAAAAGAAGACCCAGCCAATCAGCTGGGACTTGGGAGGCAGAGAATAGATGGGGGCGGGGCCAGTCAGAGATGGTATTCTGAACTACTCCAAATTTCCGCTACCGGTTCTCCAAACTACTCCAAATTTCCGCTACCGGTTCTCCAGAACTGGTCAGAACCTGCTGAATATCACTTCTGGTATATGGTCATCGAGGGGGATTTCTGACTTTTCTTCCTCTCGTGTTCTGTGATTTTGCAGCAGTAGGTTTGCTCAGTGAATAAAAGTATTCAATGAATATTTAATAATAAATATTATTAATATTTATAAATAAATAATAGAAGTATTCAATGAATACTTCAGCTTCAACCATAACAACACAAGAGCACACAATAGATACAAACTCAATGTTAACCGCACCAAACTTGATTGCAGGAAATACGACTTCAGCAATAGAGTGGTCAATGTCTGGAATACTCTACCCGACTCTGTAGTTTCTTCCCCAAACCCCAAAAACTTTAACCTTAGACTGTCTACTATTGACCTCACCCCTTTCCTAAGAGGTCTGTAGGGGGCGTGCATAAAAGCGCACCAACGTGCCTACCGTCCCTGTCCTATTGTTTCTCTTATTCTTCTTTTATTTTTCTTATATGTACCCATTTCATGTATTCACAACTATGTATACACTTATACTTATTATCTTGTAAACAATTGGCAAATCAAATAAATAAATAAATAAAGGTATTTGCATGCTTTCAAATTGCTAGGTAGACAGGAGCTGGTGCAAATAACAGGAGCTCACCCATCATGTAGCACTTGGGGTGTTAGCTGACAAGCTCAGTGTCTTTAACCACTGAGCCATCACAGCCCACCACTTAGTGAATTAAAAAAACAAAACTAAATGAGAACTACCAACACCAGAGCTTTAAGAGTCCAGAAAGCTAGGTAAATTTGCCTCTTCAAAACTACACAACAAAATGCCGGCAATGGATGACTTTATTGTTCTGAAAAGGGAAAAGAAGTGTGTTTTTAGGCACAGATCTACATAGAGAGGATAGGAGCCAGTGTAGACTTGAGATGATCCTCAGGGGAGAGTCAGACAACTCCACCCTCAACCATTAAAGTTCCCAGAGTGAATTCAGGCCAATCACTCTCAGCCCTGTTTACCAGACAAGTAATTGGAGGCGCTCAATTTACTCTGCCTTGAGATTCTGAACAAAAGGCAAGATTTAAATCTAACAAGTAGATAGGATAAATCACTCAGTTGCTGGAAGACAAGTGGACAAGGATTGGTTGATCAATCTCAGCAATTGTTCAAGACAGTGTTGATTGGCTGGCAATTCTTCTGTGTGACCTCCAGACTTGCAAAGTGATAAACATGTCCAGGCATATAGCATCCTCATGTCTGAATAGATATGAAAACAGTCAAAACTGTCTACACCAATTACAGCTGTGTTTCCAAGAGAATTCAAAACGATTGAATGGGAAAGATGTTCAACAGAAAATGCTCCCAGACTAGAGAACAAAGGCATTTCACGACTGAAACTTCTGAATTTTTTATTTGCTGTATTTATAGAACACCACCAACTCTGTACTCAAGGCAAAATACAGAACTCAGATTAAAAACAGCTGTTGAACTAGAATAAAGCCAATACATTTTAACAATACATGAGAACAACAGCGAGGACATTTATTACTGTGTGGAATGCTTAAGGGCACTTCCTAAAAAGCTTTTACTGTGCAGTTTTCTTGCCTCCAATCAATCATAGAAATTTATGAGGGCTGAAAGGATCCTGATATCTTTATCTTTTGTTTGGAACCCACCTGTGTTTTCCCACTGCTTTTACTGTCTTTTTAGCTTCTCTTCAAATATTTAGTTTAGGAAGCCAAGCAGAATAGCTCACAATGGCTTCTGAATGATAGCATGGGGGCCCTTTGAAGGCACCTATAGTCTGGCTTCACACAACATACTAGGCCATACTTTAATTTGCTTGGTTAGTATGATATATAAACCAGCCACAGGGGCATTTAAAGCATGTTTAAGATTTAGTGTATTAGCAGGCCCAGCTATAAATACCACTGATTTATTGCTTAAGACGCTTATGTGAAATTAGTGATATTTCTCCTTATGCTATTGTTGGAAGTTAAAACCCACCCCCCTCTTAGAAAAATGAAATATCTGAGGATATATTAAAAAGGCAGAATATTTCCCCTAAAAGAGAAGTAGAAACCCAGAGAGGCAGAAACTCACCACCCCCACCACCTTTGTTAATGGGCCATTAAGGCCTGGGCCAGTCTATTCTACATAACAAAGATCTACCTCCCTTAGGCAGAACCATTCATTGTACCACCCACCAAGTTTCAACCAAACTTAGCACACAGACAATCTACAAAGCTAGCTATGAACTCTGACAGCAACCAATCAGGATACTCTTCCTGTGCCCCAGGAAGGTGAAAGCCAGAGAGGGTATAAAACCCAGAGACTCTCAGCATCTCTTCCCTTTTCTTCACACAAGAGCTCCAAGGCATGTGATCTTGTCCACCATTAAACAAGGGGTGGGATTCTACAGGTTTTCACCTATTCGCTAAAACCGGTTGCTAACTTTCTAAGCAGTTCGGAGAACCGGTTGTTGGAAGAAATCTTTTGTTTTTTTCCACCCTTCTTGCATTCTTGGTAGTATGCCTAGACTTACTGTCTCCAAAGGAGGTGTTTTTTTTCTTTGCTGGTACTTTCTTAAAGGGGAAGGGTTGTTTTAAGCTTTTTACACTGCTGTTGGGAGAAAATACTCCCCTATTGGAGTTAGCACTTTGAAGAAATAATTGAATAATGAAGCAGAGCTGCTAGAAAGAAGCTTTTAATGACAAGGAACCAAGATGAGTGACATTCAGCAAGGCTTCTTGGCTAGCTAGAAAGATTGACATTCAAACGTGAGTTTACATACCCTTTCTGAGTTTTGGTCTAAAACTGGTGACCATTCAAAGTTACAATGGCACTGAAAAAAGTGACTTATGACCATTTTTCACACTTACGAATATTGCAGCATCCCCACTGTCATGAGAGGCCAGGAGAGGAGAAGCGCCCCTTGATGTGAGTGACCACAAGTTGACCATGCCCACCCAGTCACATGATCAGCAAGCCATACCCACCAACTAAGCCATGCCCACAGAACCGGTTGTTAAAAAAATTGAATCTCACCCCTGCATTAAACCATCTTTCCAAACAGCCTCCATGTTTCCAGTGCCTTTCTCCCCACTTGGAAATGAACCCAGAAGGATATTTCTTCCAACACTATGTAAAGCATAATAAAATTTTGGTTTTTTCTCTGTTCCGTAAGTTGCATGATTGTACTGTTCAATAGTTCCATATGACCACTCTTCTTTTTTTATGGACAAATTATGAAAGCCCTTACAGAACCATTCGACGTAATAGGACTGAATCACAGTCACTCTGAGAAATGTGTCATTAAGTAAACCAAACCTTACTTTCTGAATCCACCTGATGAAAGGTAAGCGGGATGTCCTTCTGCCTCTCAATTGGTTCTGACTTATAGCTTCTTCTCATAGTCTGAACCGTATATCTGCAAGAAGGACCCATACAGATTACTTACTTATGTTTGACCTGCTAGGGCAGGGGTGGGCAAACTTTTTGGCTCGGGGGCCGCATTGACTTTTAAAATTTGACAGACGGGCCGGGTCAGCACAAGATTTTTTGGGAATCGCCCCCCCCCACCCTTTCCCCCCCCCTCTTCTCCTCCTTCCCCTCCCCTCGGAGGCCCCCTGAGTCAGGAGTTGCTACCGCCAGCGCGGCTCCGCGCGGCTCCAGTCCTGCATTGCCTCGGGAAGGGAAAGGCAAAAGGAAGAGCCGCGGCGGTGCTTTGCAACGGCAGCAGCGGCACCGGAGGCTCAGGCTCAGCGGCTCCTGATTTTGCCTTTTCCTTCCCAAGGCAACGCGGGACTGGAGCCGCGCGGAGCTGCGCCGGCGGTAGCAACTCCTGACAGCCCCAGCCAGACACCTGAGCATCAAAATAAGGGACCACCCCTTTTAGTCCTTGTAGGAGGCACTCCATTAGGCTTTGGAAAACGCTTGGGGCCACGCTGACACCAAATTGCAGCCTGTTGCATTTGAATGCCCCCCTGTGCGTTACAATAGTCTGTGCCTCTGCCGTCTCGGGATCAACCGGCAATTGTTGATATGCTTGCACGAGATCGAGCTTTGCAAAAACTTTTCCTCCCTCCAACGAGTGTAAAAGGTGCTGAACTACTGGAACGGGGTATGCGCTCTGCTGTAATGCATGGTTCAGGGTGGCCTTATAGTCACCACAGATGCGCACGGATCCATCTGGTTTCACGGGGGTTACAATTGGGGTTTCCCATCTTGCATGGTCGATTGGCTCTAGTACCCCTTGTGCGATGAGTTTGTTCAGTTGCTCATCAATTTTTGGCTTTAAGGCAAAGGGGACGCGTCTGGCTTTTAACCGGATGGGGGCTATGTTCGGGTTCAGACTAAATGATATAGGGGTCCCATGGTATTTGCCTAACGTCCCGTCGAATACGTCCTGGAACTCCTTCATCAGGCTTTCTTCCCAGTCCATCTCGGAGACACTGTTGATTCCTGTCACCTCGATTCCTAAGGGTGCGAACCATTCTAAACCAAGGAGGCTGGGACAATCTCGGTCGACGATTGTCAATGGAAGGACCTCAGTATGTCTTTTGAAATTTATTTTGAAATGTCCCAATCCAACTACCGGAATCTTGTTCCCTTGGTAATCTTTTAATGTCAAGCTTTGCTCTTCAAGTTCTTTTCTTTGGATGTCGGGTATCAGGTTTTTTATTGTGTTCCATGATACCATTGGCAGATATGAGCTGGAGTCCACCTCCATCTCGCATGGTTGCCCTTCTATTTTAACGTTTATGCAAACCTTTTTTGCATCGGTTGTTCTGGCATTTCCAATGATGAAAGTTTGGTGTGTTTCTTCTTTTTCGTTGATTTGCTTGCTTCTGTTTTCTCGGCTCCAACGACTCCCGGTCTGTCTTTCTCTAGCTCTGGGGGGGTGCTGCCTCATCTTTTGAGACTATAGCTCTTTTTGTTTCAGCGGACCCTTGCAATGTGCCCCCATTTTTCGCAGTGTCTGCAGATGGCGTCCAAGAAACGGCACTCTGAACGCGGGTGGTCTCCTCCGCATCCAGCACACTGAAACTCGGGCTTCCTTCCTCTCTTTTCTTGCCGGTTTCATTCTGACTGAAGCCTATGTATTTCCTCGTCTTCGTCTTCAGTGTCGGACGAGGAATCGATGTCTTCATGGTGGGTGGTCGCAGTAGTGTGTTTTTAGGTACCTTCTGCTTTCTTTTCCCGGCTTTGGTTTGGGCTGTTCTGTGTTTCTCGGTTGGTTGTGTTCATTTGCTGCCTCGTAGCCACTGATTTCTTTGCTACTTTGGCTGTGGTGGCTTCAGCGATAGCTTCGTTCATGGTGATGTTGGGTCGGTTCAGTAATTTGCTTTGTAAAGTAGTGTCTCTCAATCCTTGTACCACGCGGTCTCTCATGGCTTCATCCATGTTGAGAAACCCGCATGCTCCTCCAATGTCCCTCAGTGCTGCTACGAAATCCCCAATACTTTCGCCTTCTCGTTGGTCTCGTTTATAAAATTCGTGTCTTCGGATGAGGTTGGAGACAACCGGCGCATAATGGGCTCTCAGTATCCGGTTCAGATCTGGCCATGCCATCTGCTTGACATCATGGGGTTTGGCCAATGCCTTGGCCATCTTGAAGATGGTAGGGCCGCAATGCATCAGGAATACAGCTCTCTTCCTCTGGTCAGTGATTCCTTGCAGTTTGTTACTCTCTAAGCACATAAGGAACCTGTCGATATATGACTCCCAGTCTTCTTCGGCTGGGTTGAACGGTGCGGGTGGCGAATTATTTCCGGCCATCTCTTCGATTGCTCGGTTCTCATTGCCATGTGCTTACAGTCTTTTTCCTCTTGATCCCATCCTCGTCGCCAGTGTTCTGTTGTGGAACAAAGACGGACTCGAAGACTGGAGTTGAATTCAGCTCTTTATTAAGTGTCAGTAACTTCAACTAAACTCGAGCCGCGGCAGCCTCTTTTATAGCGGCTGCTCTTGGCTTACGGCCAATGGCATCGTTTTAAACTTCCCGCCGTTGGCGGACCAATCGCAACAGTTGTTAAACCGCCAATCGCTAGGCGGCAGTGGTTGTCCAATCAGAATGTGGTATTACGAGTATGCAAATGTCTATATACAACAATTACCTTGCACATGCATTCATCTAAGTAGAATATTCTCGATGACCAAGTATGCAAATGTCTATATACAACAATTACCTTGCACATGCATTCATCTAAGTAGAATATTCTCGATGACCAAGTATTCTATTTATCAGGATCCTGGCTGTATGGGAGGGGGAAAAATCAAACTCATGCTTGATCAAACACAATTAAAATGCCTACTTCAGGATTTACTACTCAGTATAGCACAAGTGAAGGGGTGAAAAAGATCAGCGTGAAAAGATTTTTCTTTGTTTGTTTACTTAACTTGCTGAAAAGTTATCAGTGTCACCTTGGATATGATTTATGTTTCAGATTCTTTCCTTAACCTAACCCAACCTGCTTCACTCTTTCCCTCTTTTTCTTTTTCTCTTGCATTAAACAATAGTGGCAATTCTGCAATTCCTGTAAAGGAATGTATGACCTTCCTCTTGTCCTTCCATTCCATTTTGTCCAGAATTTGTACCCATATACCTAATAATTGTATTAATCACTCAATATTTCCACACTAGGAATTTATAGAGCATTTTTATGGTGATACATCATTAATAGAGGCAAGTTTTAGCAATGTCTGGGTGACATTATAAATTACAAGTGTGGAGATATTCATTGCTTGTTTAGTTTTTAAACATTACACAAATATTTCACCTATCTTTGGTTTTCAAAAACAGTTATTTGGTATGTTCTTTATTGATTTCCCTTCTGGATGGCTTAAGTCTTCTGTGGCACACAGTGGAGTTATCATCCCTCCTGTTAACTGCAGTCCTGAAGAGACCTGTTAACTACAACAACCACAACAAAACACCATTCAGATATCACAGGGATGTCAAACTCACGTCATCACGTTGTCGTCACATGATATATCATGACTTCCCCCCCCCTTTGCTAAACCGGTGGTGGGCATGGCCAGCCCATGACGCATCTAGACCAGTGGTCCCCAACCTTTTTTGTACCAGGGACCGGTTTCAAGCAGAAAATTTTTGCAAGGAACGGGGGGGAGAGAAGAAGAGAAGGAGGCTTCGCTCTCGCTGCTCCACCAGCCCAGGAAGAAACTGCTTCAAAGAAGCGGGGGCTTTTCCTGTCGCCGCAGCTATTCCGAAGCGCCCGTTTCACCCCAACCCCCACCCCGCCCGCCCGCCCGCGGTTCAATCCACAGTGTCCCGTTCTGCCTGCCTGCCTGCCTGCCTTAGTTTCTGGTTGTTTGGGAGCAGCTTCGGCTGAGAATAATAACTATTCGCCTCTTTTACTCAGCCGAAGCTGTTCCGATTCAACCATTAACGAAGGCAGGCAGGCAGGCAGAACGGAGCACTGGGTTGAACCCCGCGCGCGTGCGCGCGGGCGGGCGGGCGGACGGGATGGGGGTGGGGGAGAACGGGCGCTCGGAGGCGCTGCGGCGACAGGAAAAGCCCCCGCTTCTTTGAAGCAGTTTCTTCCTGGGCTGGTGGAGGAGCGAGAGAGACTGAGAGAGCTGACCCAGAGAGAAGGACAGGCTTCGGTTGCTTCCTCCCTCCCCTTCTTTCATTTGTGTCCTTGATCCCCGATCCCAGCAGCATTCACCGAAGGTGAAGAAAGCCGCCATTTTTTTAAAAAAAAAAATTCTTTGCAGCCCGGTAGAGAGTGCTCCACGGCCCGGTACCGGTCCGCGGCCCGGTGGTTGAGGACCCCTGATCTAGACCACAGGCCGCAAGTTTGACACCCCTGAGATCAGTGGTGAGATTCAAATTTTTTTAATACCGGTTCTGTGGGCGTGGTTTGGTGGGTGTGGCAGGGGACGGATGCTGTAAAATCTCCATTACCTCCACACTCCTGGGGAAAGATTACTGAAAAATCCCATTTCTTCCCCACTAACCTACTTTCCAGCTCTGTTCTCCTGTGCAGGGCAACAAAAGAAGACCCAGCCGATCAGCTGGGACTCAGGAGGCAGAGAATAGATGGGGGCAGGGCCAGTCAGAGGTGGTATTTACCAGTTCTCCAAACTACTCAAAATTTCTGCTAACGGTTCTCCAGAACTGGTCAGAACCTGCTGAATACCACCTCTGCCTGAGATATTACGTGAGCTCCTTTAATACACTGGACATTTACTAGATTTATTATTGAACATGTGTTTAGTAGTCTTTCAGAAGGCCTGTAAATCTGTTTGATAACTAAACAAAAAAGAGATGGGCCAGTCAATTTAAAAGATGTATTGGTAGTTTCATCCCAAATGAATGTATTATAAGTTTTCTGCTGATTTTTCCAACAAGTGTATTTGCATGGCCATGCTTTCTATCTATGTATTACTAAAACTCTTGTTATCATGGATTTTTATTTGGCAAAATGGTGGATCACAGAGCAACAATTTTGAACCATGATACCTCAGATAGCTAACTGGCAGAATCTGGGATCCATGATTTCCAAGGGAATGAAATTTGGGGACGTTGTGGCTGCTTTGGGGTGCTGCTGTGGTCAGGCAGGTGCTGCGGCACATGTTCATTTTGAACATATCATGACAGTTGCCCAGCCACTGCCACAATCCCTCAATTCTTCTCCTATCCAGCAGCAGCCACTCAGAAAAGAAAAAAAAAAGGGTAGAAAGGAAGGAAAGGAGGGAGAGAGAAAGGAAGGAAGATTTCTGATGCTTCGTGCTAGTTTTCCACAAGAAAACTCAATGGGGAAGCCAGCAGGAAGTCAGAAACTGTTTCTGCTCCCACAGGTTTTTTTTGCCCATTCTGTTTCTTTGTTTAAGTAAGGAAATATCTTAAAACAATGACTTAATGGTGCACAGGTTGTCTGGTTGTATTTATTACTTTGGGAGGGGAACAATTCAATTTTATTAGATACATTTCATGGGCTATTTCTGACTACAATTCACTATGGCAACTCATAGCCCCCTAGTGGGGAACTGAGGTCCTCCCAATTTCTTCTTTTTGCCAAGTGAAGGAAGTCACTGCTCTTAAATTGTTCAAGAGTGAAACTATAAAGATAAGACTCCTCACAGGTATTGTTAATGAAGGCAGATTAAGAGTCAGCTGTCAGGGCAGCACAAAATATGCCTGTATATTTTTCTGCCAACTTAAAGACTAGAGGAATGCACATTAAAATGGCCATAAAGAAAATCCCTCAGATGCTCGTTTAATGATCCTAACAATGCCAAATGCTTACATATGTGTACGGTAGCACCAAATTCATGTGGAGGCTTATTGTTAGTGACTTTCTCAAGATCATCACATCAACAAATTTTGTAAAAGCTGCCACAAATTAATGCCAAGATTAACTAGATTTACTTGGACAGAGACATTTCACCACAAAATAGAAAAGATACAATTCAGTAGCACTGCCAAGAACTCTTGTTACAACTGCAATATCTGTCAAAAGTAGCTTTTGGTAGCCTTTCCAGGGTTTTCAGGAAAACTATCACTGGTGGATTAAGTGAATTACTTCAATTAGCAATATAATTATAGTATTGTTGAATTCTATCTATCTCCTTGTCTCAAATGAAACATTGGAACTAATATGATGTACTATTACGCTCACTTAATATATGCCTTACTTATTTTTATCTTTGATTGCTTGGCATGATTTTGTCTCCTTTAATCACTTAATAGGATTTGAAATATAGTGCTAACTTGGTCATACTTCTGAGTGAATTTCTCCAGATGTGATACTGGTAGCCATGTTTTTGTCAAGCATCTGGGTTAAAACCAGAACTCTCCCAAGAATATGCAAAAACAGTTTTATTGATTTCAGCTTGAGTGGGTTTTTTTCTGTAAAACTCCAAATCACCTGAGGTTGTTGCTTCTCTTATTACTTTATCCAAGCTTTACTTTATCCATTTGCATTATACCTCCTACCGATTTTGCTAAATTGAACTAACTGCAGCTTGTCAGCATCTGATCAAGGCAATATTTCTTAGCTGCCTTTTTTTCACCCACAGTATTTCACGTATTCCTTTTCATATTTTATGTAAGCATAAACATAACATTACACTTTGTCTTCACACTCTTGCAAGTCCAGTGTTTGTGTTACCTAATTATACCTTCTGTTTAAGTATGACATTTAAGTAAGCCAGCTTATCTAAAGAAACCTGGAAAAAACATTTCAGAGGCTGAAACTGCGATACCTCTTTTCTGGCCTGTAATTCTTTCAAGTACTCCATTCTTAACAAATCTAACAATCCCTTCGCCATCATCAATCAAAAGGCACTCACCACTTTGATTTACAATAATCTCCCTAACGGTTTTTTATTTCCATCTCACATGTCCAGATATGATTCTGTTATCCTGCTAAGAAAAATATTGCATAAACATCCCTCAAACAATTATACTAGCTAAAAATTCTGTAGTCAACTGAGCATTGTTCATCTCTCTTAATCAATCACTTCTTGATCATAGCTCTATGTAAATAAGTAGATCCAAACCAAAGTAAGTAGTTGATTCTTCTTTATAGAAAGAGGCACCAGGCAAGGATATCACAAGATCACTGGCCCCAATATCTTCTATTGTCACTTATTGTTAAAAGTAAACCAAATTAGAAAAAAAATGTGGTGAGTGCTACTATAGAAGACTGAGGAACTTAGCAATGTAAACCATTTTTCCCCCTGGCACACACAAGAAATATTTGTATAGCAAGAGATATCTAGCCAGCAGAGGCAATACATCTTTAATTTTTACACTTCTATATTACATGTATAGAGAGCCAGGGAGATAGCCTTGAAAGAAATATTCAGAAACAATTATGTAAACAAAGAGGGCAGAAGCATTTTCAAAATTTCTTTGAATATTGAATATTTTCTTTGAACATTAATAAGAGGTTCAGGATGACTCATCCCACACTACAGAGGTGGTATTCAGCAGGTTCTGACCAGTTCTGGAGAACCTGTGGTGGAAATTTTGAGTAGTTTGGAGAACCGGTAAATACCACATCTGACTGGGGATTTTACAGTATCCTTCCCCTGCCAAGCCCACCAAGCCATGCACACAGAACCCGTAGTAAAAAAAATTTGAACCCCACCACTGTCACATTGGCTTGGTCTCAGAATTGCAGAAGTCTGTTACTGCAGGGGTCCCCAACCACCGGGCCACGGATCGGTACCGGTCCGTGGATCACTTTGCACCGGGCCGCAAAGAAAAAAAAATTAAAAAAATGGCGGCTTTCTTTGCCTTCGGTGAATGCTGCTGGGATCAGGGATCAAGGACACAAATGAAAGAAGGGGAGGGAGGAAGCAACCAAAGCCTGTCCTGCTCTCTGGCTCAGTGGCTTCGGTTTCCTCCCGCCTCGTTCCTCTCTCAGTCGCTCTCTCGCTCCTCCACCAGCCCAGGAAGAAACTGCTTCAAAGCCGGCAGGGTGGCTTTTCCTGTCGGCGCAGCTCCCCCGAAGCGCCCGTTCACCCCCACCCCGCCGCCAATCAATCCAGGTTCAATCCAGTGCTCCGTTCTGTCTGCCTGCATGCCTTCGTTTGTTTCGGAGCAGCTTCGGCTGAGAATAATAACTATTCGCCTCTTTTACTCAGGCAGGCAGAACGGAGCACTGGATTGAACCGCGGGTGGTGGGGCGGGGCAGGGGTGAACGGCGCTTCGGAGGAGCTGCGCTCCGAAACCACCAGAAACGAAGGCAGGCAGGCAGAACGGAGCACTGGATTGAACCGTGGGCGGCGGGGTGGGGGTGAACAGGTGCTTCGGGGGAGCTGCGCCGACAGGAAAAGCCACCCTGCAGGGTTCTTTGAAGCAGTTTCTTCCTGGGCTGGTGGAGGAGCGAGAGAGCGACTGAGAGAGGAACGAGGCAGACACCTGAGGGATGAGGCTGAGGGAGGGAGGGAGACACCTGAGGGATGGGGCTGAGGAAGGCAGGGCCGAGAGGCGGGGCTTCTCAGCCGTCCTGCAGGGACTATCTGTCGCTCAGGGTTGCAATGAGGAGGCATTGGCGCTCCCTGAACTTGGTGGTTTGCTGGCAGACGTTTTATTACCCGACTAGGTAACAACATCAGATGTTACCTAGTCAGGTAATGAAATGTCTGCAAGCAAACCACCAAACTCAGACTCCCCCCCCCCCTCCCGGTCCTTGAAAAAGTGTTTCTGCGTGAAACTGGTCCCTGGCACAAAAAAGGTTGGGGACCACTGTGTTACTGTAGCCTATGGTATGTGTGTCCCCTGACCTGGTCTGCTTTAAAAGTGTGACATCACGCATGCTTAAAAAAAGTTACTTAGCAAGCTTTAAAGATTACATCGTTGTATTGTAACTCACTCTTAACTGTGAGCCTTTTATATGTATTCCTAGTTGTAATAATCAAAATAAAGCCAGCATGTAATCTAATTTAACATCCTGTGGGGGAGCTAGGTACAAGAGCAATGACCACACACTGAAAAACAATGATTCCCAGAGAAATATTTTTAGCAAAGGATCACTTATCTGGGTTCCCAGATTATTGATTGGAGATACCAAACTATCCCTAGGTTTCGTCTGCTAGAAATGATGCCCTTTTGGGGGGGGCAGAAAGTCAATTATTTGTATTTCCAAGTTATCAACCAGAGATATCACATTGGTTTCTAGGGATACCATCCTGCTTAAAAATATCTCTTAAAAAGTCTACGGTATGAAGTTATGATGAAGTCTCTGATAAGATGTGATATCAAGCCATCTTCACATATTATTGTCTGTATCTCCTGTCTCTTAGGAAAGAAGACAAAAGCCCCCAGGTAGCTTGAATCTCAGAATAGACCTAAAATCCGGAACTTCCGGTTTGTCGGCTTCGCGAGCGGCAGGGATTTGCGAAGCTGCGCGATCCCCTGCCGCTAGTTTTTGGGGCTCCGACCCAGCTGGGTACGGAGCTAGGCTGCCCTGCAGGGGCAGCTGAAGGTAGGGGGGATCCGGAGAAGGGTTTGGGGGTGCTGCAGACTCCCTCCCTGGCCGGCAGAACTCCCTTTTCCCAGGACGGTGCAGCGGCGGTCTGTAATGGCCGCCACAAAGAAGCTGGCAGCCGGGTAAGAATGCGCAGGAGGAAGTGGAGAAAGTGATTGAGAGGAGAAAGTTTTTCTTGGCTCCTAGGACTCTAAGACATATCTAATAAAATTCCTGAAAAGTATGACTTTCTGAATAATACCTGCCAGAAGAGGAAAAAAGCGGCTGTTTGAAGGTGCTGAAAGGATAGCTTTCCCTCTTTTCCTACGGAATAAATAACTGGATATTAAGAAACCTATTTCTTTTAGGTGAAAATTGGTTTTAAGCGATGAGTGGGAAGAGAGAGGATTAAAAAGAAAACATTTGTATGCTAAGACTTTGTTAGAGCAGATGCCTTAAGGATTTGAAGACTAGAATATATTGCAATAAGATTTTAAACAGATTTGGACTTTCTTTCTCTTGGATTGATATTACCCCAGAAGGAGAAAGTGAGAACTCTGCCTTGGTTTGGACTGACTGATAACTTTGGGACTGTTTTATTTTTTTATTTTCTTTTGAATATTCTGGTTGTTGTAAGAAGAAAGAAGGGGAAAAGAAAAGAAAAGATTTATAATGGCTCTTTCTGTTGAGGAACTAAGAAAAGAATATGAACAAGCAAAAAAAAATGGTAAAGATGGTGTGGAAGAAGCTTTCCTTTTCTTAGAAATGGCGCTTATTAATTATCAACAAAAATTACAACAGATGAAGACAGCAGAGGAACAAGAAAGAAAGAAAGGAGCCATTTTTAATGAATCTCAGAACTTGATCCAGAAAGAAGGAAGAGAGAAAGAAAAGAAAAGAAGAGAAAAGAAGAAAATTAAAGGACTTAAGGACTTAAGATCTAAAAAAACATTTAAGAAAGGGAAAAATAAGGTGCAAAACCAATATGATGATAGTAAACAAAAGGGAAAAGGAATACGACAGAGAAGGGAAGCTGGCAAGGCAGAGGCTAGAAGAAGGGGGGGTAGAAAGGTTTGTTGGGAGAAGAAAGAAAGGGAAAAGGTGGAGAAAAGCTACAACGTTTTGAAATTAAATGAAAAAAAGAATTTTTTTTTGGATAATGGATAAAGTATAATTTTTTTTAAAAAAAAAAGATTTTGCAAGGTACATAAGATGAGATGGTAGTATTGTAATGATTTAAGAGTCGATAAGAGATTAAAATGTTAAAATGTTTAAAAATGATTGGCTTTAAAACTTAATAATAGGGGAGGTTTAGAATATTGTTTTAATTAAAGAGTTTAATAAGACTATGGTATTGATGTTATTATAAAATTTTTATTATAGTATCTTTTTTTAATATTTGGATTTATTGTCTAATTATGTACTTAATTATGTTGGATGTATTAGTTAGATAGAATGTACCAAGCAAAATCAGATTGGGTATTAGATATTATTTTAAAGATTAATTTGATTATTAGGGGGGAGATAGAAAGGCATCATACTCTGATTAATGATTTCAGGAGAAACTTATTTTCTTTTTTTTTATAAGGAATGAGACAAAGGGATGATAAAAAATGGACAAAAGATATAAATATAATGATTCAAATTAAGATGATTAATTAAGATAGAAGTAAGAAGTGTGAAATATGTGGGGAAGTTAATATAGAAGGCTTAGAATGGTAAATAAAATAAGTAATGATATGTAAGATGAGCATGAATATAATTGAAGTCCATGAAGAGAGAGATACCTGGGTCCAAGTTACTTTCCAAAAAGATTTTTTTTATGTTTTGTGTGTTGTGTGTATATGTCTTTTTGGGGGGAGAATTAGTTAAAAATTGTAGAAATATAGATTGAGAATAATGGTAACTAAGTCAGAAAGAAACAGATGAAATAATAATAATGATATTGAATAAGAGTAAAGAGAAGTAAAGAGAAATTGAATAAGAGGTTTTGGTATGTTGTATGGAAATGGTTTAAAACAGAATTATAATTTATCTGACTTGTTAAATTGACAATGAAAAAAGGTTTAAACATGTAATGAATAATGACAATTTGTGTGTTTTAAAAATTAATAAAACTTGTTTTAAAAAAAAAAAAGAATAGACCTAAAATCCTAGAAGAAAAGGAATTGCATAACTGTTACCCAGTTCCAGGAACCTGTCTGGTAGCATGCTGGGGATTACTGATAAACTGAAAAGACAGGAATGAGGTACATGTTTCTCTATAACTCTGAATGAAATACTTTTTCACATTTTATTCTGGTCTTAACATTGTCCAAGACTCCTACAGAACTGCTATATCCTAACTGGCTGCCATTAACGTAATATATAAGCAAGAGAAAACTTACATTTTAACAAAAGCAGGGCACCTGTGTTCTGACCCAAACCTTGTTCCAAGGAAACAAACACGAAACAGAGGTAACAGAAAAATCTTTTAATGATTCTTTACGAATTCCGTTCCTTCACGGTTAAAAGGCTGTTTCAAATTAATTATCTCTGATAAGAACAAGCCTTGCCAAGGTGGTGCAAGGCTGCCAAGAACACTAGATAAAGTTACTAAGAAATATTTCAAACACAAAGAGTCTCCAAACACCAACCAAGATATTCCGAACGTCCACAAGGCTTGAGTGCAAAAACTTTGCTTCCTGCAAAGAACTCCGGTTTCTCAGCTAGCTTTTATCTCTTGAGGGAGGGTCCATTACCTTGCAGCCTTACTCCCAAGTCGCCCGTGCTTCTGCAGCTGCTCTTTCTTTCAAGCAGCCCTGCGCGCACACGTGCTGGGCACAGGCTCCTCAGGAACCTCTTCATCACTGCTGCCAACCTCCACAATCTCCAAAGGCAGCATTCTACTCCCTGTTGGTCCTGGCCCCATCCCTGCATCACACGCAGGCCCCTCATCTGAGTCCTCGCTCTCCAAGACCCCAGCCGTCAGCACCTGCTGCCGGCAAACCAAAACAACCTGCCTAAGAGACCCTTCAAGTTTAGCCAATATAATCAGTACTTAGGGATGTTTGTAATTGTAATTCTACATCATTGTGATGGGCACACATTGACTATGTTTTATGTAAATGGGCTGCTATTTTACATTACTGGGTCTTTGAGAGAATCCAATGCCTGACTATTCAAACATATGTACTTCTACACTTAATAGGCCTGCTCTTAAGAATCCAGTGAGTTGGGCAGCCAGTAAATTCGAATAAATAAATGTTCTAACGAAGAACATCTAGTGAGGTCTCCAAAAGATTGTTAACCTATGTATATGTGTGTGCTTATCTGGATCTCATTACTGCAGTTAATTTTGAGTAGACACATCTATCAAATGAGTAGACACAACTATCTCATTTTGACACAAGGATATCTATAATGTATGAAGCCTTGTTCTTTCCAGACAGTTTCTAGAAACGGAAATCTACATTTCAAAAAACAATTTTAAAAAAATCACAGAACATTTTATGCAGCAGATATGACTACCGTGTTTCTCCAACAATACACCCCCCCAATAGGAAGACCCAGCATGTTTTCTAGGCATAAAATGAAATTAAGCCCCTCCCCCCAAATTTAGGCCTAGTTTAAAACATGTGAAATTGGGGAGGAGGCGGGGGGAACTTGCCATTAGGAGTGCCCCATGGGCAGCTACGCCTCACCATCAGCCGCTCCTAACAGCCAATCATGGTGGAGAATGGAGGGCTCCCTTACCCCTCCCTTACCCGGGTCAGCAGGCGGGCGGCATCAGCGTGGATGTCCGGCAGCATTTCAGCCGCTTCTCAGGCCTCCGTAGCTTCCACGGTTCCCACCGGTGCTGGCGCCTCTCTCACCAGCGCTGTCTCCAACAACAGCATCTGAGTCGTTCCCGCTTTTTCCCCATCTCAATAACAACAGGAAAAAAACATTTTGAGGTACCTGGGAGCACCACGCACTGCATTTTGGTTTAATCCCGAGCGGCTGGGTGGGCATGAGAAGAGCCGAGCGAGCGTCTCTGCTGCTGCTACCCTTGGCGCTCCAGCCTCAGGCTCTGCAAGTTTGCAAAAGTCCCGGTGCGCAGCCCGTTCCTGCATTCCAAGCGCCCAGGCTGAGCTGCAGCTGTCCCTCTCTCACCAGCGCCATCTCCAATAACAGCAGCAGCAGCGGTGGGAACCGTGGAAGTTATGGAGGTGGCTCCCCCACCCGAGAAGTGGCTGAAACGCTTCCATGGTTCTCGCCGCTGCTGCCGCTGTTATTGGAGAATGCGCTGGCGAGAGAGGGACAGCTGCAGCTCGGCCTGGGTGCTTGGAATGCAGGAACAGGCTGCGCAGCGGGACTTTTGCAAACTTGCAGAGCCCGAGGCTGGAGCACCAAGGGTAGCAGCAGCAGAGACGCTCACTTGGCTCTTCTCATGCCCACCCAGCCGCTCGGGATTAAACCAAAATGCAGCGCGCGATGCTCTCAGGTACCTCAAAATCTTTTTTTTTCCTGTTGTTACGGGGACGGGGGGAAAGCGGGAGTGACTCAGACGCTGTTGTTGGAGACGGCGCTGGTGCACGGGGGGGGGGGGAGAAATTAATTCACCCCCGAAAAGATGTCCTAGCCGTTTTTCGGGGCTCAAAAAAAAAAAAAGGCCCGGCCTTATTTTGTGAGAAACACGGTATTAACATCAGAAGACAAATTGATCAAACCAGTAAGGCTAGTAAAGGAAATAAGGAAATCTTGAGGAAATTTCCTGAGATTAGATTAAATTTAACTTTGTTAACATAAATATATCAATATATACAGAATTTATAACATAAATATATACAGAATAAAACCACAAATTATTATTATAGGGCTTATTATGGCACAAAGTTTGAGTATATTTGCATCAAACAGAAGCTTTAGATTAAGCTATGTTTGAATAAAATTATACAAAATATTATTTAAAACATTTAATTTTTTGTTAAAAATGTATTTTGGCTATAATTTAAATATTAAAGTCTCCAGTCTGTACT
Source organism: Notechis scutatus (assembly GCF_049901735.1). NCBI lineage: Eukaryota > Metazoa > Chordata > Lepidosauria > Squamata > Elapidae > Notechis > Notechis scutatus. The sequence continues at coordinate 139,658,950 of NC_142011.1, read as the reverse complement.
AAGACAAATTCTATTTTTGTACAACAGATTTTAAGGTGTTTTTTTTTTTCTATATATATTTCTGAACATTTTGCTAGAGCAGCATTGGCCATATTAAAGACATCTAATTATATGTGTGAAAAGTAATTGAAAGTCTTCTTTCAGCCTAGCGATGCAAAATATTTGAACTCTGTTCCTAACAGCATGTCTCCCTTTCATCATCTTGATTATTCTTTTTCAAGGCTGCCAGATTGAATTTTCTGAAGTTCATGTAATAGTTCCCCAGCTTGTGGCTTGGAAAGATCACATCCATGATTCAGATACTCATGAGTTCAGCTATATTTACAAGCTCTGACAAGAAAAAAAAGAATCAGATATACAGCCTAATCTGTATCTGTTCTGCAGGCATAAGAACATTGTTGTGAAAGGAGATACTGGAAATAAACAAAAGAGCACAGAAATGTGCTCTTGGATGATTACACCCAAGTTCTTGTTATTTGGAGAAAACCAGTTTGATATATCTGAAAACATCGGAGTTCCTGTCAATCATTTTACCATGGCAATGCATATTAGGATGGCATCCGTTGTGTTCTATGTGCTGTACCTGGAAGACCACTGGCATCCACTGCAGCTCATGAAATGTTGCCTGTGTGTACTGTAAGATAAAGGTAAAGGTTCCCCTTGCACAAATGTGCTAGTCGTTCCCGGCTCTAGGGGTGGTGCTCATATCCGTTACAAAGCAAAGAGCCAGTGCTATCTGAAGACATCTCCATGGTCATGTGGCCAGTATGACTAAACGCCGAAGGCGCACAGAACGCTGTTACCTTCCCACCAAAGCGGCCTCTATTTTTCTACTTGCATTTTTACATGCTTTCGAACTGTTAGGTGGGCAGAAGCTAGGACAAGTAACGGGAACTCACCCCATTACGCAGCACTAGGGATTCAAACCGCTGAACTGCTGACCTTTCGATTGACAAGCTCAGCGTCTTAGCCACTAAGCCACTGCATCCCTGTCTGTACCGTAGTATGTTCCTGATTAGACATGGTGTTGCATTCTGGACCAGATGTCACTTTAGAGTGGCTCTCTAGGAGCTTCAATGTGGAGTACACACAAGAGGGAGGTATGGAATGAATTAACATCAGTTGGGCTTTCCCACCTAGTGAAACTGGCAGACAGGATGGATGTGTGCAACAGCCTTCTGAGTGACAGATTCTATATGTTTTTCAAGTAGGAACTGTGAATTTCAGAGAATACACAAATTGTACACTGGGGAAATTTTTTCCCCAGTCCTAACCAGAGATGCCAGTGCATAATCTTGCTCTGCCTATGACCTGTTTGCATTTCTCAGCTGTCTCTCCCCTATTTGACCAGCTGCTTGGATGGAAACAACTTCGTGTCATCTCTTTTTGCTTATCTGCCTGACCCACCTAATCCTTGCCTACCTAACCCAGGACCAAAATGTTCAAATACCACCCCTTTCTCTTAGTTGAAATTATGCTGTTGGTTTCTTCAATAAAAAAAAACTTGATTTTGGAATATAACTACATAATAAAATTGTAGGGCTTTGCAAAGCATTTAAAGGGCTGCTTTGCAATGTGCAGTGGCATCAAACCACTGAGGAGGCACATTCTCAAAGGAGACTGATGAAGTTTCTTTGAAGGCTCTCATGTTGTGCCTACCTGAGATTTCATGCATAGTTATGTTGCTTTGCTGGTAGTTCCACCTAATGTGTTTGTTCGTTCGTTCATTCTCTCTCTTTCCCTCCCTCCCTCCCTCTCCCCCTCCCTCCCCCCACCTCTCTCTGTCTCTGTATTATATAGTTTGGGAAAGCCTGTGAAATTATTCTTCCAAAGGATGTAGCTCTCTCAACTCCCCAAGGAGGGGTATTCATGCAAATATGCGTTGCAAACCGCGTTGAGCATATTTTATAAAAATCTACTGACTAATAAAGCTATGAGTCTTTCAGAAACAATTGAGAAGAGGAGCTCCCAAAAGCAGTGTGCGTGTTTTCGCAGACTTCCTGATGAGCTTTAAAAAAAAAAATGCAGCTGCTTTGGTGATTAAGGATCAGATTAAAGATATAGCTGTTTTTACAAATGGGGCTGTTAAATAAAACAAGGGGTACTCTTGGAAGAAATATCCATCTGATTCAGTTCCAAGCTGGGAAAAAGACACTGGAAACACAGAGGCGGATTGCAAAGATAGTTTAATGGTGAACAGAACCACCAAGCACATGATCCTGGTGCAGCTGACCACATGCAATTGAATTGAGAGTGAGAGGTTCTTATACCTTCTCTTGGGCTTTGAACTTGAGGTTCCTGTTCCTGTGCAAGAACATGTATTCTATTGGCTGTTGTACGTTCTATTGGCTGGCTCTGTAGGTTGTCTCGGCTCCCAGGTTTGGTTGAAGTTTAGCTGATGCAATGCAGGGGCTTGTTGGGCAATTCCTATTGAGGCTGAGGGCTAATCCTACCTTTGTTCAGACCTTGCTGCAGGAAATTTTTGCCTATGAATAGAGCTAGCTACCTCTTTATCTCTTAAGTGCTGGCATCTGCTGTGGGCTATTAAGGAAGGTGGGGGGTGCTTTCCAAGAGCAGTTTCTCTGTTTCTCCTTTAGGGAAATATAATATTCTGCCTTTTTAATATTTCCTAAAATATTTCATTCTTCTGGGAGGGGGTGGCTTCCCACAGTACACAAGCCTTAAAAAAACAAGGTTACAAAAAGTTGCTACACTTGGTCTTCTGCATCTCCCAAAGCGGCTCTTCTTAGTCATTTTTGAAACAGGTCTAGCCCTACTAGTGAATACAGCGGCATTCTGTTCCTTAGTAGCCAGCAAGGCCCTAACAAGATTGCTCTTACAACTGCCCTCCCATTCATTTATACAGAGAAGTGTGCTTTTTTTCTGGGTCTGAAGGTTACTGTTAGGGTGATTAGAAACCACTAACAGTTTCATCCACTATTGATTTGTCTAATCTCTTTTAAAGCCACGAAAATCGGTGACCTTCCTAAAAAGTGCAGCAGTATATTTCATAGTTTAATTATACCCTGTGTGGATTGCTGACAGTTTAGCTTCATTTGATGATGGCTCTAAAAGAGAGGAATAAAAATTCTCGCTCTCTGCTTTCTCTCCATACCATGTGTGTAATTTTGTACTCCAGTATCGTCTCCTCCGTAACTCACCAAGATTGTCACTGCTTCTTAGGGTCTGTTAGGCATGCCGGAGTACTGATAAAATTCTGGGCAAAGTAGATACCTAAGTCAAGTGTAACTCTGCTAGATTTCTAAAAAAATAAGGCTGACATGTGAATGTGCGAGTTATTTTTCACGACTGTCACTTTCATGCACTTTTAAACAGATGGGATACATTGTGGAGCTGATGGGATTCGTTCATTTGCTGATGCTGTTTTGTTTTCCTAAAGTAAGGATTAATAAAATGGTATCACATATACAGTGAGTCTTTTTCTTCTTGAAACTTTATTATTATGTACACCTTAATTACCTTCTCACTTAACAATGGTGGTTAGAACCTAATTTCTGTCACTAAATGATGTAGTTGTAAAACCTAATAATGTCATATGACCATGCGGCTTAGAAATGCCGATTCTGGCACTTCTGGTTGCCATCGTTAAGTGAAACCCGTACTTTCATTAAGCAAGGATTCACATGGTTGCCATTTGCAACTTCCGGCTGGCCTCCCCACTGATTTTGCTTGTAGGAAACTGGCAAAGAAGGTCACAATGGCATAAACAGCAAGACCTGTGACTGTGGGATATTGAAACATCATAATTACAAGTGGGGTGCAGAGTACCCAGATTGTGATTGTGTGATCACCAGGACATTGCAACCATCATAAGAATGAAGAATAGTCACCGAATTAATGGTTGTTAGAGACTAAAATTTGAGACCAAGGAGAGCCAGGATAGATGCACTACTCCATTCCAATCTCATCAGAGGTCATCAACAAATGCAACCAACAGTATTTTCCAGTGGTGACATGGTGTTGTGGTGGCACAGGGAAACAACACTCTGTCCCCAGTGCCAAAATTCTTCTGATCTGTGGCCTTTCGAGGTAAGGTCCAGTCCTGGGGGGACTGGCAAGAAAGAGAGAATACTTCAGAGGTGACGCAAAGAGGTATGATCTCCCGCTGTGCTAAGAAGGGGCCCTCAATTCTGATGAAGAAGGAGCCAGCCTTTATGGCTGACCCGGAGGCTTGACGTCCGCATTTAAGAAGAAGGAAGCAAAGAGTGCAAACAGTGCAGTAATAATGGTGGGAGCAGAAGAAATTGCCGAGTTTTCACTTTTGATTGCTGGTGAGGAGGTGTCCAGAGGAGCAACGAACAAATGTGACAGCTCCAAGCAGTAAACGGGTGGCAAAACGAAGGGGGGAATGGATCAGGAGGAGGGTGAAATACAAGACCAGTGGCGGAGTCATGGAGAGGAGAAGAAAAGACGATTGAGATTAGAAGAGATCGAAAGTGCTCTGGAAGACTGGGAGAGAGTACTGTACCTGGAACTGAGGTGCTGAAACTTTTCCACTAACTTTTGTTGCTCTAACGGCGGAAGAAGAGAGAAACGGGGAGAAGGAAGGACAGTGACAGTGAGAATTTAACAAGACTGCCATTTTGAAGGCAAGAAAACAGCTGATTGTCAGTTTTACAGCTCTATAGTAAGACTAAAGATTTAAAAGATGATTTACTCTTGAATTGCTTAACCCATATAACCTAACAGAAATTTTATATGTAAACCTACCTATTCTATATGTAATTTTTATATTGATACCTATATTTACACATATACCTATATTTATACTTATACTTATACTTCTTTTCATACAGTCATATATAGATTGAAATATATTGATACTCATATCTTTATATTTTTATTAGTATTTATTGTTATTTAACGATATATTTAAATTTAGAGTCATAGTCTTAGCTATTTATAATTATAATGGAACAATCCTATTAAACAATGTCTCAATTAACCTTATTAATTAATTAACTGATGAATTAATTTGTCAAATAATTAATGAATAGATTGTATTGAATAGATTGTATTTTACTACAATTGTTTTTACTGTTATTAGTATTAATACAAAATGTATTAATTTAGAAGATTGTATTACTTACGTAGCATTTAGAATATAATATATATCATAGTACATCATATCATAATATAAAAGAACAGAGATTAAGAAAAGAAGTCTAAGAGAATATTGGATGGTGGTTTGGGAAAAGCTAGATAGAATTTTAAGAGACCAGTACAGAATTCTAAAGGAAATGACAAGCATTATGACGACCACCCTGAAGACTGGAAAGAAAACCACTGCAACAACATCTGCAGCAATTGTGTCTCCAGCAAATCAGAGATCAATCAAAAGAATGTTTGCATCATAAAAATCAAATCCCGCACTGAACATGTAAACTATGCAGGTGTTCTGCCCCAAGCCCTTTTCCAACAAATCAAACACAATCCAAAAGGAACAGAAACTTTGTAATGCTTTTACAAAATAATTAGCTGTGATAAGCACAAGCCTTGCCAAACTGTGCGAAACTTGCCAAAAGATAACAGACAAGAAATAATTTGCAATACAAGAATCTTCAAATACAAAATCAGGATACTGGAATGTCCAGAGGCTGGAGTTTCAAAACGACTTTGCCTTCTGCAAAGTACGTTCCTTTCATAGCTGGCTTTTATCTTCTTGAAGGAGGGGCCATTACCTTGCAGCCTTATTCCTGAGTCTCCCATGCTGTTGTAACTGCTCTTTCCTACGAGCAATCCTGTGTGCGCGCACACTTAGCACAGTGCTAAGGAACTCTGGGACCCTTCTCATCACTGCTGCCAGCCTCCACAATCTCTGAAGGCAGCAGTCCACTCCCTAATGGTTCTGGCCCCTCATCTGAGTCCTTGCTCTCCTCAGCCATCCACACCTGCTGCCAGCTAACCACAACAATAGGTTACATCATTAGCAATTCAGGAAACCACGGTGAAACTGCAAGAGAATATGACTAAAAACCATGGAGAGATGAAAACAGAGACGGAGGAGGTCAAAAGGAAAGTTAAGAGTGACATCCAGAAATTAGATGAAAAAGTGGGCTCGATACAGGACGCAATACAGAAGAATGACCAACGAATAAAAACAATTGAGAAAAGAACAGAACAAACAGGGAAAAAAAATAGTGCTGGTGGATCGGAAAATGAGAGAATGAAATAAGGAAGTAGAGGATTCATTGATCCAGCTGGAAATAGAATGGGCCTCATTCTACCTGAGGATCCAAAATGTTGTGGAGACAAAGGAGGAAGATCTGGCAACAGTAATGGCGGAAATGATAGCAGAGGCCCTTCAGCAAGATAAACGAGAAATAATAAATGAACTAGACAAGGTCTACAGAGTTTATACAAATTATGCCAGATGCTACAGATTGCCAAAGGAAGTTCATGTGCGCTTTGCCTGAAAAAAAGTAAGAGACATCATATATAAAATAACCAGGGATGAGCCAATGACATACAAAGGAAAAGAAATAATCAAGAAAGTCTGAGAGCCATTTTTTAGCAGCTGTACTTAATAAGTGCCGTATATTATTTCGATGGATAACACCAGTGTCTTGGCAGGGGAGAAAAATTAAAGTTGACACATTAGATAAAGCACAAAATCTCCATGACCAACTTGTTGGCTCAGAGGAAATAGGCAGCAGCAGAAAGGAATTGGAACAGACAAGCCAAGAGGACCATCAACAGGAAAGGAAAGACAAAGAACAGGAAGAAGAGAACAAGAAGGAAGAAGAACTCCAAGAAGAAGGAGGGATGAGAGCAAGAGCGGAAAGAGACCCAAAAGCAACAGAAAACAGTGAGTAGCAGAAAAGTAAGGGAACGGAAAATAAGTTGAAATTATTATCATTAAATATAAATGGACTCAATTCTCCAAACGGAAGCAAACCTTCACAAAATTAGCAAAACAAAAAATGGACATTGTGTGCCTCCAGGAGGTACACATTAGAAAGCAGGATAAAAAATACTTACAGTGTAAAAAATTAGGAGAACTTTATGTAGCTTTGGAAGAGGAGAAAAAAGAGGGGTGGCATTGTATATAAGAAAAGGAATAAAAACTGAATTAATATATGCAGACTTAAAGGGAAGAGCATTGATGATTGAAGTAATGTTGGAACAGAAAAGCATATTGTTAGTGGCTATATATGCATCCAATAGTGGACAAAAAGAATTTTACAGGAAAGTGCATGAAAAAAATAATAGAGACAGATAAAGAGGATGTATGTATGATAAGTGATTTCAACACAATCGTAGATATAAAGAAGGATTATAGCAGTGACCAAAAGAATTTTTTTGAAAAAGAATACCCTCCCTAAAACCTTTTTTGATATGGCAGAAGAACTAAATTTGATAGATGTTTGGAGAACCCACAACCCAGAAGAGAGTAAGTTTATCTTTTACTCTAATCCCCATAAATCCTGGTCACGAATAAATATGGCCTGGATAAATGAAGTATTAGTTAAGGACAAAGAAACCATAGAAATCATACATACATTTCTTATGTTCTCCATATTTCATGCATGAACATTATACTAGTTTTATTACTGTTCTTGATTACTCTTCTGTCACTTATATTTTAGTCCCTGATAAATTCAATATTTAGGATTCCTTTTTTAAAAAAAACTTTTCACAGAGGAATTAGTTTTAATCTCTTTTGAGCAAATTGGAAAATTCCTGACCAACATGTTCTCAGTTATCATAAGCCGCATCTGTCTTTTGCAGTTTTTCATACTGTCAAATGAAGAAAATATCACTTTTTACTGCTACTAAATAGTTTTATTTTGCACTTAAGCAAGTAAAATGGTCACAAACAAACAAACGAACAAATAAATATAAATGCACCTGAAGCAAACTCCCATGGATTTGTGATTTTTTTATTACCATACTTTTTAGAAGTTTGAGTAAAGCTCAAATATATACACAAGCAATCAGCTGGAGAATGCTGTGCAAATACCATTACCAGTTATGGTGTAATCTTCTGCACATTCACTCATACATAAGCCCCATTGAATCAATGTTTATTTATTGTATCGGCACTTACCACTTGCAGCCTTAAGCCTGAGAAGGGCATTTCTCTTCTAACTCAGCCCTAGTTATACTAAACTATTTGACAGAAAAAAACCCAAAACAAATTAATTCATACTATAGTTCATGTTTCCTGTGAACATGTCGAATGTAGCATTTCTATTTTGGCATCTTCAGAAAGCAGGCCATATCAAAGTCATCCCTGACCATTAAACACTGTCTCTAGGCAACCTTAAGGAGATGCAACATATTTGTTAAAGGAGCAGCTGCCACAAGATAATTTTTTCTTCTCCTGATCCTGAAATGGTGGTGTGTATAGGCAGGAGGGAGTGTAATTATGAAAGGTACTCATCAGCCCAACTTGGACAGCTGTAAGAGAAAGAAAGTTGTGAATGACAATATATAACCATTGTAACCAGTAGTAATTATCACCAGATTCACAGGCAATAAACCTTTCAACAATTGTTGCAGAGGAAATAGGGCGTTATAGGATTCCAATTAGAATTTTGAGTTGCAGCAATAAAGTATTCAAGAATTAGCAAGAATCCTGGCTTCTAAAAACAGCATAAGGAACTCAGTTTTAAGAAGGTTTAAAATTAAGCTTTTAGTTGTTCTTGTTAAAGAATAAATTAACAAATTAATAAATTAAATTAGCTTGTTATTTTGGTTTTAAACAAGTACATTTTACAACAATGTATACAGAAGAAACATCCTTGCTGAGGCTTAAACAGTCTTCACTATATTGACTAATTAAACTTGTAATAAAAAAAAACCTTTGCTCTCAGTTGAATACTAAATGAATAAAACAAGCCTACCAACAAATAAATACAATATGCAGAATATCATCCTGTGAACAATTTTGTTGAAAAGTCAAATGCTGTGGGAAGTTGTCATTTTTGCACAGGGCACCGAATTCTTGCACAGTTTCCATTTATTTTAATAATGTTTTCTCTAAAATACTTCCCACCAAAATATATAGTAGGTTTTGCCTTTTTTTATTACTGACTAAAATATGTATACTGTCAGGTTTTCAATAATATAGAATATAGAGCTAAATAAAATGGCTACATATATGTCACTTTCAGGCTCGACATATACATTAAATAGTTTTATTTTTTTTTAAGTACATTTTTCTATTTTATTTCTAATCAGTCTTTTCTGTTGTTCAAATAGTGCAGAAAAATCCTGCATACAATTGGTTTACCACAGTGTGACCAGTTTGAAGAATAATAATATTGGATGAGTAGATAAAAGGCATTGAAAGTTTCCTTTTGAAAAAAAATCAAAATTATGATCTCAATCTCCCCCCTTCTTCCCCTTCCCCAAAATATATTCCACTGCCTGTATGTAATGTTTCATTTGTATAAAATGTTGAGCATTGTTTTTTACTACATAGACTGTTTTAGGAAAAAAATTTTATATGATAGTGTTGTGGTTCCGGGCTTGGATTCAGCTCCTGTGGAAGATCTGAGTTCAAGTGAGGAGGACATGGCAGGGCAATGTGAGCCGGCATTGCTCAGTGATGGGAATAGTAATCAGGATGAGGAGATGGATGTGACAAAGGAAGACAGACCTGAAGTATTGGAATTGTCAGGACCTTTGACCTCCTCTGGTTCCTTATCTGATCATCAGCCGGGAATGGCTGACAGGGAAGTTTTGAGAGAGTCTTTGAGTGGAGATGAGAACTTGGAAGACTTATGGTTAAACGTCAGGAACAGACGACGTTTGAGGAGGCAAACTCAGCTGGAACAAAGGAGGAAGGCGAGCCAGTAATTAAGGAAATTAACTGTTGCCTCAATGACTATAAAAGGACACAGCTGGGCTGGTAAAATTTGCCAGGAACAAAGTGACTGATTGCGTGGAGAAGTTACAGCCGACGCTCTGAGGCTTGAGAATTTTTGCCAGGACTGGTTTGCCGAACAGAGCAAAGCTTGCTGCTGTGGACTGTGATTTATGGCAGCCGTTATCTTGTGAGACTCCTTTTTGTTTGATTTACTTTTGAAACGGCTGCTTTCTGTGTTGCTCGCTTGAATTTTGAAGGGGAGTCATAACATGATAGTAACAGAAAAAACTGCAACACAGTTCTTAGAACAAGGTTATACTATGGTGATCTTCCAGAGGTTTTACATAGATATTTTGAACAGTTTTTAACTATGTGTGTGTGTGTGTGTGTGTGTGTGTGTGTCACAATCGGTTTTAGAAACTGTTGGAAGAATTATCCTTCTGGGTTCAGTTCCAAGTGGGGGAAAACACACTGGAAACATGGAGGCTGTTGTATTGGTCTAGACGGACACACCAGGCAGACACAGGAGCTGGAGAATAACGTTTCTTTATTTGAAGCAGTAACAGATTAACGTGGCTGCCCAGCTGGGCTGGCAGCCGGCTGGCTGGAGCCGGAGCCCCAACTGCTCCCAGCTGATGCCGTTTGACAGCTCCTTATATAGTCTGCTGTCAAACGGCACCAACCAATGGGAACAGTAAGATGGTCCCGCTCAAAATGCGGACCAGGTTGAAGACTTAGCTAGTCAGGGACACAACAGAGGCTGTTTGGAAAGATGGTTTAATGGTGGACAGGACCACATGGCTTGGAGCTCCAAAGTGAAAAGGATAATCACATGCTTCAAGATGTTGGGTGAAGAAAAGAAGGAAAGGGAAGGGCTGATATGCTGAGAGTGCCTGGGTTTTATACCCTCTGTTGGGATTTGAACCTGAGCTTGTATTCTGATTGGTTGTCAAACTCCCATGGGGCCATGCAGGGGCAACTGTAGGCTGTCTTGAGTCCCAGGCTTGGTTGAACCTTGCTGGATGATGATGTAAAATGAAAGGGCTTTGGCAATTCCTATTATAGCTCTACCTGGAGTAGATCTTTGTTATGTAAAATAGACTGGCCTAGGCCAGAGTAATGGTCCATTAGCAAAGATGAAGATGAGCTTCTGCTTCTGAGGTGAGTTTCTGCTTCTGAGTTTCTACTCTTTTTAGGGAAATATTCTGCCTTTTTAATATTTCCTAGGATATTTCATTTTTCTAGGAGAGGGGTGGGTGCTAACTTGCTACAAACCTTTGTTAGATCTAATACAGTAAATGTCTATGGAGATTCTCAGTCATCCAGGTCATGGTTGTCTTGGATGCACCTTTGGGACATTTAATACAGTACTGTTCCAGCTAAATTTAATTCTTGTATTTGGAAAACTTTAAATGTTGGAGTTTAATTTGTTGGATGCATGCTGATTTTCATATCTTTTATAGCAAAAATATACTATTTATTCAATTTCACATTAGACTTTTTAAAAATTCCTATGCTGTACGGGTTTAATTTGTACTACTTCCTGCTCTGTTTTACAACAGAACAGTAAAAATATTGTATTGAAAATCAAAGTTAAAGTTACAACAGCTCAATTTGTACTTACCTTCCATCCTCAAAATACTCTTCAAGCAAGCTCTTTCCACTAGCAGCTTCTTGAAGGCCACTTTGGAGAATAATATGTTTTAAAGAGATGAGCATGATTCTGAATAATGTCTCAAACATTTGGAATTTATCTTTATGTGAAGAAGTATACATTTATTGAACAAAGAGCAATTACTTTTTTACAACAAAAGACAAACTTAGATTGATCATATGTGTTTGCTCTCAGCTTATGAACTGACTCTCTACCGAAGGAACAAAAAGATTGATCAATACATGGTCAAGGTTTAATGCTGTATTCACAATTGAGCTATTTTTATATGCCTGGTTGTGGATCATGCTCTTTTTTCTTTATTTTCCCTTGTGTTTTGGTACGTTTTTGTCGTCTTTTTTAAATCTAAAGCAAATTTGTTTATTTCTAAAACAAATAAGTAGCAATAAATAACATGTGATATATTTCTCTTTCGAGCATAATCATGAGATGGTCTCGCAATTAAGACCTTTCTCTAAAATGACATAGCTTAATAGACTAACATTGCTTTTTCTAAATATAGCCCTCAGTACATAGCATCTGATGCTATGCAGGTCACACCTAAAATTTATAATTTCCTTAGTAGCTTTTCTATTTAGTAACTTTTGGTTTTTGGTTTTTGTTAATTTAGTCTATAAACTTTCTGTTTATGGAGATAATGTTTGAGTATTTGACAGTCTATAACTGCATAGACTAGTACTGATGATAATGGAACAGAAAAATTCGCTTTTTAAAATTTATTTGTAGACAGTCCCCAGTTAATGACTGTAATTGGGACCAGCGACTGGGTTGCTAAGTAAGGTAGTTGTAAACAAAGCAACAACAAAAAATTACATGACTACACCAAATGTCTATGGAGATTCTCAAGTTATCCAGGTCCTGGTTGTCCCAAAGGTGCTTTTTCCAAGAGGCAATTTGATGTTCTGGTTTTTCTTTTGAAAAAAACACCTTTGGGATGACTGCACCAACTTACAAGAGCAGTTCTGGCAGTGTCCAGTTGCAGTTGTTAAGCAAATCATGTGTGGTTGAGTGTAACTCCACATGAAAGTGACTTATGACTTCTTGCCAGCTTCCCTATTGATTTTGCTTGTCAGAAGCCAGCTGTGAATGTCACATGATCACCATGTGACAATCATGTGACTGGAAGACTGAAAGTGCCGCAACTTTAAGGACTGGTTGTAAGTCTCATTCAGTGCTGTCGTAACTTTGAATGGTTGCTGAGCGAGTGGTCACTAAGTGAGGACTATCTGTATGACACTTTTGCAACATTAGTATGCTGCAATGAGACAGAGGTAGTAGATTCATGTCCTGTTCCAGGAATATGTGCCTCTGAAAAGAAAAATAACTTTGGAGTAGCAAGTTAATTTCTAGAGTACTACTTCCAAAAAAATATTTTGGAGCTGTTCCAGCATAGGAAAATTAATGGTAACATTAACCTTCTTCAATTAGCATAATTCACAGAAAAAAAAATGCTATGTTATAAAGTATATGACAATCATCTTGTCAGCTGTCATTGTCAGTTTTCATGGATAATGATTTAAGAAAAATATTCTCTTACAATTGCTAGTTGTATCTTTAAAACGGATGAGTAATGTTGCATATTATAGCTGTAATTGTTGTACTGTGTACTGTAATTCTTTATGAACTTTATATTGTTCAATATGCTGAAGCTGTAAGTTAATTTTATCATGGATGTTTTATTATGTTATAAGTGCTAAGCAGGAAGAGGAGGAAGAGGAAGAAGAAATAATAATAATAATAATAATAATAATAATAATAATAATAATAATAATAATAATAATAATAATACCTGACTGGTTTACACTCACTTGTTGTCAAGCAGTTTAACAACAAACTGCGAGGTGAAATTGAAGAGTGGCTAACATCTGGCAAAAAAACCTACCTGATAATGAAAGATCCAGCAAAAGAGGCAGCATCAGGCAATTACAGGTGAATTACCTACTAACTAACAACTTTCAAATTGGTAACGGGTATAGTAGCTGATGCAGTCCAACAGCATTTAGTTGAAAACAAGCACTTTCCACCAGAAGGGAAACTGTCGAAACAGCAGAAGAGCAAAAGATCAACTCCTAAATGGACATGATGATTCTGGAAAACTGCAAGAAAAGGAAGACCAGATTGAATGTAATCTAAACTGATTACAAGCAGGCCACATCCAGTTTGAACATCTGGCTGACTCTGCAACAAACCATAATAATAAGAATAATACTTTTCAAATGAATAGAAAGGAGAATGCCCAAACAGCGGGGAACAAAAGATCAACTCCTAATTGGCAAGATGATTCTGCAAAACTGCAAGAGAAGGAAAACCAACTTGAATGTAACTTGGATTTGTTACAAGAAAGCATTTGACTCCTTGTCGCATGATTAGATAATCAAATGCCTAGGAATAACAGGAGACAGTAGAAGCATCAGAAGCTTTGTGGAAAAATAAAGGGCATAATAAAAGGCCAGTTGCTGGTCAATGGTGATAGACTGGGAGAGGCTATTATCAAGAGAAGAATCTTTCAAGGAGACTCACTACTATTTGTTGTTGCACTGGTTCCTCTTCAACAATACTGACTAAGCCAGGCCATGGCTATCAAACATCAAAAACATCTGCCAAACTATCCCACCTCCTTTACATGAAGCTGTATGAAAAAACACTATCCAAAATAGAATCCCCGTTTTCAACACTGTTCATATATGCCAGCCATTTACTTTGTGAGAAGATTGTGAATGTCTGCTGTTGATTGTGGGAGTGAATGTTGGGGTATGTGGAGGTGCAGGTTGTGAATGGTACGTAGGGATGAGCTAGAGATACCATTCTGGATCAAAAGGGTACATAGGTATGTATAAGAGATGCCATATGGGTTGGGGAGGGCATATGGATGGGCAGCATCAGGAAAGGTAGCACATGTGTGTGTGTAAGAGATGCCATGTGAGTCAGGGAAGGTGTGTGTATGGGTATGAGACACTGAGTCATAATTTCAGATATTTCTTCACCAGATTGCTCAATATCTTCAGTGATGGCTGAGCTTTATTATTTATTTGTTTGTTTGTTTGTTTGTCAAGCAAATATTAGATAACAGGTATAAGTATAAACATGGTTATGAATGTATGAAATGGATACGAATAAAAAAGAAACAATAGGACAGAGATGGTAGGCACGTTGGCATGCTTCTAATATATTGGAAAAGTTCTTAAACATTCAGGGAGATATTCAGAGATATTTCCTTTGAAATGGAAATGGTCTGGTCACATAGCAAGGAGGACTGATGGCAGGTGGACCAAGGCAGTCATAGAATGGATCCCACTTGATAAAAAATCATCCACAAGAGAGACCTAAAACAAGATGGATCGACAAGATCAACAAGTATTGAGGACCCAATTGGCAAAAGAAAGCTCAAGACGGTATTGGTTGGAAACATGCGGAAGAAGCCTTCATTCTGCAGTGGACAGACAGTGGTTAGAATGATGATGATGATGATGATGATTATGATTATGATTCAGAGATACATCTGCCTTGAAAGTAGCCCATGTTGAAGTGTATAGCACATCAAACATCAACAATTGGCCACGGGAATTGTTTTATGACATTTTATATTATGTCATAAAATGTTTTACAATAATTTGTAAAATATTTTATAAAATTTGCCAAAAAATTAAATTCCACAGGAGTCATGGGTCTTGGATTATGGATGCATTCTCTAAATTAACCCATTTGCGATAACTTAACTGAATTTGCCCTATGATGCGCCGTTTCACTCAGTTAAAGTTAGAGACAACAGAGTATGCTGAACCATACATGCCTAGTCAGAAATAATAGCCATTTGTTCTGCTGCTGTAAGTGATGTAGTAAATTTATAATTCATTTTCTACACTATTAGATACTGCCTTGTTAAAGTGTGTGTGTCTGTGCTTTAAAATGTTCATTACCTTGAGCAGGGAAAAAATAAGTCTGAACATAGCCCTAATTATTTAATTATACCAAATGCTTATTAATTTCATGTGATTGTCATGATTTAATTAGACTATCAAAATTTGCTGCTAAAAAGTAGTGGCCAGAAACAGGATTAAAAGCACTTTTTTAAAATTGACACTGTAATGTTAAGGTTGCTTTCTTTTAAACTTGAATTCTATGATTTTAGATAGTTTTTTTAAAGTGGAAAAACATTTCACAAGGAGTGTTAGGAGAATGAGTGCATACAGGGAGACGTATTTGAGAGTAGTGTTTGAATAATACACATACAGCACACAGATACACTGTATAGTAAATGTAGGTTTTTACTTCCAGAAACGTTAAGCAAAGTCCAAACAAGCAATCCAAATCATTCACAGATAAATCAGTCAGTTTTTCAATCCAGGGATAATCCAAATATCAAAGTCCAGTGTCAAAAAACAGTTCAGTAACAGACTTACATTAAATCCAGTAATATCAGTCAATTAGAAAAAATGGAGGAACGGCAATACTTTCCAATACAAGAAAAAACAGAGAGACTCACTCACACTGTTTTCTGAGACTAAGACTAAAACAACCCAGGTTTCTGGCTCCATCTTATGGCCATTTGAAAAACCACACCCAACTACAGTTTAGGTCAGGGGTCCCCAACCGCCGGTCCGCGGACCGATACCGGTCCGCGGAACAACTCTTACCGGGCCGCTGGTTGCTGGGCGCCGCCATCTTTTTTTGGTAAAAAAGTGCTTCCGGTGAGCTTTTCCGGGTAGAAAGCTCACCGGAAGCACTTTTTCATCAAAAAGATGGCGGCATACGCTTTCAGTGAGCTTTTCCGGGTAGAAAGCCATTTCTACCCGAAAAAGCTCACCGAAGCCTGCGCCGCCATCTTTTCGTCAAAAAAAGATGGCGGCGCCCAGTTGATGCCAGTACCGGGCCGCGGCGCCCAGCTGATGCCGGTACCGGGCCGCGGCGTCAAAAAGGTTGGGGATCCCTGGTTTAGGTGACTTATATTCCTAACATTCTCCCCTTTTGGGTAAGATAAGATAATATATACAACCTTACATTCTAAGTCCACAATCTTCACAGCAAGCTTTATGCTTTATGCTTTATAGAGCCTTGGTCCTTTGTAAAATGATCTGCTGTATTGTTTTCTGACATACAGTATTCTAGCTTAATCATTTTACTTTGCAAACATTGTCTCATATTTTAATCTGTGTGTTTCGTTCTTCTTTAAACAGCAATATTTGAAGCCATCTGTATTGCTGATTGGTTGTCTTCATAAACTACACTAAGATCTGTTACATCAATTCCCATATCAATTAATAATTGCTTATACAAAACTAAATCTGTACATAGTAAAGACAAACATGAGAATTCAGCCTCCATTGTTGACAAACTTAGATGTTTCTGTCTAATAGACCTCTATCCAATCAATGCTTTTCCCAATAATACTACAGTACCCGATGTAGATTTTCATGTACTTAGGTCTGTAGTAAAATTTGCATCAGCATATGCAGTTAAATTCAGTTCATTTTTAGGCTCCAAATACAATGCATAGTGCATTGTTTGTTTCAGATATCTTAACACATGTTTAGCAGCTTGCCAGTGCCTTTCAGTGGGCTTAGCATTAAATCTTGCTAATTGATTAACACTGTATGCAATATCTGGCCTTGACCAATTACTGAGATAAGATAAACTACCAATCAAGGACTGATAAATGTTCTTATCAAAAACAGGACTTTGAACATCACTATGGCTAAACTCCTGACTCATTGGTGTCTTAGCCGGCTTACAAAGTTCAATTTTAAAACTTTTTAGTAATTGGTTAATTTTATCTGCCTGTGAGATCTTGTATCCTCCCCTAGTTCTATCTATCTTTAAACCAAGATATTGTTTGATTTCTCCTAATTGTTTTATTTTAAATTTCTTCTCTAACATTGAGATTATTTTAATAGCTTCTTGTTCAGTTTTGATGATTAATGCAATGTCATCAGTAAATAACAATAATGACACTATACCATCACTTTCTCTTTTAAACAAACATGGATCAGCCATGCCAGCTACAAAACCTATTTTAGTTAATTCTTTAACTATACATTGGTTCCACTCATATCCTGATTGCTTTAAGCCATAAAGACTCTTTTTCAATTTCCAGCAATCTTTATTATCAGTATTATCATTTTTGAGACCTAAAGGTTTCTTTAAATATATAGTGTGTTGCAACGGTACATGCAGATAAGCTGTCTCTACATCCAAATGATTTACAATGTATTTCTCCTTAGCTGCCCACACTAATGCTGTCCTTAATGTAGTAGCCTTCAGACTAGGTGCAAACACCTCATCATAGTCATTTGCTACCTGATTAAATCCTTGTGCTACTAACCTGGCTTTATGGGTAACAGTCCCATCTACACCGGTCTTAAGCTTATATATCCATTTACATCCTATGGCATGTTTACCTGGTGGTAATTTAACATTTTCGTATACCTCCAGTCTTTTTAATGATTCCAGTTCCTTATCCATTGCTTTCTGCCAAGCAGCCTGATCCTTAGCAGGATACAGTTTTAGTTCACTATAGTTATTTGGAACTGTATTCACTTGGCATACAACACTAGCCTGATATCTATCAGGTGGTCGTGTTACTCGGGTTGAACGTCTTGGTAATACAGGGCTTACTGGTGGACTTTCCTGTGCCACCTGCTCCTGTTCTTCTACTTCCTCCTGTGCTTCCTCTTTAATGGCTATTTGTTGTTTACTGATATCATCTTTAGGGACTATTTGGGTGTCAATAATAATATCATTGCTGGATTCCTGTTCCAGTTTATCCCACCCAACGTGCTCGAGAAATTTTGCATTAGCACTGCAATAAACATGAGCTGTGCCTCGATCCCAAAATCTAAATGCTCTATGGTTGGCCTCATAACCCACAAAAAATAACTTCTTAATACTATGTTGCCTTTTCAGTCTTACTTGGGAGGGAATATGCACCCATGCTGGAGCTCCAAATGTGTGTAGGTAACTTATATTTGGTTTTCTGCCCATGCCAACGAGTGAATAGCAATTCTTCAGTTGTTGTATTAACTACATTGTTTAAAACATGGTTACTACACATTATGGCTTCACCCCACAGTGTTTCAGGTAAACCTGAATCAGATAACATAGTGCGAGCCATGGCTTGTAATTTTTGTCCTCTTCGTTCTATAAATGAGTTATGTTGTGGTCTGTAAGGTGCAGAAAGTTTATGCTCAACACCAGCCAATTTCAGCATAGTTTGGAATCTTTTGTTAACAAACTCAGTCCCATTATCAGTAACTAAAGTAATTACTTTATTTTTCATTTTTCTCTCAGCAAACCTTAGACAGTTAAAGAAATGTTGGAATGTTTCTGTTTTGTTTATCATAAGATAGCAGAAACCATATCGTGAGTAATGGTCCATAATACTCAAAATATAACAGGCACCTCCTAAACTTGGTTTCTTAGGACCAATTATGTCAGCAAACACAACCTCTAAAGGTTCTTTGGTCTTAAAACCATTAAGTCTGTTGGCTGGAGTAACCTTACTCTTTTCTTAACTACAAGCATTACAGTTTAAATACTTGCTACAGGGTTTCAATTTTACTCCCTCTGAAAATTCAACAGTTTGTTTGAGCATTTTGAAATTAATGTGCCCTAGAGGTCTATGTAGTAAATGTATACATTCATCATGTGGCTTAACATTGTTATAAACTGAGTTAGCCATCTTCAACTGATCATCATGTATCACATATAAATCATTCTCTAAATTAGCAGTAACACTTTTACCCTCTTTCTCTATTATACAGTTATCTCCCCTAAAGGTTACTACATAACCAAGATTAACTAAAGCCCTTACTGATAATAAATTAAAATTTCAGTTTAGGTACATATAGCATAGTTAAATGTTCATTTATACAAGAACAATATGCAGTACCTTCACCTGATGCGTTCATCTTCCATCCATTTGCCAATGATACATGTTGTTTATCCGTGGACATCTTTACAAACCTCTTTCTATCTTTCATAATGCACTGCGATGCTCCACTATCAACAACCCACAAATCATGGTTTACAGTTGAATTGCTAGACATAGCTAAACTAACATTCTTCTTGGCCTTCTGGTGTTTACTATTATTCTGTCCTTTTCTTTTCTTACAGAATCTAGCTATATGTCCCCTAGCCCCACAAGAAAAACATTTCCTAACAGTATAGGCAGTTGAAGACAAATCCTCTTCTTGTGGTTGTTCCTTCCTCAGTTGGTCCCTATCCAGCCGTCTTCTTGCTTCTTCCAGCAACCTTCTGGTTATGTCAGTCAATGTCAGTTTATCTCTGGGCAGGACTTCCAGTGAAGATACGTAATCATCATAACTTTCATCCAATGAGGAAAGAATGATGTAAACTTGATGCAGCTCTGAAAATATCAGTTCTTTTTCATGTAGCTCTTGAAAAGTTCTTTTCATGAAGTTCAAATGAGCTAACATATCTCCACCTTTCAGAAGACGTGCTCTAAACAGTTTACGTGTAAGATGTATGTGTGCACCTACACTGTCACAAACATAAATCCTCTTCAAATTCTCCCAACACCTAGCAGTAGACTCTTCTCCATGAATATGGGCTAGCTGCTGGTCACTCAGTGTTAGTCCAATTATACAAAGAGCTCGTTCATTGTTCTGTTTAAAGTCAGCAAGCTTCTTGGCATAATCCTCATTTTCTGGATCCCAAGCATTTACATCCGGTGGGTCTTGAACTACATTCCATAAACCTTCTCTACGCAGAAGTAGACTGCACTTCATAGACCAGGAAACATAGTTTGTTCCGTCCAACTGGGTTATCAGTGATAGACTTGTTGAAGTGACTTGTGCCATCTTTATCAGGATAGTAAACCACAATTAAACAGTAAACAGCTGTCTGTATACAGTACTGTGCATTCACACTAACTCTCAGTTATCTGAGCCTGGTATGGCCTGGACCCATAACCAGTGTTGAGGTAATTCCCCGTTAGGAGAATGAGCGCATACAGGGAGACGTATTTGAGAGTAGTGTTTCAATAATACACATACAGCACACTGTATGTGTGATACACTGTACAGTAAATGTAGGTTTTTACTTCCAGAAACGTTAAGCAAAGTCCAAACAAACAATCCAAAATCATTCACAGGTAAATCAGTCAGTTTTTCAATCCAGGGATAATCCAAATATCAAAGTCCAGTGTCAAAAAACAGTTCAGTAACAGACTTACATTAAATCCAGTAATATCAGTCAATTAGAAAAAATGGAGGAACGGCAATACTTTCCAACAGAAGGAAAAACAGAGAGACTCACTCATACTGTCTTCTGAGACTAAGACTAAAATAACCCAGGTTTCTGGCTCCATCTTATGGCCATTTGAAAAACCACACCCAACTACAGTTTTGCATTTTCTTAAAGATATAGTACTAAAATGTCTATCCTGGCTTATATATTTCTAACCCAAATACCTGTTAGGTGATTTATAACAAGGAGAGTCTGTATGCCATAAATAAGACATATAGGTCTGATGATTTCCAATAACCAATCATATATTGCCTCTTGGTGGCCAGTATAAATGAAAACACCACACAGGAAATATATGCTGTGTAAATTTATAGAAATCAACAGGCTATCATCGAGCAGTCTTGTTTGAAGTAACTAATGTTCTGCTAGGGAAAAATCAATGCCAAGATTTCTTGCCGAGCCATTCTGCTCAATTTGCACAGCATTTTGCAAAAATCATTCGGATTCAACAGAATCTTGATTCCTCATGGACAGGAAATTTAGTAATTACTGGGTTCTCTTGTTACAATTCCTGAGACTCCTTCTGGCTTTGAACTCTGAGGAAGCAGACAGGGTGCTCTCTAGATTATCATCTGCCAGTAGCAGGCTTGATCCATGCCTATTCTGGCTCAGACTGGTAATGTGGATCTGGGACAATGGCAACATCTCTTTAGGTGAGGGAATTTTTTCCTCAATGATATATCGCCTCCTGATGAATACCCATCCCCTGACACACAGATTGCATATAATTATCATCTGATCTCCAACCTTTCCTTTTTGGGAAAAGTTATTGAGATGGCAGTCACAGATCATCTGTAGAGAATCCTAGATGAAGTAGATCAAGGGTGTCAAACTGGATTTCTTTGAGGGCTGGATCAGCATTGTAGTTCTTGTCCATGGGCTGCATCCCCGCACTCTGTTTGGGCTGGCAGAGTGCTGCAGGAGGCCATCCAGGCTGAAAACAGGGCATGGGCCCCCCCATTGTGCCCCCTGCGGCTTGTTTTGGCCAACAGAGGCACTGTGTGCCAGATTTAAGCACCCCGCAGGCCAGATTCGGCCCACAGGCCTTGAGTTTGACACCCCTGAAGTAGATTAACTGAACTCTTTTCAGTCAGAGTTCATGCCTTCATAGGGGATGAAGATGACATTGATCACTCAGTGATGATTTCTATCAAGATCTGGAGAAAGAGAATGCGCTTTTCTTGATCTTCTTAATTATTTTGGAGGCCTTTAATAGAAAGCGAAAGATTTGTATGATCTGAAGAGAAACTATAAGGTACATTGTGCCCTTTAAGAAATGTATTCAATATTGAAATTCTGCTCAAAGAGCATCCAATCTTGCACTAAAGTCTACATAAGCTCAAATAAGTATAAAGTTGCTTAAAAGATTTTATAAGTCTCTGTATTTTAGACTAAATAAATTAACCCAATTCTCAATGAGCACTTGAAAGGAAATTTATAATTTTCTGAATATTGGCTTTCATAACAGGAGAAGAGGAGGAGGAAGAGATTGTGATTCAACACAAGCACCAGGAAAAGTCTGAAGCAGCTGAAGATTGATGACTTTGGTCCAGGAACAAAGCAGTAGGGCTGTAGATTTCACTGATTCATTCACATTAAGTAATTATTATGACTGCCTGGTCATTTCACAAGATGAGTTAGTACTGGAGTGGGAGGGAGAGCACACAGAAAGCGAGAATGATTCAACATTTCCTGCCGTATTAAAACCTTGTATTAAAAATCAGGATAAGGAAGTCCTTCTCTATCAACTGCCTGATAGGAATACTCTGAAGAATTCCTGGGCTAGGGAATGTATGGTAACAGCAGATACTGTCTATTTAATTTATAAGGAATTGAATGTAATTAATGATAAACTGGGGTCTGGGTCTACTACAGCCATGCAAAAGTAACCACACAATGACTAACAAACATCAAGAATACTCCTGCAAACAATTCAAGTGACCTTGAATACTTTCGCCATCATCCCAAATTACTTCATCGTTTGTAATAATAGACTGCTGATAAATGGGATACTGACAGAAAAATAATACTTTCCCTCAGCTTATTGTTGTATATTTCTCTCTCAGGTGAACTTGAAAACCATGGATTGAGTGCAGTTTTACTTACATATTATTTATTTATAGACAGTCTTTAGTATTTTTACAAATAACTCAGGGCAACAAACATATCAAACACATCTTCCTCCTCCTGTTTCCCCACAACCACCACCCTGTTGGGCTGAGAGAGAGTAAGCAGCCCTAAGTCAACCAGCTGACTTTCATTTAATATATACACAATTCTATTTATGCTACTTAAAATGAGAAAATATTTAGCTTTATTTCAATTTTTTTCCAGTCAAGTTCTCAGAAATACTAATAACACCTCAGCTGACTCTTTCCAAGTCCGGGCATGTTGCCAGCTGTAATCTGACAAAACAAAACTTGGATAAGAGTTGGCCTTTCTGCCTGGACAGCTGTCCTTGGACATCTGAGAGCAGATTGTTTTTCTGAATGACTTAACCCTTAACTTTCTTCAGTTTCAGTGGCAGAAACTGGTATAGTGGATTATTTTGCCTTTCTGTCTGAGATAAACAAGTCACTGTTCTTTAGAGATTGGAGGAGCTAAAAGATCTTGCTACTTTACTCAGCAGTGGACATGATACTGCTGTTTCTGCTGAGATCCCTAATAAACACAAAGGACATCCTGATCTAGCTGCACTAAGTCCTCAACTTACCACCACAATTGGGCCCAAAATTTCTGTTAAGTGAAACATTTGTTAAGTGAGTTTTGCCTCGTTTGACTATGACCTTTCCTGTCACCGTTCAGTGAATCACTGCAGTTGTTAAATTAGTGACAAAGTTGTTAAGTGAAACTGGCCTCCCCATTGAAAATTGCTTGTCAGAAGGTTACAAAAGGTGACCTTGGGCTATTGCAACCGCAAAAATATGAACCAAGCATCTGAATTTCAATCAAGTTACTACAGGATTACTGCAACTGTTGTGAGTGTGAAAAATGACCATAAGTCACTTTTTTCCAGGGGTGGGATTCTACGAGTTTGCACCTATTCACTAGAACCGGTTGTTAACATTCTAAGCAGTTCGGCGAACTGGTTGTTAGAAGAAATTACTGGCCTAATCCTGTAAGGAAGGCAGGAAGGAAACATTCTGGTGTTGCTTACAGAAAGTGCCTCTCCGTTAACCCTTATTACATTCTTGGCAGGACTAGACTTCCTGTCTCTGGAACTTCTCTGGAGTTTTTTCCCCCTCCTTTGCTGGTACTTTGCTTGAGTGGAGTGACCATTCAAAGTTACAATGGCACTGACCGTTTTTCACACTTACGACTGTTGCAGCATCCCCACAGTCATGAGAGGCCAGGTGAGGAGATGCGTGCCTTGATGTGAGTGATATTGAGTTGCCCACACCCAGCCAATGACCTGACCACCAAGCCAAGTCCACCCAGTCACATGACCACCAAGCCACGCCCACCACCTAAGCCACGCCCATAGAACCGGTTGTTAAAAAATTTGAATCCCATCCCTGCTTTTTTCAGTGCTGATGTAACTTTGAACGGTCACTAAATGAACTGTTGTAAATCAAGGATTACCTGTAATATGAATTCCAGTTCATATTGACCGATCTCATTCTATTACCAGTCAAGCTGCTGCAACGGTGCCGCATGTCTCACTGAAATGGGGTTCTCCGCTCTATTGAATAGTATTTATTTATTTATTTATTTATTTGATTTGCCAATTGTTTACAAGATAATGAGTATAAGCGTATACATAGTTGTGAATACATGAAATGGGTACATATAAGAAAAATAAAAGAATAAGAGAAACAATAGGACAGGGACGGTAGGCACGTTGGTGCGCTTATGCACGCCCCCCTACAGACCTCTTAGGAAGGGGGTGAGGTCAATAGTAGGCAGTCTAAGGTTAAAGTTTTTGGGGTTTGGGGAAGAGACTACAGAGTCGGGTAGAGTATTCCAGACGTTGACCACTCTGTTGCTGAAGTCGTATTTCCTGCAATCAAGTTTGGTGCGGTTTACTTTGAGTTTGTATCTATTGTGTGCTCTTGTGTTGTTATGGTTGAAGCTGAAGTATTCATTGACAGGTAGGACATTGCAATGTATGATTTTATATACCATGCTTAAGTCAGACCGAAGACGGCGTAATTCAAGGTTTTCTAGTTCTAGAATTTCAAGTCTGGTGGCATAAGGTATTCTACAACGAGTAGAAGAGTGGAGAACTCTCCTTGTGAAATATTTCTGGACTTTCTCAATTGTGCTAATATCAGATACGTAATGAGGGTTCCAGACTGATGAACTGTATTCGAGTATTGGTCTAGCAAATGTTTTGTATGCTCTGGTTAGTAGTGTGATATTACCAGAGAAAAAGCTACGTAGGATTAGGTTAACAACTCTTAATGCCTTTTTGGCTATGTAGTTGCAGTGGGCTCTAGCACTTAGATCATTAGAGATGAGTATTCCAAGGTCCTTTACAGAGCTTGGGTCATCAACAAGTTCTTGACTATTCAGCTTGTATTTTATTTTCTGATTTTTTTTGCCAATATGTAAGACAGATTGCCAATATGTAAGACAGATATACTCTTTTAAGCTCCTTAATGAAGATTGTCATGCAGAGCCAAGTCAGGAACAACACCCCACTGGAATCTTGTACCTCCCTCTCCCAGGTAGATGATTCATATCCAGTACAGGTTACTGGTCACAACGCTGCACAGAACTATTTGGTCGACTGGAATTTTCAGGTCCATTGTAGTTCATTTGCCCAGTCTCTAGCCAGTGCCTCTTTACTGGATATAAAAGAATGACTTTCCATTTTCTAACAACTTCATCAAACTTTCCCACATCTATAATCTCCTGAAACATTGCTAGATAGCCTGTCAAGTACTCTAGCTTGGGTTTTGAAGAATTTATAAATCAAATTTCAACAATATTTCTACAACAGACATGGGATACTGAACCTTTACAACTTAGAGATTTATTCTCATATCATTCAGGTCTGAAGAGAAGCCAATCGTTAGGGGGTATTAATATCTTATTATCTAGCTCATTTAAGTAGTATCTATCTGTAGATGTGATCATCCAGGGACAACAGTCTCTATACTAATTAATTTACTTACATTTCTTTTGACAAATGTCTATTTTTCTTAAACCCTGAACAACTCAAACTACTAATTGTTGGGGCTGTTTTGAAATTTGGCTTAGTGACCCAATAATGCAGCATCTCAATTCTACTTTGCTATGATCTGTGATTTTAATGCCAGGTAATCATATTGATTGTCAAAACCCACCATTTTGGCACTACAAACTGAGCCCCCACCCCTCCCCATTTTCTCTGCCAAATGCTTAAAACGGCATGAGCTCCTGCAGCTATATTGACAAAGTTTTTGATATCAGTTGCCTGTTCCAGACAAGCAGGACAAAATGAGATTTAGCTACTATCGCCAATTATGTTGGAAGCTGTATCCAGTGCTATCAAATCTTGGAAATAAGTTCTATAATTGAATTGTTTTTCTTTTCAGCTGGTGTTTCTTTCTAGCTCCTTCGCCTGAAAACATCTTATGAAAACTCAGTTTAGGCAATCCTATATCACAGCATGCTATGTGGAATCCATTCGATCAAAAAGCTTTGGCATTACATTTAACCTCCCAGGGGTTGCTTGATTGGGTCAATTGAACCCTATTTGGTGTTCCCATAACACATAAATCCATTGACCCACTTAGAAGTATAGTGAAAAGAAAACAATTCAAAATGCTGGTTCTGACCTTTGGAGTTTGGAACTTGGATAGCCAAAGAGCTTGAGACAGGTAGCCAAAGAAGCACAGAATTAAGGCTAGTCTTGTTATGATTAAAATTGAAATCCATTTAAAAAAGCTATGATGTTAAAAATAGCACTTTACTTTTTCTAATGGGATGGACACAAAGACATTATTGTGCTCTGTAGCTTGTCAGTTCCTGCCTAAATTTTAGCTTTCTTGAGTTAACACAACATGTTGCTCCATAAAGAAGCCACAATCCCTTTATATTAGCATATTGTGCCAAATCTATCAATGTCTTAGTTTCTCAATGTTATAGTAACCTAATAGTTGCTTTATTTAGTAAACCATGGTAGAATTAATCATGGATAAACTTGTATTCAGACATTATCAATACAGTCCATTTAAATGTATCTCATAATATGCAAAAAGAAAAAAGAAAGAAAACCCTTTAAATTGTTATTTTTTTCCCATCATTCCACATTAGACCCTATGAGGTACCTATACCAAAAGGAAGAGATGCCAGTCCATTTTTTAAATAAAATGCCTAAAAATTAAAATGTGAGCATCCAGAGGATGGGAAAGGCAGCAGGGTAAATACTGATGCCACCAACCAAACTCTGCATCTTATATAGCCCAAACAGGTGTTATCATTTCGGTTTCATTAGTTTGCTGCAGGGCTAAAACTCAATTATTAAATATTTTAATTAATAAATATGTTGGAATATGTATGCTTCCAAGTCAGCCTTAACTCATAGTATGGGCCTGGACAAGTCTATGAAGTTTTCTTGGCATGTTTTTTCAGAAATAATTTGCCACTGCCTTCTTCCAAGGGCTAAGATGTCCAAGGTCACCCAGCTGGCTTTGCACTGAAGGCAGGACCAAAACTCACTGACTCCCAGTTTCAAGACTGGTGCCTTAACCACTACACCAAAGTGACTCTCTAATTAATATATCCGATTTGACTTTGTGTATTTATGTGGCTGCCTAACTCCTTAAGATTAAAATCGATATGCTACATCTCATTTACCCATCTAATGATGGTTCACATCTAAAGCTCTTTCCTGTGCAACTTTCCAAATGCATAGAATCATAATAGACTCCCATTCCTATCTTACCAATATGCAATTATCTGCCTATACAGGCTACTAAAATCACCACTACCACCCATCTCCTCTCTAACTCAATTGGACTTTCTACAGAGAAGCCAGGAAAGGGCTTGCATCATTTTAATATATAATCATATGCATACTTTTACTGGAATAAATGTTACAGCAGGTGGCCTCAGGGTTGTCTACTCAATGGAGTATTAAATTATCAGTCTAGAGTAGTCTATTGAGAAGGATGCTCAATTCTCAACCGGTGTCTACTCCAAATGCTGGTCTTCTGTCCCCTAATCTTCAGACCAGGCCAGCAGGCAATTATCAGAACTGAACCTCAATAAATCTGGAGAGCACCAACTTAGGGGCCACTGCTCTACGATGTTTGGAAGGATACAGGTAGTCCTCAACTTATGACCACAATTGAACCCGAAATTTATGTTGCAAAGAGAGAAATTTGTTGTGAGTTTAACCCCATTTTACAACTTTTCTTCCCGCATTGGTTAAGTGAATCACTGCGTTTG